>NC_050103.1:149500274-149803304 GCF_902167145.1 Zea mays
CCTTATGCCTGCTGCTTTACCTTCTCCTTGAAATTTGTGCTTTCCTTATACTACTTTATTATGTACAGGATGATGAAGCCGAAGATCAATGAACTGAAGCTTGTTGGGAAATGACGAAGCTACTGCAAAAAAAGTTCTAGAGAAAATTTTGAGTTAACTTTGTAGAAAATATTGTAATCTATGAATTAAACATTATTCTGTAAATTTTTCAATACCTTGTAATATATTTTACCTTCTCATCCATGAATGCATTGCTTTGATGTGGACAAAACTTGTACTTTTTGAGCTGAAGGCGAAAAACACCTTCCATTCTTTTCGTACACAACGAAGCATAAATCTGCTTCTTTTGTATTCGCCGAAGCCTTGTCATTAAAACCGAAGCAACTGTCTGTGCTCTATGATATGATGATGATGATCCTATGAATGTCTAAATGAATGTATATGAATGCAACGAATGATGTGATGTAATGTGTGTTGGGGCGAAGGCGAAGACGCCACCCTCCGCTCGAGGCCTTCGCCGTGGTCGTCGTTCCAACAGAGACAAAACAACGGGCGAAGGCACCCTTCGCCCCATACGACATCAGACGAAGACCTGCGACGAGGTCACCCCACCGTGCGGCCTCGCCCAGCACAGAGGCCCACGTGTGATCCGGCCCATTGTAACGAGCCCTGCGCGGCCGCTGCATGTTACAGGCCTAATTTGTAAAGGCATCCCTGTAATTACAGTCTGTAACCCTGCTTTATGGGAATATTCTGGGGATAACCTAGGTGTCTGAGGGCACATGCGTCCTTAACACAGGACGCTGGGCACTCAGATACCTATAAATACCCCCGCACAGTGCCCGTGAGAGGCTAGGTTAACAGAGCTATTGCCATCTCGCGCGAGAACCCTGTTTACGTCACTACTCCCCCCGTTGGATCCCCTTGCAGCAGAGAGCAAGTTCCAACATTTGGCGCCCACCGTTCGTGCTACGAAAAAACCACCCGCGATGGCACCCAAGAAAGCTAACCCGAAGGCTGACGAGGCTGCGAAGGCAGCGCTACTTGTCGCAAGAAAGGGCAAGGCCCTCGTCCTCACCCAATCCACCCACCAAGAAGCCACTGAAGACGACACTCGCCACACCTGCGAAGACGACACTCTCCGCACCTGCGGCCCTGAAGGACAATCGCAGCCACCCACAGGCTTCGCCCCAATGGAGGGCGCGGACCTCACCGAGGACGGTGAAGTCCTCGGTGTCTCAGCGGAAGAACAGCTACAGCTGCGCGCCCTGCGCCTCAAGAACCGCAATCTCCAGAGGCAGAAAGAGATACTGGAGGCCAAGCGCCAACGCGTGTCCGCACTAGCCAAGGTGCGGCAAATGATACGCGACGAAGAGCAGAAGGCCCAGGACCTCGAACGGGAGATCGCGCTGATGCAGCGCGAAGGCCATCTTGGCCTGCAGCACGGGCCACCCCTACAGCAGCGCGCACAACTGGAAGACACTCGCGAAGGCCACCTCAGCCCGCAGCAAGGGCCACCCCTGCAACAGCGCGCACGACCGGAAGACCCGCGTTTCCCCCAGCGCGACCACACCTTCCCGCACGCCGCGCCATTCCAAGGGGTCAACTACCTCGACGAGCGAAGTCCCCTGGCGCCACACCTGCAAGTGATGCCTTGGCCCGCTAACTTCCGGGCAGGGACCTATCCCAAGTACAACGGTAGCACCGACCCAGCGCAATACATAATGAGTTATCAGGTTGTCGTTGCATCTTCCGGAGGGGACGACGCCACAATGGCCAAGTCTTTCATCATCGCCCTCGAAGGCCCAGCTCTCACCTGGTTCACCAGGTTGCCTCCGCTGTCCATTGATTCCTGGAGAAGTCTCCGGGACAAGTTCCTGCTCAACTTCCAAGGGTACCGCCCAGACACCGACGCCTTGGCTGAACTCTCGCTCTGCAAGCAGCTGGAAAAAGAGACTCTGCGGGAATATTACCGCAAGTTTCTAACACTCAAGTCACAGCTGCCCTCAGTTGATGACCAGATCGCCATTCACTACGCCATCAGTGGCCTTCGCGCCGGCGTCCTTTACAGTCATTGCATCAGGGACCCGCCCAAGAACCTTCAGGAGTTATATCAACTATTTGAAAAATACGCCAAATCCGAAGAGCTCCACCAGCGCAAGGTTGAGTCCCAGAGAAAGCTCAAAGATGCTCCACAGTCCAGCCGCACGTGGACGAGGACTCCGCAGCCAGACTCTGGCCGAGAAGGCCGCAACCAGCAGCAGGTGCACAACATCGCCAACCAGCACCCCGCTGGTGATGCCCCTCGCCGCCAGGAGTATCCCCCCCAGGGCCGCGGAGGTGGAACTCGCGGTAGGGGCCGGGGACGCGCGCAGCCGCCGCGCCGATTCTACTGTCTCTTCCACGGCGAAGACTGCGCCCACCAAACCAAAGATTGCCCAGAAACGAAGGCCACCAAAGACAGGATGGCACGGGCGCAGCCAACCGACAACCCCAGAGTTGTCGCACACACTTACCAGCAACCCCCTCCACCATATATCCACGCCCCCGCCCCGCATCCACCGCACCACGCTTACCAACACCATCTGGAAGTACAAATCGTACCTCCCCCACCCCCACCACCACACCAGCAACATCAAAGCATCCCCCACGCTCCAAAGCAGGAAGACTTCGCCGATCAGCCGTATCGCGGAGTCATTCACATGATAACTGGGGGGTCCAGCACTGACTTCGACACAAAGCGGAAGAAGCGGGACCACTACCGTAGCATCAACCACGTCGGCGTCACTGGCCCAGTCGTGCAGACAAGGTGGTCCCACATACCGCTAACCTTCGACGCACGAGACGTCGACCTGCGCAGCGCCCCCCACAGCGACGCCATGGTTATCAATTGCAGCGTGGCAGGCTGGGACCTGCATAAAGTCCTAGTCGACAATGGCAGTCAGGCGGACATCATCTTCCTCCACGCCTTCGATCGCATGGGCATAAGCCACAGCCTGCTCAAGCCTTCGGACAACCCGTTGTATGGTTTCGACGGCAAGGGCACCTTTCCTATCGGCAAAATAGAGCTGTCTCTCTCCTTCGGTGTAGCACCCAATGCCCGAAGCGAGCAAGTAACATTTGATATTGTGGATATGGTATATCCATACAATGCCATCATGGGTCGGGGCTCCATCAATAAGTTCGAAGCAGCCATTCACGGACTGTACCTATGTATGAAGATACTAGGTCCGTTAGGCGTTATTACGGTCTACGGCAATCAACAGACTGCGCGCAACATAGAGCGAGACTTCGTGCCCGGTCAGAGAAACGTGCACTGCCTCATGGCCCAGCGCGAGGTCCCCGCACCCGCCAGCCCAACCGATAAATAGCACGACAAGGCACAGCTGCAGAGCAACGACGGGACCAAGACTGTCCCCCTCGACCAGGCCACGCCCAAGCAGACAGTCACTATCAGCGAAGACCTCACTTCGCATGAAGAGGAGAAGCTCCTCTGCTGCCTGTCCAAGAACAAAGATGTCTTCGCCTGGTCAGCCCTCGACCTGGTCGGGGTCAGCCGATCCATAATTGAGCACAGCTTGGGAATCGACCCTTCGGTGAGGCCGAAAAAACAGCAGCTTCGCAAGATGTCCGACGAGAAGACAGAGGCCGCTAAGGCAGAAGTGCACCGCCTCCTGGAAGCCAAATTCATCGAGCCGGTGGCTTACCCCACGTGGCTCTCCAATGTTGTGATGGTGCAGAAAAAGAGCGGGAAGTGGCGAATGTGCATCGACTTCACCAGTCTCAATAAGGCCTGCCCAAAGGATAACTTCCCGTTGCCGCGGATCGACCAAATAGCCGATAGCGCGGCCGGATGCGAAGTCATGTCACTCCTCGACTGCTTCTTCGGTTACCACCAGATATACATGAGGGAGGAAGACAAGGCTAGCACCAGCTTCATAACGCCCTTCGGCACATATTGCTTCATCAGAATGCCGGAGGGACTCAAGAACGCCGAGTCCACCTTTTCCAGGCTTACCAAGACAGTGCTCGACAGGCAGGTTGGCAGAAATATATTCACATATGTGGACGACATCGTCGTCGCCAGCAAGAGCAAAGAGGACCACCTCGCAGACCTCGCCGAGACATTCGCGAACATGCAAGACGCACGACTTCGCCTGAACCCCGAGAAGTGCGTCTTCGGTGTTCGCCAGGGGAAAATATTGGGTTATCTGGTATCACACCGCGGCATCGAGGCCAACCCAACCAAAATCCAGGCCATTATTAACATGACGCCCCCGCAGTCATCCAGAGAGGTCCAGCGTCTGACGGGCAGATTGGCCGCCCTCAACAGGTTCATTTCCAAATCCGCTGAACGAAGTCTTCCCTTCCTCAAAACACTCCGCGGCGCAAAAGACTTCGTTTGGGGACCAGAGCAGGCGGCGGCCTTCGCCTCACTAAAACAGTACCTGATGGAATTGGCCGTTCTTACGAGCCCCGACTCTTCGCTACCACTGTTGCTTTACGTCGCGGCTTCGCCGCACGCGGTCAGTGCGGCACTGGTTCAGGAGCAGACAGTAGAGGGCTTGATCAGGCAGTGCCCGGTATATTATGTCTCCGAGGTGCTCACACCGTCAAAGTGTAACATGACGGAGCTCGAAAAGATTGCATATGCAGTTGTCATGTCTTCGCGCAAATTGCGCCACTATTTTGAAGCATTCAAGGTCCGCGTCACCTCAGATAGGGGACTCGGCGAATTATTCAGAAACCCGGAGGCATCGGTGCGGATCGCCAAATGGGCGACCGAGCTCTCTGGCTACCACATCACTTTCGAGCCAAGGACAACGATCAAGTCACAAGTTCTAGCAGACTTCGTCGTCGACTAGACCGGGCCAATAACACAGCCGGAGCCGTCCGCAGAGAAGGTTTGGACAATCCACTGCGACGGCGCTTGGTGCCATGCGGGGGCAGGCGCTGCTGCGGTCATCACCTCACCCGCTGGGGTCAAGCACAGATACGCGGCACGCTTAAGCTTCGCTCTGGAATCTGACAGATGCACAAACAACATCGCAGAATACGAAGCTGTCATCCTCGGCCTCCGCAAATTAAGAGCCCTCGGCGTCACCACCTGCATAGTCCGAACAGACTCCAAGGTAGTCGCCGGCCAAGTCAAGAAAGACTATGCAGCAAAGGACCCCGCACTTATGCAGTACCTCGCGGCCATCCGAAGCCTCGAGAAACAATTCAAGGGATTCACTTTGCAGCATGTGGACCGGGCCAAGAATGAAGAAGCTGACGCATTGGCCAAGGCAGCCGCCAGGGGCAAAGGCCTACCCTCCGACGTGTTCTATCACGTCAACGGCACGCCAGCCGTCCTCAGTCCCGAAGGGCTCCAAATAACCAACGACAGAGAGGGCCAATGCATGATCAACCTTATCATGACCGAGGACTGGCGGGCGCCAATAACCCTGTACCTCCAAGGGTACTATCATCCAGTCGACAGCAACGAGGCCAAGCGCCTCCACCACCGAAGCCGAGACTTTGCATTGATCAAGGGCCAACTATACAAAAAGGGGGTCAGCCAGCCGATGCTTAAGTGCGTCACCGAGACCGAAGGCATTCAAATCCTGCGCGAAGTCCACAGGGGGACCTGCGGCTCCCACGCAGGCCCCAGGGCCCTAGCGGCAAAGGTGATACGCCAAGGTTTCTACTGGCCCGCCATTATCTGTGCCGCAAATCGGGTTGTCAGATCCTGCGAAGCCTGTCAGAAATTTTCCCCACGATCGGGACGCCCCTCGTAGTTCACGAAGCTAATCGCCTACACGTGGCCCCTTCAGCGCTGGGGCCTAGACATCGTCGGGCCCCTGCCCACGGCTCAGGGGAACCTCAAGTTCACCTTTGTAGCCGTTGAATACTTCACCAAATGGATTGAAGCGAGGGCAGTCTCCACCATTACATCAAAGACGGCCCAGAAATTTTTCTGGCAAAATATTGTTTGCCGCTTCGGAGTACCATCCGAACTCACGGTCGACAACGGCAAGCAGTTCGACAACCAAGATTTCAAAGACTTATGCTCCTCCATCGGCACTAAGCTTGCCTTCGCCTCCGTGTACCATCCCCAGTCCAACGGAGTCGTGGAGCGCGCCAACGGCAAAATTTTCACAGCTGTCAAGAAAATGCTCCTCGACGACAAAAAAGGCAAGTGGCCCGACCTGTTACCCGAAGTGGTCTGGGCACTGAATACAACTGAGTGCAGGGCGACTGGGTTTACCCCCTTCCGCCTATTATACGGATCGGAGGCCATGACTCTGCAAGAAATACAGCACGGGTCGCCTCGGACAGCCGCGTCGGCCGTCCCGGACGTAGATGAGCCAATTTCGAAGGATCTCATCGACGGAGACCGCGTCTTCGCCCTGCAGGCTCTGGACAAATACCAAGCCCAGACAAAAGCATGGCGCGACCAGGCAGTCATCCCAAGGGAATTCAACGAAGGGGACCTCGTCCTCATCCGGACAGCTCGAACGGAGTCCAGAGGCAAACTGGAGCCCATGTGGGAGGGCCCCTTCATAGTCAAGACGAAGGCTTCCCCCAGCGCTTACAGGCTCACAACGCAAAACGGCGAAGACCTGGAGCACTCCTGGAACATCGACAACCTCCGCAAATTTTTTGTTTGACTCATCGGGGCTGATTCGCCCTTGTAATGCGCAAAAACAACCTTATTCTGGTCCGCACTCTTTTCCTCCTGGGGGGTGAGGTTTTTAACGAGGCGGAGCCATGTAATATACAAGTGAAAAATCCCCCGCAAAAACATGTGTCGAAAAAAGACCGCGAACGACGGTCTTCTACATTCGACCAATACGAAGTCACCACGAGGCTCAGCGCTGGCCACCCTCGCGTGCGACAACTCCGTGCAGAAGTCGCCTAAGGGTGCAGCCGGACTAGCACAACAAGTGCGAAAAACCGAAGTCTACCGCAAAGACTTACCGCGCAAAAGTCGCCTAAGGGTGCAGCCGGACTAGCACAACAAGTGCGAAAAACCGAAGTCTACCGCAAAGACTTACCGCGCAGAAGTCGCCTAAGGGTGCAGCCGGACTAGCACAACAAGTGCGAAAAACCGAAGTCTACCGCAAAGACTTACCGCGCAGAAGTCGCCTAAGGGTGCAGCCGGACTAGCACAACAAGTGCGAAAAACCGAAGTCTACCGCGGAGACTATCCGTGCAGAAGTCGCCTAAGGGTGCAGCCGGACTAGCACAACAAGTGCGAAAAACCGAAGTCTACCGCGGAGACTATCCGTGCAAAAGTCGCCTACGGGCGCAGCCGGGCTAGCGCGATAACAATTACACATGACCAAGTGCGTAACGCCTTCGCTAGAATAGCCGAATGAGCGAGGGCACACAACTTCATCATACAAGCCATTACACATGTACAAGCGAGGGCATCACACTCTACATCGGCTCAGCCTTCGAAATAATTCCCATCTCCCTATAGTTGAATAACATTATCCTAAGCTCCTCACCCGCAAAAAGACTCCGCAATTCCCCCTCACCTGTGCTCACGGCGGCCGGCAAGGACAACAGTTCCTGCCGGCCGGCCCTACTCACACGAAGTCGACCGCCGTCCGCCCCACTCACTCTACGCTTCGCAACCGCCCTCCGCCGCCTACGCCCAGTACTCGGACCAGGCACATCTTCTGCATCCACAGCGCGCGGTGACGCCTCCGCCGCTGCCGCATCCAAGGCCGCAAAATAGTCCAAATCCTCATCCGACGACTCCTCAGTCCACTCAACCGAGCTCCCGGAGTCACCAAAATCAGAAAACTTAGATGTAGACCCATCCGATTTATTAACATCATCCACGGTCGAAGCCGCCAAAAAATTAGTAGTGGCGGTTGCGTGCGCAGGCCCAAAATCTTGAACCTGCGCAGCAACCAAGATTCAGCAACATATCCAAAATTTCCTAACTACCCACACCCATTACGCCACCTGCGAGGACCCAGCCGTTGCGGGAGCCTCCGCCGTCGCCTCCACCGCCACCATCGCAGGATCTTCAACCCTCGTCACAGCAGTTGGCGGCGGGCCCTCGCCGGCTACAGCGGCTGCGGGGGCATCAGGAACGTTTTCGGCGGTCTCCAGGGGTGGGCCTTCGTCGGCCGCAGCGGCTGCGGGGGCATCAGTAACGCCTTCGGCAGTCACCGGGGGCGGCTCCAGGGTGGCCTCGGACACGGCCTCCGCCGGGTTCGACTCCGGGTCAGGCAGCGCGCTGTTCAACGCCCCGAAATCGTCCACCCTCTCGCCACGCGCCGCCTAAGACACAGCACACAAATTCAGCAAACTCACACATAGCCCACATCCAGCAAACGTCAAACAAAAGCCATACGTTACCTGAGCCCTCGCCGTCTCCGCCCGCTCCCTGACCACCTCTCGACCGTGCGGGCCCCACATCCGGTCGTAGATGGCCCCGGCGGACTCCTTCACTATAGGGTCCTCAACCTTGTAGATATCTCGCTCAAAATCCTCATCGGCTTGGTCGAAGACCTCAAAGTGCCGGCACCCTTCGCGAGAGAGCGCGTTCATCGCCCCCTCGCAGGTAACCAGGGAGGCATACGACATAAACCCCTCCACGATAGTGGGGAGTGCCTGCAACTCCTCCTGTACCCACTCCAGGCAGCAAAGTCCGGGCTCTCGGTCCGGCACTTCGAAGTCACCGGTCCGCGCGCCCAGCTCACGGTATGAATCCATAAGCTGTTTGCGCGTCTGTTCAGCCTCCGTGCGCGCCACGGCCTCGGTCCTCTCCACACGGCTCTGCAGGGCGTTGAGCCGCTCCTCCAGCTGCGCGGCGCGCTCCCTGGCAAGACTGCCCTCCGTCCGTGCCAAATTAGCCTCCACCAGCGCAGCCTGCGCCTTGGCGAGGGCCTCATTGGCCTCCCTCCTCTCCTCCACCAATTGGCGCCGGAGGTCAGTCTTCTCCCCCTCCAGCGCGGCCACCTTGTCCTCCAGCTTGCGGCATTTACTGTCGGCGGCCAATTTTTCCCGGACGGCGTCTGCATGTTGCGTCCGAAGTCTCTCGACTTCGGCAGACACAACGGTCGTGAGGGCCCCCGACGCCGCGCGGTTTGCGAAGGCAGCCGCCTGCAAAACACACGTAAGACCGCAGCCCCAACAAAAATAATAATAATAATAATAATAATAATAATAATAATAATAAAATAATAAAATAAAATAAAAATCCCGAAGTCTAGCTCAACGTACCTAACTTAGTGCCTCCTCCATCTCCTTCAGCCGGCGGGACACAGTGCCCACCTCGTCCCTGACAGCAGCGAGTGCCGGCAGCTCGCCTCCGGCACTAAGGGCACCGCCCTTCGCCTTCGGCGCCACGGCAGCCGCCGTGGTTGCCGCGGCAGGCGCAACAATAACAAGTTGGCCCTCGTCCGACCCTGCGACGTATCAACAAATTAAAAAAAATGAGCCAACGGCTTACCACCAAGATAGTCGTCCACACTAATATCGGTGGCGAAGTCGGCAACGCGCTTGCCCGGTGGCGGTAACCCCCGAGCCGACTTCACAGCCTCCGGCACAGCCTTCGCAGTCTTGGAACCACCGGCGGCAGCCGCAGCCTTCGGTGCCCTGCTGGATGCAGGGACGACCGACTTCGCCGCCAGCGGCGGCTGACCTCCGCCGGGGGCCGTAGCCTTCGCAGCCCCCCGCTGCCTCTTCGGCCTGGCTTCATGAAGCCTGACGACCGCCTGGCGCTTCTGTGCAGCTCCCTGGCGATCCTTGTCCATCACTGCCGACACAACAGCAGCAATATTCCGCCCATAAGGAAACACTTTCCATTCACGAACCATGCGAGATGTAAAAAAGTCTTCGCCGGCCGCGCGGGGGATAGGAACATTCCTAGGCCACCAACCCCCGGTAACCCTCAGCATCCGCGCCGAAGACTCCCAGAGCTCGGGCGAAGACATCCTTCCCCCCGGGGCCGCGCATGTCCTCATCAAGTCTCTAGCAAAACCATCGGAAACCCCAAGTCCTCCCATAGCAGTACCTAGTTTCCTCTTCTTAGAGGATGGGGCGACCGCCGGTGCAGGGTCGTCTCCAGACTCTACCACCGGTTTCTTCCCGCGGCGGTCCACATCGTCTTGGCCGGGATAGCCGTTATACGGCAGTCGATTCAATTCAAAAACCCTGTTCAAACGGTCATTCGACCCGCGGATATCCCAGCTACGCTGGCCCTCTGTCCTCGGCACGTACCGACCAACGATCCGCACCGCCCCATCCTCCGCCTCACGCACAAAGGCGGCCGGATCGCGGCTTTGCAGATCCAGCGCGAAGGCAGGACTTCGCACCAGCTTCCCACCATGGGAGGGCATCTGGCGAGGGCACACTTCGCCCAACGCCCAGCCATGCGCCAAGGGCCATACCCCGTACGCCACAAATTCTTCAACCAAATCGCGCCCACTGCTCAGGCCGGCGGCGCACCGAAGGGCCCCTTCGTCCGCATCCTCCTCCGCCACTTCAAATGGCGGGTATGCTAAGTAGAAATGCGAGCACATCTCAGACACGGGTAGCCCCGGATGGTCTTCGACGGTACCCTCCGCAACGTAGAACCAGAAATCTTGCCAATTGCCCCACTTGTTGCGGGCACAGGGAACCAACTCCACTACCGCCATCGTGGTCTTGCCGGTCTTCGGCGTAAATGTACAGGACCCAAACTGGGCAACTTCATCCCCAATCATCCTCTTCTGCCAGTGCAGGCAATAGTACTTCGCGAAGACTTCGACTGATGGCTGACCGCCGTACGAAGTCGTCGCCCAGACATACTTCGACAGTGCCACCACGGCATTCGGAGTCAGCTGGTGGATCTGAACACTAAATCTGCGCAGGACTTCTCCAACAAATCGGTGCGCAGGCAGGCGGAGACCGGCGGCGAAGAACGCCTCGAACACAACCAACTCACCTTCCGGCGCGGGGACTTCCTCCGTCCCCGGGACATGAGCGACTCCGTTGCCAAAGTAACCCAGCCGCTGCATATCTTGCACGTGGACCGACGACATCCGCGACACACCAAAATCAACTGTATCGTCGGCGCGCAACTCCTCCGCCGCCTCAGTACTCAGCGTTTCCTCAGACGACGCGTCGGCCGGCGGCGTAGCGGCAACGGAAGAAGAAGAGGTCGGCATCGCTACATACCGTCGGCGGCGGCGGGCGGTTTGCTTCACTCGAGCCAGATCTCCAGCGAACAGGAGCAAGGAGGGCAGACGAGCAGCAAGACGGTGGAAAAGGCGGCTAGGGTTTTCACGGAGCGCGGAAGAATGAAATCCAAAACGAGCCGCCCCCCGCCCCCTTTTATACACAGGGCGCGGCGCTTCGGGAAACCCGCAGTCCAACAGTACGGTGTCAATCAACGGTCATGTCAAAAACCCCCGCGGAACCACTTCGAGCGAGGGCAGCGTCTCCACCATCTAGCGACGTCTTCGGCACCAGATGACTTAGTCGAACTGGTCCCTCGGAGGGCAAATGTTGGGGCAAAGGCGAAGACGCCACCCTCCGCTCGAGGCCTTCGCCGTGGTCGTCGTTCCAACAGAGACAAAACAACGGGCGAAGGCACCCTTCGCCCCATACGACATCAGACGAAGACCTGCAACGAGGTCACCCCACCGTGCGGCCTCGCCCAGCAAGAGGCCCACGTGTGATCCGGCCCATTGTAACGGGCCCTGCGCGGCCGCTGCATGTTACAGGCCTAATTTGTAAAGGCATCCCTGTAATTACAGTCTGTAACCCTGCTTTATGGGAATATTCTGGGGATAACCTAGGTGTCTGAGGGCACATGCGTCCTTAACACAGGACGTTGGGCACTCAGATACCTATACATACCCCCGCACAGTGCCCGTGAGAGGCTAGGTTAACAGAGCTATTGCCATCTCGCGCGAGAACCCTGTTTACGTCACTACTCCCCCCGTTGGATCCCCTTGCAGCAGAGAGCAAGTTCCAACAATGTGCAAGTGAATGTCCAAACACACACGTACGAAGCCACATCCAGACTCTGCATTCCCTCAGAAATGACCAAAATCTCTTTGCCATTTATTTTTCGGCTTCACCGCTTATTTTTTGGTGTAAGTTCTGCATTCCCTTAGGAACGTCTTTTGAACTTCTTCACCTTCTATTTCGGCGGTATCACCATTGACTTTTCGGTGTACGTTCTGCATCCCCTTAGAAACGACTTTTGAACTTCTTCGCCTTCTATTTCGGCGGTATTTGGCTCTGCATTCCCTTAGGAACGACTTTTGAGCAGAAAACTTAGGCTGCGCTCCCTTGGGAACGACTTTTTGTAGCTTCGTCGTGCTCTGCATCCCCTTAGGGGCGACTTTCGAGCTTCTCTCTGTTTTTTTTCTTTTTGTGCACTCGATGGTGCATGCTCAGATTTTACATTTTACATATTTTTGGGGGATTTTTCTCTCGTAGAGCTGGATAAGAAAGGAAAAATTACAAACTATGGCCCCATTAAAAACCTTTCTCCCCGTTTGGAAAGGAAAAGGGTGCCATAGGAAAAATGAAAGATTACATCAAGTTACACATAATATCGTCGAAGCTCATCCGCATTCCAAGATCTAGGAATGTCGTTGCCGTCCATATCGTTTAATCTGTAAGAACCGGGTCTTGACAAAGATACCACCAAAAAGGGTCCTTCCCACTTCAGCTGTAGCTTGCCTACTATGTCTGGATTGGCCACTCTCCGAAGTACCAGATGCCCTGGCTTAATGTTTTTCAGCCGAACTTTTCTGTCACGCCATTTTATTGTTTCGGCTTGATATTTATTGATATTCTCCACAGCCTGAAGTCTGGTCCCTTCTATAGTATCTTTTGCCACAGAATGATCAGCTTCGTCCTCTGCCGAAGCTACTGTCCTAATTGACCCTGCTTTAGCTTCTTCTGGGGTTATAGCTTCGTCACCAAACAATAACTTGAACGGTGTAAAACCTATTGACCTTGATATAGTTGTATTGTGGATCCACACCACTTTAATCAACTCATCTGGCCACTTTCCTCTGGGTTGATTGAAGATTAACTTCATTATTCCCATCATTATAATACCATTTGCTCTTTCGACCAGCCCGTTTGACTTTAGGTGTCTGACTGATGCAAAATGAATCTTTGAACTGGGTTGATCGCAGAAATCTTTGAAAGCTTCGGCATCAAACTGTGTTCCATTATCCACAGTTATAGCCTTCGGCACGCCGAAGCGACAAACGATATTTTGCGAGAAGAATTTCTGGACTGTAACCGAAGTTATTGTAGCCAAAGGCTTTGCTTCAATTCACTTAGAAAAATATTCTACAGCCACCACGACATATTTCAAATTACCTTGTGCTGGTGGAAGTGGGCCTAACAAGTCCAGGCCCCATCTTTGCAATGGCCAGGTTGGTTGTATTAACTGAGTTAACGACGAAGGTTGTTTTTGGTCTCTTGCACATTTTTGACAATTTTCGCACTTTTGGATCAGATCTGTTGCATCCGAAGTTGCCTTCGGCCAGTAAAATCCCTGTCTAAAAACCTTTCCCAGCAAAGGTCTGGACCCAATATGAGATCCACACAATCCTGCATGTATCTCCTTCATTAGTTCTATACCTTCGGTTCTGGATAAACACTTGAGAAAGGGGGAGCAAACTCCATGTTTGTATAATTCCCCTTCTATTATGATATACAGTCTTGTTCTTGCTTCCATTCTTTTATTATGAACTTCATCGTCCGAGAGGCAGTTACCCTGGAGGAAAGATATGATTTTAGTCCTCCAATCTTCACTATGTACTGGAGAAATGGCGAGCGCTGCTCTCTCCATGAGTACAACCGAAGGTGCCTTTATTGTTTCAAAAAATACTTCCGAAGGTAGAGGGAGCCCCTGAGCCGCTGATTTGGCTAACAGCTCTGCATGCTCATTTTCGCCTCTTGGAATGTTCTTGACAGAGAAACCTTCGAAAGAAGCCTCCAACCTTCGAACTGTATCCAGATATTTTTCAAGTTTCGGATCTCTTGCTTTGCTACTTTTATCTATATGGCCAGAAATGACTTGAGAATCAGTTTTCAGAATAGCCCTTCTTATTCCCATTGCCCTTAACTTCCGAAGCCCCAACAGGAGTGCTTCGTATTCGGCAATGTTATTTGTACAACTAAAGTCTAGCTTGGCTGTATAACATGTTCTGACTTTCGAAGGTGCTACTAGAACAACAGCTGCTCCTGCGCCGAAGGTTCCCCAAGAACCATCGCAGAACACTGTCCAAGCTTCGCCATCTTTATTTATCTCTTTTTCCTGAGCCCCTGGCGTCCAGTCAGCGATGAAGTCTGCTAACGCCTGGGACTGAATTGAAGATCTATGCACATAATCTATACTACTTATTAATAAGAAGGTAAGAGTAGTCTGCCTCCCTGTCGTTCTGCCGTTCTGCCATCCCTCAATCTTCACCGTCCATCCCACGTCACTGTTTTTCGTGCGTCGTCCGTCAGCCGCGTGCGTCGCCCCTTCCCGTCCGTGCGAGCAACCACCTAGCTCCCTCTCCTCCCTCCCGTTCGCAGTTCTCCGCACGTTGGCAACCGCTCCCTCCCTCCTCCTCCACCTCCGTCGTCGGTGCACCGTCCCCCTCGCTCTGGACCTCCCCAAGACGTTGGAGTCCTCCGTCCCCATGCCTCGCCAGACCCGCCATCATTGCCTCCCCGTTGGGCCACAAAACCCTAGCGGCGCTTGTAGCCCCTGGATACCGTGCCCAGCTCCCTCCGACGTCGTCTTCTCGCTGGGCCACGGGTCCCCTCCGGATCGACGGTTACGTGGGCGTCCACAGGGTGCGTCGTGCCCCCGCCCCCGCACATCACGCCACGCTCGTCCTCCGGAAATGACGTCCGCGCCGCCCGGCCCGCCTCCTCGCCTCTCCCCGCCATCTCCCCTCCCCTCTACACCGCGCTCACGGAGGCGTCCTCTTCTAACGGCAGCGACAACGAGGTGGTCTGGACTAAGAGCCTGACGGAGGACGACCTCGACTTCGGATTCCATCGTCCCCGCCCTCGACCCCAGCATCCGCTCCACCCCTACCATTCGCACTGGTCCACACTTGGCCGGACCTAGATCGGGGCGCTTAGACCCCTATCCGGATCGGATCTCACGCGACGACGGAGATGATATCGTCGTCATCGAACGCGGTAGCGGTGCTGGAGCTGCAGCAGTCCAGCTTCGGCACGGTCGCGCCAACTATGGCATGGTCGTTGGCTAGGACGACGAGCGTGGGCCGCCGTGCACGCTATCTCTCCACGGCGCACGTCCCTACGACGGGGAAGCGGGAGCAGAAGGGCCTTTTCGACACCATCTTCGGCGCGTTGTACAGGGAGGAGCAGATGCTGGAGACAAACCCCATCCTGAATAAGGTGGGGAGCAAGAGCAAGCCCCCCGTTGTCATCGCTGCTTCGGCGCCCAAGAAAGTCGCCGAAGAGAGCGGTAGTGGCGGGCTCAGCCTGGGCGGGTTCTTCTCCAGGCCCAAGAAAGGGTGAACGTTATGTAGCTCCGAGTGAGAATTTTTTTTGTGCTATTCCTGCTTTCTTGCTTTGCTTGTAATCCTCAGATAGCGCTGGTTGAGAAGAGCCACATCACAATGAGAGCAGAGCACCAGCGTAACTAATTAATTCCTTACTTTCAGTTGATCTTGCCCTGTGTTCTTACACTACAAGCTCATCCCCCATCCCCCGGGAACTCTCTTTTGGGGATTCTAAAAGTTCACCTAATATGCTAGGTTGTGGTATTATTTTAGATTACATCTGATTAATGATTTTTCAACTGATGGTGTACATTTGTTCCATACTGGATTTCTAACCCTGTTTAAAAAGGTAGCAACAGTTTGGATCTTGTAATATATGTGTTTGCCTGCTGCTATTTATGTTGGTAGACATATTTGCCTTTTAGCTCTGTTTGGATAGGAATTTAGTTTATTATTTACTGCATGTAGTTTAGTTTACTATTTACCGATCGCAACCAAAAAAAGCGAAATAAGCCACTAGGCTCTACATATCGATTGAGTGTTGCTTCGATTATTTCATTTGTACATGGCTAATGAAGAATCGCCAAATTAAAAAAACAAGGAGGAGGAGGAGGCAAGGAGGAGGTATGCATGCAAAGCCTGCAAACCATGTGCCCTTATGCAGACTTGTGATCAAATCACTAAACTTATAGTTAGAACCCCAATCCATTGCAAATTATCTTAGGATCAGTATGTTTTTCCCCTTTTCTGTAGGGGAGATGCTAACGGGGACATCAAGGGCTTCACTGCAAGAAGGTATCTGTAATCCTTCTACCAAGTTTCATAATTTACATAGTTGGATTTTGTCATTTTGATGTTGTGTGACATTCCAGTAGCTTCATGAGTCATTGTTCTCTTCTGTGAGTATGGCAAATATTTGATTTATGCTTAGTTTACTTGCGTCCACATGCTGATGTTAACAATCTTGTAAGCATGAATGATTCTTCGATGCAAATTCAACCAATTACTAAATTGTATATGTCTCTGAGATGCCTTTAGTTTATTTTTTCCCAGTGATTTAAGATTCTGGCTTTTTGTTTAGTTTAATTTTTAAGTGATTTAAGATCCTGACATTTTGCTTTTTGCTACCAGGAAACATATATGATATAATTGTTATTTACTTGTTTGCTGGACTATATGAAGCAATGGCTTATACCTAAAGATTCAAGTTACTCTCGCAGGGTTCCAAGCTAAGCAGCACGGTTTTGCTCTCTATATTAGGTAAAGGATCTAAGTTTCTTTGGTACTGATGGCCTTTCTACCTCTTCCTGTATGCATACAATTTTAGTTGGATTTATAATTTAGGTGGAATGCTTATCTTGTTTGTGAAATTTTACCAGTATAATTAGTTACCGTAAAATGGATCTTAAATGTTTATAGAATGTATTTAGGTTGTTTACTCAAGATCAAGCTCTAAAGCTCGTCATCTGTATTCTCTGGAACTCAAGACAAATGCACATCCTGTCAGAATACCGTGTATCCATTGGAGAAGGTACAAAAATGTTGTTTTATTTTTGTAGCTCTGGCAAACAGTAGCACACAAATACCAGCGTGTCAAAGATGTGTAAGAAAACAAGTTTAACAACATGACCATATAACCGCAACTGATGTTTATGTTATTCAGACATCGTTGGAAGGTGACTCAACGGGATCATGTATTGTAAGATCCATTTCTCGTAGCTGTTCAAGGAGAAGGGCAGCTACAACCACCTCATCTAGACGGCCAGACCAGGAAGAACGAGGTTGTGGAAGCCACACCGACACCACCGGTGGATGCAAGCATGACTGAACCGGAAGCAGCCCCGGAATTGGCATAGAGCGAAGATTAGCAATAACACGAAGAAAGATGAATGAAACATGGATTATCATGGTTTTAGTTTCAATACCAATATAATGTTTGATTATTTATTCTAATGAAACTCGAGGATGCATAAGACTCAACTCTGAAATTCCTACAATTTTGATAGATATATGGGCATGACAAACGCTCATTATATGCCGATGTAGCTCTTAGTTTAAACTCTGTACCACATCCAAAACCTCATGGTCATCAAGTTATAGGTTTTCTGTTAACTGGCTATTGCCTGATATTTGGATGTTGATCTCTTGTCATTTCCCAATAGCTATGTTCTCACCACTGGTTAGATAATTAATATATCCAATAGATATCTGCTTGATATAACAGAAAGAAAACAAGTTACTTAGCATCTAACCATATTAAGCAGATATCTATTGGAACTTGAAGATCTCTATGGAACATGTGATGTGGCTCTCATTTAAGTTCTACGATTTTCATTGTCGTCGTGTTCTCTAGCGTTCTCTAAACTCATATTCACACCCACCTAACCAACATAACATATATATCTTTGTATTTTTGTTCTATATTTACTTTGTGTGGTCGTTGATCTGTGTAGGCTGCGTCGTGGTTCATCCTGATGGGCTCATCAATTGGATTCGTTGTGTGGATCAAGTTAGATTTTCCCCACTGGTGGTACTTGCAGTCACAGGAAAGCAATAAGCTAGATGATCCATCATGCCTGCTCTTTCTAGGATATTCCATCTAATCATGGCTCCCATTCCTTATAGGTATCTAATTCCAATATTGTATGTCTTGGTTGAACTTGTGAAGGCGTTGCAAGCACATATCATTAACTGGGATATTCATATGTTTGATTAGGAGATCGGCAATACCACTCAGGTGCGTACATCAAACTTGAATGAGTCAATGAGGAACTTGGCCGGGTTCATACAATTTTGTCTGATAAAACCGGTACATTAACCAGAATGAAGATGGTCAAAATCTTGATGTTTTCTTTGGTTGCATCCGCATCCTGGACTATTCCTGACAGCATCTGAACCAATATGTTGTTGTGGTTTGTTGTTATTTTTTCTTATTTAGTAGGAACCCAAGCGTCCATCTAATGGGTGGCTATTAAAATGCTTGATATGTTGTAGGTCACTTTCTGAATTTAAATATCCATATCTACATGGCATTTGATCTCTACTGTTTTATTTTTTAAAGAAGGCACATTTAGTATAGATATAGAGGTGACATTGTCAGCATTGGGCTTGTTGGTAGCTTGATATATGACATGATCAATGCAGTTATTTTGATCCATTACTGTTTTCTATTTTGGGCGCAGACAGGTAGGATATGTACTGTTTTTTAAAAAAAACTTATGATTCTCTTTGGAATTATTTTTGGCTAAGCATGTACATCAAGCCATTTGCACTCAGATTTTGAATTTTTTTTATTAGCTTAAAAATGTTAAGAAGCAAATTGCACACCTGATTACTTAGTGATGGCAACATGCTTGGCCTGTTTGTTCTATCTTTTTCAATGCCACTACTTTTTTTGGCTTCAGCTTGCCTATCCTTGATTGTTCTTTGTTCCAACCAAGCAGCATCATATTTGATAGGCTGGCAAAAAATGGAAGGATGTATGAAGTTGATACAACTAGGCACCTGAATGAATGTGGTGGGGCGGGCTTGCGAACATTGGCACTATCATATAGGGTCCTTGATGAATTAGAATATTCTTCTTGGAATGATGAGTTCGCTGGATCCGAGTGATCTAGATCCAGTAACCTCCTATGACGCTTAGTTTATAGTCAAATTTGCATCTGCGAGTGTATCTCTGCTAGCTCTTACCTGTTGATTTACTAGCTAACATGTTGGTTTTGCTGATCCGCAGGCTGGTCATCAGGGCATGGAACCTAAGGACCACCACACAATTCATCCCGAGTTCCCGACCAAGGCTTTCAAGGCACACAAGGTTTATTACCTCAATGAGGTAATCATATTTCTAAGTGAAACATCGAAATTGTTCATCAAGTCCAATTAAGAAAGGATTAGGGAAAAGTTAAACTTATTATGTTAGAGTTTGCACAAGCAATTTGTGTTGAGCCATTGCACTTGGGCTATTTTTCAGTTGTGTTGGTGTTTTCCTCCCTTGAACACGCTGTGTTGAGACATTATTAGAATTTATTTTCTGAATGAACAATATTTTACCTAATGCTCACTTTGTGAATGAGAAATAAACTATTGTTGGTTCTGTCATTATATGGATTTTGCTTTTGACAACTATTCTTATAATTTAAGTCATATTTGTTCTTGTCATTATTATGTGGCAACAGTCTTGTATCTGCAACAAAACATCATTGAGGGCAACAAAATAACTTGGGTTTAAGCTCACAAATATTTCAGGTATGAGGTGTACACGATATTACTTTTCTACTAAAAGTCAGGAGTCTGTCAACTCCTGATCACCCATTCTGAAAACTGTGTGGGTACTATATTCTTGTCTTGTCCTTTTAACTGCTCTCATTTTTAAAAGTTGATTAACCCTGAACCGTGTTAAGCACACTCTTAGAACTTCAAGTTGCTAATTTCTTAGCTAATGAACAGACTTGAGAGCAGTTTTCTGCCATCCTCTCAGAAGCTTAGGCTCCATGTTTCAAATCCGCCATGTGTTTCTTTTATTTGTTTGTTGGGATTTGAGCTTCTCACAACCTCATTGTATATATACCTCTTTGTTGTTCAGTGAAGTGTACATCATTATATATACCTTCTCAATTCTCTAACTCCCGTTCCCATGCCGGCCTCCCCTGGTACCCTCTGTTTCCCTGCCGCCACAACCCATCTCGCCTAGCGCCGCGCCAGGCCGCTCCCTCGTCTCCTCTCCTTCTGCCCCTAGCTTCACCCCATCCGTCGTTCGATGCCAGCCGCCAGGAACCGCTCGGTTCTCTCGCAGGGGAGCCAGAGTTACAAGAGCGTGAAGGTGGCAGCGAAGAGGCTGGAAAAGGCAGCGCTCTCCTACAAAGGGGACGAACGGGTGCAGCTGTTGCGCCGGTGGCTCGTCGTGCTCAAGGAGACCCAGCGCGCGACCACGGTGGTTCGGGAGCCGCAACTTGGGGACAATCCGGACCAGACTGCGCCCCTGCTGGTCAGCATCCCTCCCTGGCTACTCGCTTGGTTTGCAGAATTTTTTGGATTGCATTACGTGATCCCGACTCATTAGGCGCCGAACCACTTGTGCTCGCGGGAGTTGCAGGATTTGTACATCGATTACGACAGCGGTGCGGAGCCGATGAACTTTTTCCATGTCTTCCTCTACAGTCAAGCCCTCGAGTGTGTTGTTCTCTCCTTGGTGAGTTGGATTTGTGGTTGTTCAATTTGGTGTTGCAATGGTCTCGTTGTCGTTGCCACCATGTAGCCATGTAGGTACCATTGTTTGGTAATTTCAAAATTTTGACTTGTCTTCTATGATCAGATTAGGGAAGCCCCAACTGAGGAAGAAGTTTCACTGGTCTCAGAAGTTTTTGGGCAAGTTATTCGACCATTTGATGTCTTGTTACTTTGTTCTTGAAATTTTTTGTTCATATATGATCGTGTCTGGTTCTCACATAACAAGTCTCGAGTCCAGTGTACAAAAAATGTGCCATGTATTACTGTATACATGACAAGTTCATTATCTTTTGATTGTCTTTACAGATGCCTGCCCCCTGTACTACATTTAGAACGTTAATATGAGTTATAAACCCCTTTGAATTTTTCCATGTTACCTCTATTCAAGCAACATATAATGCTATGATTCTTCATTACAGAATGTGCCTTTCGGGAGGGAAGGATGTGCACAATGCACTCTTAAGTAGTGTAAAGGACCTGGCAAGGTTATTCTCAAGTTATAGTGACGAAGTGTTGGTATGAATTTTCTTTTTTGTTTTACCAGTTCTCAGTATTAAACCATGTACTCATGTATATGAGTTATTTGATCGTTTAGCTATCTTCATAAATCATGTAAAATGTACTTTCTACCTGGTGTTATTAGATGGCAGCAAAAGCATAAAATGCATCAACTGCAATGTTGGCTTCTATGTTCTTTTCCAGGCAAAACGTGACGAGCTGCTTCAGTTTGCTCAGGGTGCGATCTCAGGGCAAAAGATAAATGCTGACATTGCAAGGTTCTGTCTTTTCTGTTGGGCAGTTGAAGGTGTTTGTAGTTCCATTTTTGTGTGTCCATGTTTACATGCTTTAAAAACTAAAGCCTCTTTTTTCTTGATTCCAGATTAGATAAAGAAATTACTCAGTTGCAACATCAGATAAGTTCAATGGATGCGCTTCATGCTACATCAATCGTCAATCAGAATAAAAAAGCTCAAACAGCCACTGAGGTAGCCCTTTTAAAGTTATTCAGCCTGTACAACTGTGGGTTATCCTTTCCTTCAATAGATGAAAGGGAGCACTGACACACAATCTATTTATAATATTGATTTGTTTCTCCTAGATGTAGGGGTGGTAATATTGTCTAAACTTTATACTTATAAAATTTAAGGATCAAATCAGATTAGGATCATGCTCTATTTCTATTCATTTTTGAAAATCCTATATAAGCATGGTGAAAGTTGAGAAGAGATATTCTCAACAGAAACACCTTTACCATGGAGGCCATGGATTTCCTATAAACAAATAGCTCCAGTGAGTAAAATTATAAATGGGTAGTCATAAGACGTGTAAACATACCTAAAGCAGAGCATATAGTTCAGGAATATTCTCCACAAGTGTCTCAAATAATCAGATCCAAGCAACCATGAGCATGACAAAATTAAGTATTAGGTATGTATTGTTTCATTTGATAATTCTAGGATGTTTGTACTTCACATCAGAGTTCAGTTGTTTCAACATCTTTGTTTCTCTAATGCAGCTACTACTACATCCTGAATCTGATGATTCAGCTCAACTTTCCTAGGTACAATAGAATACAGAAATGTAAACCATCAAATTTGTTTTAAATTGTTGCTTCTGGTTGACCTCGATTTTTTTTGTGCACTTGTGCAGATTGAGACTGAAAAGCTGCTAGCCCAGTTAGTTGAGACTGAGATGAACAAACGTTTGGTATGCTTTCTTTGGACTCTGTTGTACACAAGCAAACAATAGATCTTTATCACTGTAAGTTCATAACGTTCTCAGCCATTTTTGCAGAAGGAGGACACTTACAAAGGAAAGAAGTTTAATGCAATCTGTCACTTCTTGGGCTACCAAGCTAGGGGAGCACTGCCTTCAAAGTTTGATTGCGATTATGCCTACGCAAGTCCCTCACCAGCTCATTTAATAAAGAATATTGATTGTTGTTGGTTTAACACGTGGGTTATTGGTCTCAGGTTTTGGGGCATGTGTGCTACCACATCATAGCTGCCGGATTGAACGGATAACGGATACATGGCTATAGTGAAAAATCTTAAGAATCCAGTGAACAAGTGGCGATGTGGTGCGACTCCTATTTCGGTAAGATTTGTGTTGATATGCCTAATAGTTTAGGAAAAGTAAGAATGTAGCGTCTAACCCATGTCTATCCTGCAGTCTATGATGACTGTGAAGCGATGATCAAGTGATTGTTTTATGTCTGTTTTATATGCAAAAAATATAATCAAGTTTTACCGATGCTACCAAAAGTTTTTTCTTATGAATTTTAATTACTGAATCTAATTTCTGATTTGCCTTGTGTCTTTACTCTAAATGATAGTATTACTACTTTATTCGCTTGATGGGACGCAAGGCTTCTCATGTGGCATTGGAATGTGCTCTTCAATCACATCCAAACATGGTATGTTTTTTCCTTACTTGCATGTGACCTGTCACATTTTTTTTCTCACATGGATCTGTAAGAGCCGCGTGAGAGGAAGCTAAAGGGTTCTGGCTTAAGCTATATCAGGTCAAATTTTTCACCATTGATCCAACCTCTGTTGCGGCAATTTCCAGGTAGGCTCCGCATCCCCTCCCGGTTGTGTGATTCTAGCGGCAACGGTGAGGTGACAAACTTCAAATATAAACATCACTGTGTTAGGAGCCAAGTCAAATTGTCAAAAGGCAACAAACACTGCTTCAGTAGAAAATAGAAATTGATACAGGTTTATATTTGAAGTTTGTGTTTAGCACACAGTGATGTTTATATTTGAAGTTTGTCCTTTTCTTTGAAGCTAATATTTTGTGAGTCATTTCATGGCTCCACGCCGCCCATGCCCTGGCCGGCCGACGATGCCAGCGGCAGGTGGCGGCCTGCTAGCTGGTGGGTCGGGCAAGCGCGGGATGGGCTCCTCTGATGCTGCCTCTGATGATATGGACCATGGTTACACGATATCTCCACAAGATACTCCTCAATTTCTTCGTGCCATTTGACATTCCTTTTTTTGTGCTTCGGACCATGGCTTCGGTTCTTGTGTGTTTTGTTTCCTTTTTTAGAGTTCTTTTTCGGTGTTTTTTGGATAGATTGTGCTCTTTAACCTATGACACTCGCAACTGAACGGTTCCATATACTTTCAGCATCGGCGGTGTGCTCTTTGCAAAGCCTTGGAGCTGCCTCTCCTATAAAGTCTGAACTTGCAGAGATAGTCCCACAAGAGAAATCACCAAAAGGTAATGCTTCATTTTTCAGGTCATCATCCTTCTTGCCATTTCTCCCCCGTTCATTTTTCAATGGATGTGGCTCAGTATGCATGTGTTCCATTGTGATTTTGTTGTTCCATAGCTTCCATTCAACCAATGACACCGAGTCCAAGGTATTCTACCTCAAGATGAAGGGCGACTACCACAGGTATACTGTTATCGCTAGCGGATCTAGACCATGCAAGTTGTGGTTTGTAGAGATCAAAACTTAAGATCTGTGTATACATATTTGTCTAGATAATGGGAGTGGCAGGATGCTGGTTTTTAGTAAGGTTGGTTGCTTATCTATGAATTTGCCTGTATGATGCATGATCCTGTGCTGTCTCCTATAGTACATGGTTGAAATATAAATTTGTGTTCCATGTTTTTTACCCGCCCCCTACACGTATCTCTTGGATATCTGATTTCTACTCACGATGATTTGGCATGTACCTTGCTGAGTTCAAGTCAGGTGCATAGAGGAAGGATGTTGCGGGGAGCACCATGAATCCCTACAAAGCTGCTCAGGTTTCCTCTGACTGTTCACCATTATTGGAAGCAGGGCAGACAGAGAGCCTTGGAATCGAACTCTTGGAGATGGTGCCTAGCAGGGAAGAGGAGATTAAGTTGAAAGAATACAGGGAGGATGTTGTGTCAACTTTTGTAGTTGATGATTATGTGAGACTTCAATTTAAGGGCTCAACTTTTACCGGTTCTTGGAAGTCATTTAGTAGCCCTAAGATTTCATCAACATTCTTAGTAGTAATTGCTATAGTATCAAATGGGATTGTGGTACGAGTTGCTCGAGTACTAAGTACTAACGTTGTTGTACATTGTGAAGCTAAGTGGGTAATATCAAAAGGGATTAAGATTTATGTATGGTGCTTACTGTATTTGTTTTTATTATTTTATTGTGCTTTATACATGTACCGTCATTCCGTCATTCTTACTCTGGTGTTTTTTTAATGCAAAGTTTGACACAATATATTTTTATACGAGAGACCGAATGTTACTTCGATGTGAAGTCCACCAATACTATAGTTCAAATTAAGTCTAAGATCGGTGCTTTAGAGGGAATTGGTAAGAGCCAGCAAGCACTTTTTTTGCTGGAATTATGGTAGCAGTCAGGTTTCAGATTTCTATGAGTTCGGTGAATAAAATGAGCTTATGGGTGTTGTCAATCTTTTTAAATTTCCTGAAGTTATGATAAAAATATATAGGGTACCTATTCAAATAATATGGTTGTTAACTGCCAAATATTTTTATAACAAGTTATATTGTATTATGCAGTAGATAAAAAAGAGAATAATTTGTGTAATTGTTTTGCTAAATTCTAATAGATAGTGGTTTAGCTAAAACATAATTATCTTGATATAAAAACTACTACATTATCACTTTTATGAGAACAGTGTTTGTTCCCTTCAAATTATACAGTACGGTAGCATAGTTGTATTTTAGCAGGTGTTACTTCATAAATTGTTCAGTAGAAAAGAAGTGGCTCGTCAATCATTAGGAATGTACTGGAGCTCACCAGTTGTCTTTTTAAATAGTTGATTCACCAATTTTTCTCGTCAATGATTCATATCAACGGATGTTTGAGAGGAAGATTGGTCGTCTTAGTACATTGTTCCTGGCCATGGAGGAAGGCTTCCTCGTGCTCGTGTCAAGCCTGTGAGAGGCCCAACCGGACCTCGCAATGGCTAGGACGTGCTGCCTCGTCGGCGTCATGCACGATAGGACCCTTTTCCTCGCTAACCTCGATGACTCTTATTGCACTCTAATATTAACTTGACATTCTCTAATATTCGTGTATTGGTTTTTGGCAAAGAATTTATAAGATATTAAGATTGTTTTCATATAATCGTTGTACAATACCATTTTATCGAATAATTTATGTGCCGTTGCAACGCACAAACACTTGACTATTACCATGAAGATGCATATGGCACTGAATTATAATGGTTACCATAGATAAATCAGCTTCATTTCAATTCATCGGATCATCAATATTTCACCAAATGTTACCACTGGTAACAAGCTAAGGATATTCACAGAGTCAGTAATATTATACAAATCAAAGAATATGCAATCAGTGACCTTCCTGGCTAACTGGGATGTCAATTAGGCGTCAAATGTTCTGACACATGCAAATTGAGGGATACTTCTAAATCTCTCCAGATCTAAAGTTCAATGTTAGCAGTAAGAACATTCAAATGATCGTTACCCATATTTCACCATTCTAGCTCTCTCGAGGATGTCACTCAAGTAAAACAACAAAGCAATATTTTACCCATCTTTCGTCATTCTAGCTCTCAAGTGACATGAAAACAACAAAGCAATATTTTACTCTAATGCATGCTTTATAATAATTTTTTATGCTAGGTCCGCTCCTCTCGACGTGCGGTGGGGTCTGGCCCACCTCACCGGGCCGGTGGGCCACGGCATCGCGGGCTCCTCCGATCGAGGATAACTCTGAGGGTCGCGACGGCTTGCTCTGGTGGCACGACCTCGCGCGCTGCCACGCCGGTGAAGTCTCCATCGTCGTCGCTCAGATCAAATAAGTGCTTGAGGACCTTTTCTCATAACAATATATTACATATTTGTACATAAGTTATCGTTGTATTATATATTCCTGTTGCAACGCACGGGCATTCACCTAGTCAATGGTGAATTCATTAAGCTCTGCAGCCCATTTTCCAATCCTTCCAGTAGCCTCTCTGTTCCTCATGATGTCCTTTAGAGGTTGTGACGAAGGAACAATTATGTGGTATGCTTGAAAATAATGCCGAAGCTTTCTGGAGGCCATTAACACAGCATATAATACCTTCTCCAATTTTGTGTAATTTTTCTTTGATGGACTTAAAACTTCAGAGATGAAGTATACTGGAGCTTGCTTTTTAGCCTGGCTATCTAGCTTCTCCTGTACCAGTGTCACACTCACTGCAGAATGCGAAGCTGCCACATATAAGAGCAATGGAGCACCTGGCGCGGGTGGAGTTAATGTTGTTAAATCAATCAAATATTGTTTCAACACTTCAAAAGCTTTTTGTTGTGCCGGGCCCCATTGAAAGACTTCGGCTGACTTCAGTATTTCAAAAAATGGCAGATTTCTTTCCGCTGATCTGGATATGAATCTGTTTAATGATGCTAACCTTCCTGCCAGCCGTTGAGCCCCTTTCTTCGTGCTTGGTGGCTCCATCCGAAGGATAGATTCGATCTTGCTTGGGTTAGCTTCAATTCCTTTCATTGATACCAGACAGCCAAGGAACTTGCCTTTCTTTACTCAAAAAACACATTTTTTGGATTTAATTTTAGGCCAGCTTGCCTGAAATTGGCAAATGTTTCTTGCAAATCAGCAATGTGATTTTCTTGCTTCGTGATTTTCACTATGATATCATCAACATAGGTCATCACATTTCTGCCTATCTGGGAATGAAGGACCTTGGCTGTCATTTTGCTGAAGCTTCCTCCAGCATTCTTGAGCCCCTCAGGCATCCGAAGATAGCAATAGGTGCCACTGGGAGTTATGAAGCTAGTCTTCGGCTCATCCTCCTTTTTCATCCAGATTTGATGATAGCCTGAATAACAATCCAATAGACTCATGAGCTTTGAAGAAGCTGCTACATCTACAAGAGAGTCTATTCTTGGTAGCGGGAGTTCGTCTTTTGGGCATGCCTTGTTAAGATCTGTGAAGTCAATGCACATTCTCCATTTGCCATTGGCCTTCTTCACCATGACAGTATTGGCTAACCACTCTGGGTATTTTACCTCTCTAATGACACCAGCACTGAGAAGCCTTTTCACTTCATTCCGAGCACCTTCGGCTTTATCATCAAACATTTTCCGAAGCCTTTGCTTTCTTGGCCTGAAGGATGGGTCCACATTGAGTGAATGTTCAATGACATCTCTGTTGACACCGCAGAGATCACTGGCTGACCAAGCAAAGACATCTTTGTTGTTGAATAAAAATCTTATCAAAGTTTTCTCTTGCTCTTTAGATAGCTGAGACCCCAGCAGTACTTTTTGCTCTACTATGTCTTCACATAGAAGCATAGGCTTCGGCTGATCCGCCAAAGCAGCCTTCTCTCTTTTGTATTTGTACTGTTCACAGACTTCGGCTCCATCTATATTGTGAATTGCTTTTGAGTCTGTCCAATTTCCTTTGGCTTTTCTGGCAGCTTCTTGACTCCCATGAACAACAATGGGCCCTTGTTCCGAAGGTATCTTCATGCATAGATATGCTGGATGAAGTATTGCTTCAAAGGCATTCAGTGTTCCACGACCAATGATTGCATTGTAAGGATATTCCATGTCAACAATGTCAAAGACGACATGTTCGGTTCTTGTGTTATGAACAAAGCTGAAGGTAACTGGCATTGTGATTTTACCGAGTGTTGTAATCTGTCTTCCTCCGAAGCCACATAAAGGATGTGTAGCATCATGAATCTTGTCTTCTGGCTCTTGCATTTGTATGAAGGCCTTAGCAAATATGTGCGCTGCCTATATCAACTAGAACATTATGGACTAGAAAACCCTTGATGACACAAGATATGACCATAGCATTATTGTGAGGATAATCTTTGAGCTGAAGGTCCTCCTAGGAGAAGGTAATTGGGATGTGGGACCATTTTGATTTGATGAAGGGTCCCTGCACCCCAACATGTTGTACCCTTCTCTGTGCTTCCTTCTTCTGCTTCTTGTTAGCCGGCTCTGAACCTGAACCGCCTGTTATCGGAAGCACCAACAGCTTCATAGCCGAAGATACTTCAGCTTGGTTGTTGAACGAAGCCATCAACTCAATCAGTGGAAGTGAGTTCACCGAAGGTGGGCGCCAATATTGGGGAATTATTCTTGAGAGCACCTAGAGGGGGGGGTGAATAGGTGATCCTGTAAAAATCAACAACTAATAGCCACAAACTTTGGTTATAAAGATGTTAGTGCAATAGAACCAAGTGGCTATAGAGCGAGCTCTTGCGAATCACAATAATCACAAAGAAAGACAGCACAAGAGACACAGTGGTTTATCTCGTGGTTCGGCCACGTATAACACTTGCCTACCTTCACGTTGTGGCGTCCCAATGGACGAGGGTTGCACTCAACCCCTTTCAAGTGATCCAATGATCAACTTGAATACCACGGTATTCTTCCTTATATCTTTTCCCGTTTGCGAGGAATCTCCACAAGTTGGAGCCTCTCGCCCTTACAAGATTGATCACAATGAAGACACGGAGTAAGGTTGGGGAGCAACACACACAAATCTGCAGCACACGCACGCACACAAGCCAAGACTTGAGCTCAAAATGAAACACAGAGAGTTCACAACTAGAACGGAGCTCAAATCACTAACACGATCCATCAAGTGCGCGGAGACGGAGTGTGGGAGTATTAGATTGCTTAGTGAATGCTTGAGTGACCCCTCCATGCGCCTAGGGGTCCCTTTTATAGCCCCAAGGCAGCTAGGAGCCGTTGGAGACAATCTTGGAAGGCTAATCTTGCCTTCTGTCGGGTGGCGCACCGGATAGTCCGGTGCACCACCGGACAGTCACTGTAGCTTGTCCGGTGCGGATCTCCTTCCTAACTTGGTGCAGCCGACCATTGCAACTCCGGGCTGGTTGGCGCACCGGACACAGTCCGGTGCACACCGGACAGTCGGTGCCCCCAGCCGAACGTTGGCGCGGGCCACGCGTCGCCCGCGGATTGCGCGACCGACCGTTGCGCTGGCGGCCGTTGTCTCACCGGACAGTCCGGTGAATTATAGTCGTACGTCGCCAAAATCTCCCGAGAGCGGCCAGTTCGCCGGAAGCCAGCCTGGCGCACCGGACCCTGTCCGGTGCACCACCGGACAGTCCGGTGTGCCAGACTGAGCTGAGTGTTGGCTGCTTAGAGCCAAGTCCTTTTCTTCTTCTCTTTTCTCTGTTTCTAGCACTTAGACAAAACATGTTAGTACTCAAACCAATGTACTAAGTTTAGAAACGTACCTTGTTACATGATTTGCACTTTTCTCTTCATTTGGCACATAATAACTTACTCACTATGTGTTGGATACTTAATCACCAAAATATAATAGAAATGGCCCAAGGGCACATTTCCCTTTCAATCTCCCCCTTTTTGGTGATTTATGCCAACACATCAAAAAGCAATGCAAAACATGCAACATCGATTCAAATTGAAGACCAAATTGTTTTTAACTCAAATTTGGCATATTTGGATCATTTTTTGCCACCACTTGGTTTGTTTTTGCAAATCAAAATCATTTTCCTATCTTTAAGTCAAACACACATGTTTAGGCACAAAGAGAGATATTCTAATTGAAAAATTGATCGAGTGCCAAAAACTCCCCCTTTTTCCCATAATCATATATTCTCCCCATAAGAGACCAAATTTTGCAATAAGAGTATTTTGGACAAATAAAAAATTCTACCTCTACTATTTTCAAAATTCTCAAGTGGTAGCTGATCCATTTGCTTTGGCCTTAATTTCTCCCCCTTTGGCATTAAGCACCAAAACGGGATCATTATTGGCCCTTTAACCCCATTGTCTCACCAAAAATGTCAATTAAGAGCAAAAAGGCAATAGAAGCTTAAGAATGAACTTGGAGGTTGGTACACTAATACTGGAGTGCAGTGGAAGTCTTTGCATGGTCTAAGTTCACCTTTCCCTTTCAATTCACCTTTGAGACTACATCAAGTAAACTCAAGCACAAATGTTAGTCTCAAATGGTCAAGTTGTAGCACTTCTCCCCCTAAATATGTGCATCATTCACACATGGACTTGTGAGGTCCGGGGATCCCTTGCACAACTTGAGCACCATAAATAAACAATAAATCTCATAAATGCATAAAATAACTTGATCAAGGGCATAAAACACATGTATGCTATAAATCAATCCAAGTTACGTGAATCTAAGACATTTAGCTCACTACGCAGCCTGCAAAAGGTTTTCTCATCTAAAGGCTTGGTAAAGATATCGGCTAGCTAGTTCTCGGTGCTAATATAGAACACTTCGATATCTCACTTTTGCTGGTGGTCTCTCAAAAAGTGATGCCGGATGTCTATGTGCTTAGTGTAGCTGTGTTCAACAGGATTATCCACCATGCAGATTGCACTCTCATTGTCACATAGGAGTGAGACTTTGCTCAGATTGTAGCCAAAGTCCCGGAGGGTTTGCCTCATCCAAAGTAGTTGCGCGCAACACTGTCCTGCGGCAACATACTCGGCCTCAGTGGTGGATAGAGCAACAGAGGTTTGTTTCTTTGAGCTCCACGACTGTAGGATCTAGGACACCGGCTAGAGGGGGGGTGAATAGACGGTTTTGACTAAAAACAACAATACTAAGTAAATTTAATCAATACAACAAGAGGAATAAATTTACTAGTGTCAATAAGTAAACAATGTATGAAAGACAACTACGGAGATTGAATACTTGAAGAACAATAAGCAAAACACTAATCAATTGCAAGGCAATAAGTAATGCTAGAAGGAATAGACACCGAAATTTATCCCGTGGTATCGGTGATTTGCCGATCACCCCTAATCCACGTTGAGGTGGACTTCAAGCTCTCACTTGCTCCTCTATCAAGACACGACTTGATCTTTAAGCCAAGTGGACAAGAAATCACTCAATACCTCGATTCCACTAATGTCACCTTTGCCGCTCCGGCGAGGTAGGCGCGAACCCCTCACAATCAACACCGCGGCTTCTCCACAATCTTCTTGGAGAGCTCGACGGAGACAATCACCCGAGCCGTCTAGGAGGCGGCAACCTCCAAGAGTAACAAGCCAACGACGCTTGCTCGGTGTACCACCTAGTGCCTCAAGAATCACCAAATGATGCAAATGCACTAGGAACCCTCAATCTCTCACTAGAATGCAATCTCAAGCAAAGAGTGTGAGAGAGTGAGTTGGAGGATCACAAATGAGCTCAATGTGTGCAAGGAATGGCCAAGAGAGTTCTCACACACGAGCAACCCTTCTATTTATAGTCCCCCATCTAAAACCAACCGTTATGTGCAAAAGGGGATAGTTCTGCGCACACGCGGACCGTCCGCGCCCTAGGGCCGGACGGTCCGCCGTACACCATAACGGCTATAATGACCGTTGAAACATGTCAGAGCAGACTCAAAAAGGTGGGTCCGGACAGTCCGCCCTTCAAGGCCGGACCGTCCGCGACCTGGCAATTTCAAACGCCCGAGCCTCGGATCAAACGGAGTTAACACACGCGGACCGTCCGGCTATAAATCCCGGACCGTCCGCGACCTGAGACAGTACTGTCCGGACTGGTCCCCCGGACCGTCCGTAGTACAAATCTATAAAAACACACAGTCCCTGTCCAAAAACGAGTTAGACACATGCGGACCGTCCGCGCCTCACAGGCGGACCGTCCGGCTATAATTCAGGGACTGACCCGAAGCCACCTTCCTCTGGTCAGGACTGCGGACGGTCCGGCCCTAAGGCCCGGACGGTCCGCAGTGCAAAAGAGCATAGAGTCAATACAAATGGTCAAACCTCGGACCCTCTGGAGGATCGCGGACGGTCCGCCCCCAAGGGCCGGACAGTCCGCGCGACCAAGACTACTCAAGTTTCAAACAGGCTTTTGAAAGAACTTTTAACTTACGAAATGAGAAGCGCTGTTAGTCCTCATGCAAATGCAACTACTTGATGCTCTATGAGGCACTAAGTTTTACACAGATCTAAGTCATTGACCCCTCTTAATAGTACGGCTATCTAGCCTACTAATCCGGTCAGGTATCTTCTCTAAATTCCTCAAGACCGGCAAAAGTAAAACCTATATTATACCTTTGCCTTCATCTGATCCACAACCAATGCGTATGACTCTTCAACATTTCATTTCTATGTGGTCCAACCCTGCATTCTTATTTCTCCAAGAATCGTTAGTCCACAAGTAGTTGTCATTAATTACCAAAACATTATCAAAGGGGCCTAGATGATTCACAATCTCCCCCTTTTTGGTAATTGATGACAACACCACATAGTCTATTAAAGAGAAGTTTAGTTTTTCCAAATCTCTCTCATACCAAAGGTATATGATAGATTTTGGAGATGAGTTTCATAGGACTTATCTTGATTTGAAGTTCTGTCCAAAAGATAGATAAATCCCAATAAAAACTCAGTATGCAAGGAAGACTCCCCCTAAGTGTGTGCAGGATTATTCGAAGTTGAAGATATAACACACATAATATATTTGAGCTTTATGGAGACTTTCCTACAATCATGGTTATCGAGGCATACAAGAGATGATTCGTAGAATGAGCGCAGTAATTATAATCACATCTCGATAAACCACACACAGAGTAATTTGAACTAAAACATAGTTCATCCCACAGAATATTACAGATAATAGTCCACAGACATACGACATAGAGTTAATAGATCAAACCAAGTTCCAAATGCATAAGACATAAACTAAAGCGGCATGAAAAAATAAAATGCATGTGCATGATCTTAATGTCCACATAGAACCACCAACTCCCCCTGAAGGAGACGCCTGACAACTTCTCATCACTTCTTCTCTCCCCCTTTGGCATCAATTGCCACAAAGGAGAGGCCTTACTGATCAGTCGGCGGAGGATGCATGTTGTAATAATGAGTGCTGAAGGTGTCAAACAAGGAGGAGAACTGGCCAAAGTCCTGCTGGAGCTGCTGCTGCCTCTGACTTATATCATGCAGGTTGTCAGTTGTAGAAAGATTGTCAAACTGACTGGAGAGAGCACCCATGTTATCTTGAAAACTTTGTTGCATATTGTTCAGCCTTGACATGATGGGATCAGTGACATTAGTGTGAATTTGATCACGAAAGTCAGAAAATTCAGAGTTCAGCGCATCCCAGTTGCTGTCAAAGCGAGACTGCATGTCATCAAGGCGGTGATCCACATGTGACATCAGGCCATCAAAGCGAGCATCAATATGAGTCTCCAGCCCTTGCTGCATATTGTGAAAATAAGGATCAAAATATCCTGGAGCAGGCTCCCAATAGTGCTGAGGCTGAGGAGGAGGTGGAGGAGGAGGCATCTGCTGTTCCTCAACATTAGGAGCTGCTCCACCCGCATAGCCAGGGTCTTCCTCATCATCTGGGAATGGAGTGAGTGGCCTGGTGAGGAACCCTATCTCATTCTTAAAAGGCCTGAATGGAGTGTGAACAATCTCACATGGGCCCTCAAATCTTGTCTTGGATTTTATGAGAGCCATAATGTAGGGAGCATAAGCCAAGTTTTGATTCTTGTCCATCTTTAAATCATTAAGCTGCCTCATCATGAAAAGAACAATGTTCATGACTTCACCATTCATGATGTGCTGAATTATGTTCCAGAACTTATCTCGAATTTTGCTCTTATCACCACTCTTGGGAAGAATGGTGACTCTGGCAATCTTGTTGATGACAGCAGGATGATGTCTGAGTCCTGCTGTTTCTCCAAACCTCCTGGGTATACCGAGCCTGGCTGGCTCATAAAACTGCACAAAATCCTCAAAATTATCTTCAGTATAAAGATCCACCCCAGCAGAAATGGTGCCATAGTTCAGACTGTTGGCAGCGGCAAAGTCAGCAAAAGAAGCAGAATACCGCTTGAAGCCAGTCATCCATGTGATAGATTCTTCTGCAATATCAATTTCTGAGGTAGCCAAGAATTGCTTAACTGCCATTTCATTGAAATCAGTGCGCTGCCCCATAAACTGATATAACCCACATGTTTCAAATTTGGGAATGAGACCCTCCATGACTGATTGACTGAGCAAGAAGGACCAATCAATCACCTGATGCTTATGAAAGTTGGTATCCACCAGGGTGCCCCAAAAGACATCAAACTGCAGCTAAGTGTGGAAAAACTGAATATTTGTATCTGATGGCAGAGCATACTGGTTCACAGTCCGTCTAGAGCAGTACTCAGCCATAGAAAATCTCCGCTTGGGTTAAGTCCATCCTTGGATATCAATGGGATAATCAGGGTGAACATGAAGAAAATCTTCAGCATCCATGGATTCAGTGCCCCCAGCTGAGGATTGGGCCTCTGAATCAGTGGTCGGCGTATAGTCATCATCATTGCCACGAGGGCGCTTGGATTTAAAGCGACCTGCAAGTTTCTTGCGGAGACCACAAAAACCACTGCAACAAGGTGACAGACATCCATAGATAAATAATTGCTACCAAACACCACTGATAAAAAGGAATGGAATGGTAATTCTCTGCCAGGGTCCGGACGGTCCGCGCTAGGGGGCCGGACTGTCCGCGCCAGAGGCCCGGACGGTCCGCGTCCACCGGGCGGACGGTCCGCGACCGACCAGGGGCGACTCCAAGAACCCTAGCCGCCACAAGAGTTCAATTTGATGTTTTCGCAGATAATACCCAGCAAAACAAGTTCAAAATTTTGCATAGCATTGATATTGGGGAGAACTATCAATCCCACCAATCAGATTTTGAAATCCACTGCTCAATTTCAGATCAGAGAAGAAACCCAAATAATCTCAAAGTTGATGAAATTTGATTAAATCCACAAGATTTGAAGATACCGTGATGAAGACATGTTGAGGGAATGTTGCTGCAAGCTGTCGGACTGTCCGCACGCAACTTCACTTCACGGTCCGCGCACACTCGACACAAGAGAGGATATAGCGAGTGGAGAGCAAGAGAGAACAACCGAATAGGCACAACTGGCAAGTCTGCGGGCTCTGTTCCTTTTTCTGCCCTGTCGCGGACGGTCCGCGCGGGGGCGGCGGACGGTCCGCGCCCTGATGACCTCAGACAGTCTGCGAGGCAGCTCGGACTGTCCATTGCCTGATGCTGCGGACGGTCCGCGGTCCATGGGCGGACGGTCCGCGGCCTGATACTCATTTTGCCAATCTCTGCCCACTTTCTGATTTTGAATTCCGAATCTGAATTGGTGCTCATATATGGACATTTTGACCAATCCAAGAGTTGGTATGCATGCATATACATATGATGTAATGGAGTAATGCACGATTTTTGAATTAAGCTATCTAGAGCAATTAGAAATGAAAAATGCACAAATAATACCAAATAAATAGCATAAAGAGCATACTTAGACCCGAGATGCAAGACGACACATGTGCGATCAACTTCAAGTCACATTAGAGATATCGATCACATTCATTTCACTTCTTAGAGAACAAAATCTTGTTTCATCCAATGGTTTTGTAAAAATGTCTGCTAATTGATCATCGGTGCCAATGGAATAAATAGAGATATCTCCCTTGCCAACATGATCTCTTAAGAAGTGATGCCGTATATCAATATGCTTGGTTCTTGAGTGTTGGACCGGATTGGTAGCCAATTTTACCGCACTCTCATTATCACACATGAGAGGCACGTTCTTGAAAATAATTCCATAGTCCAATAAGGTTTGTTTCATCCATAATAGTTGAGCACAACAATTTCCGGCCGATATATATTCCGCCTCGGCGGTAGATAGAGCAACCGAATTTTGTTTCTTAGAAGACCATGAAACAAGAGATCTACCAAGAAATTGACAACAACCGGAGGTGCTTTTTCTATCAACTTTGCACCCCGCATAGTCCGAATCCGAATATCCAATTAATTCAAATTGAGCACCTTTGGGATACCATAGACCAATATTGGGAGTATACTTCAAATATCTTAGAATTCTTTTAGCGGCCTTCAAGTGAATCTCTCTAGGAGAAGCTTGAAATCGAGCACACATGCATACACTAAACATAACATCGGGCCTAGATGCGGTAATATAAAGCAAACTACCAATTATTGAACGATAAAGTTTTTGATCAACTATAGTACCTCCTTCATCTAAGTCTAGATGACCATTTGTTGCCATTGGAGTCTTGATAGGCTTAGCATTTTCTAAACCAAACTTCTTGAGCATGTCCTTCAAATATTTTGATTGACTTATAAAGATTCCATCTTTCAATTGTTTGATTTGAAGGCCAAGAAAGAAGCTCAGTTCTCCTATCATAGACATTTCAAATTCCTTTGACATCATTTTTCCGAACTCCTCACAAAATAATTCATTAGTAGATCCAAAAATAATATCATCAACATAGATTTGACAAACAAATAAATCTTTGCCAATTCTTTTAGTGAATAGAGTAGTGTCAACCTTCCCAATTTTGAAGTCTTTGGAAAGCAAGAAATCCCTAAGCCTTTCATACCAAGCGCGAGGAGCTTGCTTAAGCCCATAGAGAGCTTTAGAAAGCTTGAACACATGGTTAGGTCTTTTGGGGTCCTCAAAACCGGGAGGTTGTTCAACATACACTAGTTCACTAATCTTACCATTTAGGAAGGCGCTCTTTACATCCATTTGGTAGAGCTTGATATTGTGTGCACAAGCATAAGCAAGTAGAATCCGGATTGCTTCTAATCTTGCTACGGGAGCAAATGTCTCCCCAAAATCCAATCCTTCAATTTGAGTATATCCTTGTGCAACTAATCTTGCCTTGTTTCTTACTACCACACCATCTTCATTGTGCTTGTTGCGAAATACCCATTTTGTACCAATAACATTGTGGTTCTTTGGTCTCTCAACAAGCTCCCAAACTTCATTTCGAGCGAAGTTATTTAATTCTTCATGCATTGCATTCACCCAATCAACATCAAGTAGAGCTTCATCTACACGGTTAGGTTCCACACAAGATACAAAAGAGAAATGTTCACAAAACGAAGCTATGCGAGAGCGAGTTTGAACACCCTTACTAATATCACCCACAATTTGATCAACCGGGTGATCCTTCACAATGGAATGATGAATTCTTGATACCGTTTGATAATTGCTTGTTGAAGCATTAGGAGGAATTGGAGGTCTTGAAGTACCTTGATCATGAGTATCAATGGTTTCATTGAATTGTTGGCTTTGGTGATCTTCCTCATTTATAGTTGAAGATGAGGGAATGACAACCACACTATTTTCATCATCATCTTCTTTTGGTTTTATTTCACCAATGGCCATTGTTTTCATTGCATTTATCAATTGAGTTCCCCCAACATCATCGAGATTTTCACTCTCATCTTGAGACCCATTTGTTTCATCGAATTCAACATCATATGCTTCCTCAATAATACCATGAGTTTTGTTGAAGACCCTATAAGCCTTACTATTTGATGAATATCCAAGAAGAAAACCCTCATCACATTTCTTCTCAAATTTAGAAAGCCGGCTTCCCTTTCTTAAAATATAACATTTGCAACCGAATACCCTAAAATATGAGATATTTGGCTTTCTACCAATGAGCAATTCATATGGAGTTTTCTTCAAGAGCTTGTGACAATATAGTCTATTTGATGAATGACAAGCGGTATTTATTGCCTCGGCCCAATAAGAATCCGATATATTATATTCCGCTAACATAGACCTTGCCATATCAATAAGAGTTCTATTCTTTCTTTCAACAATACCATTTTGTTCTGGGGTATATTTGGAAGAGAATTCATGTTTGATACCCTTGTCATCACAATATTGATCAATTCTTGCATTTTTGAATTCCGACCCATTATCACTTCTAACCTTTTTGATGTCGAAATCAAATTGATTTTGAGCCAATATAGCAAATGACTTGAATGTTTCAAACACATTGGATTTGTCTCGTAGAAAATAAACCCAAGTAAATCTTGAATAGTCATCCACAATCACAAGACAATAAGAATTACCACCAATACTTACAAAAGATGTGGGCCCAAATAAATCCATGTGAAGTAATTCCAAAGGTCGATGAGTGGACATTTGACTTTTATTTGGATGAGTATTTGCCACTTGCTTACCGGCTTGACAAGAGCTACACAATTTGTTCTTTTCAAACTTCACATCTTTTAAGCCTCGAACTAAGTCATGCTTGGTTAACCGATTGAGTTGCTTCATCCCAACATGACCAAGTCTTCTATGCCATAACCAACCTAGTGAAGCTTTTGAAAATAAGCAAGTTGTGAGCTTTGCCTCATTAGATGAGAAATCAACAAGATAAAGATTTTCATGTCTAAAACCTTTAAATTTAAGATTGCTACCATCAACACTAGAGATAATAACATCTTCAACCGTGAAATTGCAACAAAATCCTAAATCACATAATTGAGCTACGGAAAGTAAATTAAAATTCAAAGACTCAACCAATAGCACATTTGATATAGAATGATCATTTGAAATAGCAATTTTACCCAAACCTTTAACCTTTCCTTTACGATTATCTCCAAATGTGATACTATCATAATTTGAGCAATCTTCATCACTCATTTGGGTAAACATCTTCATATCCCCGGTCATGTGTTGAGTACATCCACTATCCAACACCCAATGATTTCCTCCCGCCTTGTAGTTTACCTACAAAAGGAAATCAATCTCTTTTAGGTACCCAAACTTGCTTGGGTCCTTGGATGTTAGTGACCAAGGTCTTTGGCACCCAAATAGCTTTCTTTTTGTTTCCAACAATTGAAGTACCAACAAATTTAGCATGAACACCTTTTGCATTATGAGAAAGAACATAACAATGCTCAAAACAAGTGGAGGATACATGTTTGAACTTGGGACAATTTTTCTTAACATGTCCCTTTTTGTGACACTTGTGACACACTTTGTCACATTCTTTCACAAACAATGTCTTTTGCTTTACAAAAGCATTCTTTCCTTTCTTGGGAACATATCCAAGACCTTCACGGTTAAGAGAGCATCGTTGACTTCCCAATATGAAATCCAAATTCTTCTTACCACCATATGCCTTTTCTAGGTCATGAGTTAGAGTACTTATTCTATCCACTAACACTTCATTCTCAACAATAATTTTTGATTCATCAAGAGCAATATTATCATTGAGAGAAATTTTGCATTTATCACAAATAGAGTTAGTAGGTAGTGGTTCACTTGTAAGACTATCAAGTAAGTCACAAGTGACTCCAACATCCTTAGTGACCACCTCAACTTCATGCACAATAGATGATTTTTGAGCATCCGCAAGCTTCTCACAATTCTCTTTGAGGTCATTGTGAGAGGTCTTGAGCTCCTCAAAAGACACTTGGAGGTTTTTATACAATTCCTTCAAGGCCTTTGTCACACCCGGTTCCAGGGGGTAGAACCGGGCGCATAGCATATGTGTGCCAGGATCTATTTCCACACATATGTTGACGTCACAAGTGTAATATATCAAAAGAACAATGCATAAAAGCGCAAATAACGATTATATTAACATATTACACTTCGAACAGACATAATGTCTTAACCTTTATTCATCAAAGTACAGCGAAACATGGACATCCATCCACAGGAAGATGATCGGGGGTATCACTAGACTAGTATCCATGGAGTTCAGCATCATATCTTCATCTGCAACTTCTGATCAAAATTAAGCAAGGGTGAGCTCACTTATGGTCGGGGCTCAGCAAGTGGGGGAAAAACTAATGCAGGTTTAACAAGGTGAGGCTAAGGTTGAGCAGTAAGCATTTTAGTTGGTCAGCATTTTATTAACAACACCTGTCTTACTAATAAGTGTGAATCCCAAGTATTCCCATTAAGCAAAGGTGTAAGAGTATATCAAAAACATTTAAGTGAAACCACTTAAGCAAAACCATTGGCAGATCATCGGTTCTCGATTTATTTCCATCTTTAAGTTCAATTATCATGTGAGGAGTCCAGGCTGCTCATAACCGTGAGCACGGCTGATATATCAGTTTTACACTCTGCAGAGGTGGTACAACTTTACCCACAAGCCGTGTATCCCCTCTAGCCTGGGTCGGCCAAAACCCGTAAACACTTCCGAGGTGAGTGGCTAGGGATCCACTATGAGGCTTTCACAAAATACACTTAGTACGAAGCAACCCGCTAAGGTTTCTAAAGACGATGGTGGAGGCCCCCTGGGTGAGGTACCTTAGCCAAGAATACGTCCCCATGTTAACGTGGGCTGCCAACACCTACCGCTCCCCCTCTTGCCCATATTTCAGGTAAGGTTGCCAGGCACTAAGCATATAAAGCTAATTACCAAAGCCAGAGCCATGATAGCACTCGTGGTTGCACTGTTTTCCCGGGTGGTCACTCCATGTTCCAATTAATATGCAATAATCTTGTTTAACCATCGGGTTAACAACAATAATGTAACTTACCATTTTGGAACATTAATATCATAAGCGGGAGTGACTGCATAAAGTTAAGTTGTAGCAATAGCATAGCCACGAAGGTAAAGTATAATTCCCAGGTTTGATCAAGGAATAAGGTTGGAAAGGTTATCTAAATAGGTAACCCGTCAAATTATGCATATATATCCAAAAGAGTAAACTTTATTAAATGTATTGTTTGGGATCAAACAGAGTATGCAGAGGGAGAAGTCCACTTGCCTTGCTTATTGAAAACTTGAGGTTCTTCCGCGGATCTGAATAGATCTTGATTCTTAACTACTAGATCAACCACTGAATATCACACAAACCAACAAGAAGAACAAACACCACTCAATAACATATCACATTCACCATACGTAAAGCTAAAAGAAAGCCTAACGAAAAGAGCGCGTTCGCTTTTCAAAAACGTCGCAAGTCATAGTTATAATAAGAGGATATTCTAAAAAATGTGTGATATATACTTTATAAAACAAGGCATGAGCTTAAAATGTCTTAATTAAACTATACAAATATTAGGTTCACTAATTTAATCTTTTATAAAACGTCATATGTGATATGTCTAAGATTAAGGTGATAAAACACGTTATAACAATATTAAACCTTTTTAACTTTTTAGAGAAGATATATGTTATATATCTAAGGTTAATGGGCTACTAAACACGTTATTAATTTATTTAAAACCATTATGGAATACCTTATAAATCATTGTTAAACATATCACTTATGATAAATTAAGATACAAGTCTAAATAGATTTTATGTGAAAATGTCATTATTATTATTAAGCACCTATTTATGGAAAGTTATGATATATGCTTTAATGAACTTTTATGAAAAAGACAATGAACAAACAATTATATTTTATTTTTATTAGAAAGTACATGTCCTATATTTTATTACGAAAGCTATATACAAAACAATATACAAACTAACATTATTATTAAAGAACATGAACACTAATTTCCTTAGTTTATTCTTTAGGAAAAACCAAGTGACACATACATAAATAATATGAACTAATTTTGATTAAATGATTAATTAAGCCTATATAACCAGTTGTAAACAAATATAAATCTAATTAACTAGGTTATGAGAGGACATAATTACTCTATTATTTATCTTTATCTTTAGTTTAGAAACATATGACCTAGATATTTAAAATGAATATTATATTCATTGGTATGTTATCAACTATTGTTTTAGTTATGACGATGAGAACACTTAATTAAGCCATTATATAATTATTAGAAAAGTTATATGACATATTACTTTTAAGTTTCTATTTAATACGGCTATACTTAAACATATATGACAAACCTTATTAAATCAAAAACATGACATCTATTAAAAAGGTAATTTTAAATTTAGAAACAAATTATCTAATTCTTTAGTAAGAAACCTATGTTTACCAATATAACTATCAACTTCTTTATTAGAAAAGTATGAGTGCCTAGTTAAGTCATTTTAACATTATTTTATATTCTACTCTTTCCTTTCTTTTCTAAATAGAATTTATACTCCTTTTTTAAATAGAATTTATACGTATAACTAAAAATTGTTTATTTAATTCTTCTAACATTAATATACTAAGAATTAATTGTAAATTACTAAATGAGACTTTTAATAACATATTCATGGTTATTATGACATAGATAAATATCTTATTAATTCTAGGTACTTAAGTGCTATACTTATGAATATATTTGTTATAAATAGTAAAATCTATATTTTCATTTGACCGGAAATACGTGGCTATTTCTTCTATATTTCATGCAAATAAGTTTACACCTAAAATACTACTAACAATTATCGTTCTACACAATAAAGCGAAATAAACATTTCTAATATGAAAATCACTGAGTTAATAAATGGTGACCGTACTCATTTTAAAATCATACACATATTAAAGCGTTGTCGTGGGGTTCGATTTCGGTTACACGTATATATCGAATCTCTAAAATCATATAGGTGAATCGCCAAATCGCATCATCTCAATATTACAACAATAATTCACAATAAATTCAAAACATGATTTAGAAAATAAATATTTCAGGGTTGTCTTCAACCTTGGGTGAACGGACGACGGCGAACGGCGTGGGTACGGTCGCCGGGGTGCTGCGTGGTCGCGTCGACGGCGAACGACGTAGTTCCGGCGATGCGTTCGGACTGTGGGGCGCGAACTTCGGCGAGGCTCCACGGATGACGAACGACGGGCAAGCACGGGCTCCGGCGAGGGGCGTGGCTCGGCGACGCAAGTGATGAGCAAAGCAGGTGCCGGGAGTGACTAAGCAGAGGCAACGCACCGGTATGGAGGGAGGTCAAAGACACTGCTAGCGCATGCAACACGCGGCGTCGCAGCTGTCCACGGAAACGACTCCAACGAGGTGGATCGAACGGGTAGCTGGCGCGATGGTGAGTGGCGAACAGCGTCAAAGACGGCAACTCCGGCAAGCTGCGTCGGCATCCGCGGCGAACATAGAGCAGCAGCGTGGCGCGCAGCAGCGAGCAGCAAGCGTGCAGGTGAGCGGAGGTGAGTGAGGCACGAAGGTTGTTTGAGCAACAGGGCGCGATGGTAAGCGAGAGCACAGCTGACGACAGCACGACGACAGGGGACCGAGGGCACCAGCGAAGGAGGCGAGCTCCGTGGGATTTTATAGGCTGGCGAGGGAGACCGAGGGGCGTCGATATAATGGCTATTGAACGGAAGAAGAAACTGTTGTAGCGGAGAAGGGGAGGGAAACAGACAGCGGCAACATCCAAAGAGTGCGAGGAGGCGAGGGGACGAGAGGAATTAGGACCAAATTAACACGGATTTGATGATCAATTAAGCGCTGCATTCACCCATGCGAGAAATGACAGCTCTAATCTCCATTAATGGTGGCTAAGAAACGGTAGCTGCATGGACGCGGGCGTCGGGCGCGCATGGCGCGGTGTCGCGGGCGGGCAGGGGCAGGTGCGCTTGGCGCGGCGCGCGGTCGGCGGCTGGAGCGGGTTCCTAGCGCGCTGAGCGAGAGAGGAGAGGAGGAGAGAGAAGGTGTGGGTGGAGAGTTAGGCGGGCCGAAATTAGGGGAGTGGGAGAAACTGTCGTTGCAGTGCGACAGTGGAGGAGAGGAAGGGTCGGGTCGAGCCTTCCATGAGTGGCCGCGGGGAGCCGTGGTGCCAAGCGCGGCGTGCGGCAAGCATATGGTGCTGGGCACAAGCAAACAACAGAGAGACTATCGGCTGGAGGTAGGAGATAAAGTATCCCTGTTATTGTGGTCCCACACGTCATAGGCTAAGCGAGAGGAGAGAGGTGGGAACACGGGATGGTAAAGGCATGAATGGGTCGTTAGCTTTCTTTTTTTTATTTCCAAATCCCTTTTTATTACTTACTCGGAATATATATATAAATAGATAAGTATATATAATCTCCAAGATAATGATAATTCCAAGAAATTAAAACACATGATTTTAAGATGGTGATTATTTAGCATCTCAAATATTTTTATAAAAGTTCCATGCCAAGAAATAAATCCAAATTAATGTATAAATATATACATTTCAAAAACCGGAATAACTTCAAGAATGTAATTTACTCAATAAGATTCTTATTCTAGTGCAAGCGTAGTTTTAGGAATAAAAATCTATTAATTAACTAAAAGATATTCACCAAAAAAAGAATAATATAAATAGAATGTTGCAAACACTACCGAACGACTGACATTTCAAAATACATATTTTCCAATATTTTAGCAAATCATTATTACTTTATGAAATGAGTTTTTTTTTCACACCAACCTAAATCTGAAAATTAGATACATCAAACAAAATTTATGTCTCGACATGAATACATCAAACATTTGACAATATTTTATCTAATCAAGAAATTGTTCGATTTATATATATTACCATTATATTATTAGAAATCATAAGTATTTTTCCTTTCTACTGAAATTTAATAATTCAAATAGGTTTGTTTGCATTTGCTAGATTTAGGGTGTTACAAAATCTACACCCTTAAAAAGAATCTCGTCCTCGAGATTAGGGAAGGCTAGCAAGAAAACAATGGTGATATATGGTTACTCGTAGGTTCTTGGTTCACACTTTAACTCTTCTAAACTTAAGGAACTTCTTCATTTCTTTGCTCCGCAATGACTACAAATCAAGCGATCTTCATCATCGTACTTATAACTGGTTGATCTTCTGGATTATTGTTTGGGTCTTGCTTGGCAGCTTTCTTTTCTAGTTGGTCTAGATGCTTTTTGAGGCATTCGCGAATAATATGTTCTTCATTCTTGCAGTAGAAACAAGCACCTCCTACTTTGAGTTCTTTGCGAGTCAACTTTGCTTGACCAACCGGTGATGAGGGATGACTGGGTGTCTGTATCTCATATAGCTGAGTCTGGCTTGATTCTTCTGTTTGGGTATCCATGTGTTTCAGAGCTTTTGCTTGTGGTTGAGGTGGACTACTCATATATCCAAACATTTTTCTATTCCTTTTATTGTTCTTCACGATGTTGATAGAAGTTTCTGTGCATTTTGGTTCATATCCCATGTTTGGAGACTGAGATAGCTTTATCTCGGAGGTATCCGGTAGTGAACTCTTCTCAGGACAGTTACGGAAGTAATGACCTTCGCGTCCACATTGATAGCAAGCTTTTCTTGCAGTTATTTCTTGACTTTTTCCATGTTTCTCTTTTCGTCTCTTGGACCTGATGTAGCGACGGGGCTGAAACTGTGTGCAGGTGATAGTCCATCCATCAATGTAACACTCATTTGCTTCTTTTTGTAGCTGGGCATCCTTGTGATGTTTCCTTTTTGGAATACCTGACAATTCATCGTCTGACAGTGCATCTGCTACTAGTTGTTCTTGGGAAGACCATTGACTTTTTATACCCGAAAATAAAATACGGTTCTTCTGTTTTGTAGTTTCAGTTTCGTTTGTACTGATCTGGCGACAAGGAATTCCATAGTACTCACAACAACAACATGTTCCAAGATCATTTGTCTGTTGGTGTGCATCCTTTTGTTCATCAGTTGTTTCATTTCTAGTGACGTTTCGACTTGCCAACACTTGTTGGTATGAGGAGGTGAGTTGAGATGCTTTCTGTATTATCAGAGCTTGTGCCTGTAACAGCTTTTCTAAGTCAACTATCGAGGGTGATGTTGATGTCATATGGTTACCGGTAGTCTGCTCAAGTGCTATAAATTCTGCTAAATCAACTTGTTGGAGTCTAGCTACCACTTGAGATGTTGCTTGCAGAAAGTGTGCATGTGCCTTCTTGAACTGTTCCATCTGAGACTTAGCTGGAGGAGTTGCTAACACAATGTATTCTTTGCACTTAGTGACATCACTTGTAGTTGGCATTCCAAGGTCTGACATCTATATGGATATAGTAAGGAAAGAAGGGACGAAAAGATTGAGCTAAGACAGATTATAAAGAGTAGAGAGAACCCAACTATCTAAGGTTTAACCTAGCTAACTGTTGTCATTGTGGACAAAAGTCACACAATACAACAACAATCATTACAAAGAAGCAAATCAAACATAGTCACAAAGATAACTAACATGAACTCAAACATATCAGCACAACATAACTCGATGTTATTCATTCATTCAAAAGGCAATCTTGCCTAGGGAAAACAATTTCTTATAGTTTTTTGAAAGGCGAGACAAGGTTAGGAATAAGAAAGAGATTATAAAATATAGAAATTAGATCAGAAATAACAAGGAGATAGACAAGATCCAAACATTATTGTTAATGACCAAGGGTGAAATAAGATAACCACTAATTGATGAAGCGAGGATAAATAGTACAACCAAGGATATGAGAATATTTTTAAGGATAAAAAAATACAAGGGCATTATCAAGGAGAGAAGTAGAGAGACAAAGGGTTCAATTTATCAAGGTAGATATTGTCCAAGGATGACAATACAATGGCAAGAAAACAAGAGTAGAAGAAATCAAGGGTTATATAGCAATATTATGAGTTAGAAAACAACCACAATATAACGTCGTCTTTACCGATCTAGTCGAAAACTTAACACTACAGAACTATCCTATCAACCTAGCCAAGAAGTCAAATAATAGATCCAGGGGATCCATAACAAAACTTCTTGTGGAGTGGGGATAAGACAGAGAATAGGGCATCATCGATAGCTTCGAAAAGGTTTCTTTTGGCAAACTTCGCTTCAAGTTCCACAATCCTAGCTTGATCATCTTGCAATGCTTCTCATTAGAACCTTCTGATAGACGAAGAATCAGGCAAGAGGAGTTGAAAATAAAAGAGACAAGGTTTAATATAAAGTAAGTTTTTATGAAGATAATTAAATCTAGTTTTGAACGACTGACTGGGCTTTCCATTTCTAACTATTCTAGCGACCTACGGTCACATTGCTTTGATACCACTTCTGTCACACCCGGTTCCAGGGGGTAGAACCGGGCGCATAGCATATGTGTGCCAGGATCTATTTCCACACATATGTTGACGTCACAAGTGTAATATATCAAAAGAACAATGCATAAAAGCGTAAATAACGATTATATTAACATATTACACTTCGAACAGACATAATGTCTTAACCTTTATTCATCAAAGTACAGCGAAACATGGACATCCATCCACAGGAAGATGATCGGGGGTATCACTAGACTAGCATCCATGGAGTTCAGCATCATATCTTCATCTGCAACTTCTGATCAAAATTAAGCAAGGGTGAGCTCACTTATGGTCGGGGCTCAGCAAGTGGGGGAAAAACTAATGCAGGTTTAACAAGGTGAGGCTAAGGTTGAGCAGTAAGCATTTTAGTTGGTCAACATTTTATTAACAACACCTGTCTTACTAATAAGTGTGAATCCCAAGTATTCCCATTAAGCAAAGGTGTAAGAGTATATCAAAAACATTTAAGTGAAACCACTTAAGCAAAACCATTGGCAGATCATCGGTTCTCGATTTATTTCCATCTTTAAGTTCAATTATCATGTGAGGAGTCCAGGCTGCTCATAACCGTGAGCACGGCTGATATATCAGTTTTACACTCTGCAGAGGTGGTACAACTTTACCCACAAGCCGTGTATCCCCTCTAGCCTGGGTCGGCCAAAACCCGTAAACACTTCCGAGGTGAGTGGCTAGGGATCCACTATGAGGCTTTCACAAAATACACTTAGTACGAAGCAACCCGCTAAGGTTTCTAAAGACGATGGTGGAGGCCCCCTGGGTGAGGTACCTTAGCCAAGAATACGTCCCCATGTTAACGTGGGCTGCCAACACCTACCGCTCCCCCTCTTGCCCATATTTCAGGTAAGGTTGCCAGGCACTAAGCATATAAAGCTAATTACCAAAGCCAGAGCCATGATAGCACTCGTGGTTGCACTGTTTTCCCGGGTGGTCACTCCATGTTCCAATTAATATGCAATAATCTTGTTTAACCATCGGGTTAACAACAATAATGTAACTTACCATTTTGGAACATTAATATCATAAGCGGGAGTGACTGCATAAAGTTAAGTTGTAGCAATAGCATAGCCACGAAGGTAAAGTATAATTCCCAGGTTTGATCAAGGAATAAGGTTGGAAAGGTTATCTAAATAGGTAACCCGTCAAATTATGCATATATATCCAAAAGAGTAAACTTTATTAAATGTATTGTTTGGGATCAAACAGAGTATGCAGAGGGAGAAGTCCACTTGCCTTGCTTATTGAAAACTTGAGGTTCTTCCGCGGATCTGAATAGATCTTGATTCTTAACTACTAGATCAACCACTGAATATCACACAAACCAACAAGAAGAACAAACACCACTCAATAACATATCACATTCACCATACGTAAAGCTAAAAGAAAGCCTAACGAAAAGAGCGCGTTCGCTTTTCAAAAACGTCGCAAGTCATAGTTATAATAAGAGGATATTCTAAAAAATGTGTGATATATACTTTATAAAACAAGGCATGAGCTTAAAATGTCTTAATTAAACTATACAAATATTAGGTTCACTAATTTAATCTTTTATAAAACGTCATATGTGATATGTCTAAGATTAAGGTGATAAAACACGTTATAACAATATTAAACCTTTTTAACTTTTTAGAGAAGATATATGTTATATATCTAAGGTTAATGGGCTACTAAACACGTTATTAATTTATTTAAAACCATTATGGAATACCTTATAAATCATTGTTAAACATATCACTTATGATAAATTAAGATACAAGTCTAAATAGATTTTATGTGAAAATGTCATTATTATTATTAAGCACCTATTTATGGAAAGTTATGATATATGCTTTAATGAACTTTTATGAAAAAGACAATGAACAAACAATTATATTTTATTTTTATTAGAAAGTACATGTCCTATATTTTATTACGAAAGCTATATACAAAACAATATACAAACTAACATTATTATTAAAGAACATGAACACTAATTTCCTTAGTTTATTCTTTAGGAAAAACCAAGTGACACATACATAAATAATATGAACTAATTTTGATTAAATGATTAATTAAGCCTATATAACCAGTTGTAAACAAATATAAATCTAATTAACTAGGTTATGAGAGGACATAATTACTCTATTATTTATCTTTATCTTTAGTTTAGAAACATATGACCTAGATATTTAAAATGAATATTATATTCATTGGTATGTTATCAACTATTGTTTTAGTTATGACGATGAGAACACTTAATTAAGCCATTATATAATTATTAGAAAAGTTATATGACATATTACTTTTAAGTTTCTATTTAATACGGCTATACTTAAACATATATGACAAACCTTATTAAATCAAAAACATGACATCTATTAAAAAGGTAATTTTAAATTTAGAAACAAATTATCTAATTCTTTAGTAAGAAACCTATGTTTACCAATATAACTATCAACTTCTTTATTAGAAAAGTATGAGTGCCTAGTTAAGTCATTTTAACATTATTTTATATTCTACTCTTTCCTTTCTTTTCTAAATAGAATTTATACTCCTTTTTTAAATAGAATTTATACGTATAACTAAAAATTGTTTATTTAATTCTTCTAACATTAATATACTAAGAATTAATTGTAAATTACTAAATGAGACTTTTAATAACATATTCATGGTTATTATGACATAGATAAATATCTTATTAATTCTAGGTACTTAAGTGCTATACTTATGAATATATTTGTTATAAATAGTAAAATCTATATTTTCATTTGACCGGAAATACGTGGCTATTTCTTCTATATTTCATGCAAATAAGTTTACACCTAAAATACTACTAACAATTATCGTTCTACACAATAAAGCGAAATAAACATTTCTAATATGAAAATCACTGAGTTAATAAATGGTGACCGTACTCATTTTAAAATCATACACATATTAAAGCGTTGTCGTGGGGTTCGATTTCGGTTACACGTATATATCGAATCTCTAAAATCATATAGGTGAATCGCCAAATCGCATCATCTCAATATTACAACAATAATTCACAATAAATTCAAAACATGATTTAGAAAATAAATATTTCAGGGTTGTCTTCAACCTTGGGTGAACGGACGACGGCGAACGGCGTGGGTACGGTCGCCGGGGTGCTGCGTGGTCGCGTCGACGGCGAACGACGTAGTTCCGGCGATGTGTTCGGACTGTGGGGCGCGAACTTCGGCGAGGCTCCACGGATGACGAACGACGGGCAAGCACGGGCTCCGGCGAGGGGCGTGGCTCGGCGACGCAAGTGATGAGCAAAGCAGGTGCGGGGAGTGACTAAGCAGAGGCAACGCACCGGTATGGAGGGAGGTCAAAGACACTGCTAGCGCATGCAACACGCGGCGTCGCAGCTGTCCACGGAAACGACTCCAACGAGGTGGATCGAACGGGTAGCTGGCGCGATGGTGAGTGGCGAACAGCGTCAAAGACGGCAACTCCGGCAAGCTGCGTCGGCATCCGCGGCGAACATAGAGCAGCAGCGTGGCGCGCAGCAGCGAGCAGCAAGCGTGCAGGTGAGCGGAGGTGAGTGAGGCACGAAGGTTGTTTGAGCAACAGGGCGCGATGGTAAGCGAGAGCACAGCTGACGACAGCACGACGACAGGGGACCGAGGGCACCAGCGAAGGAGGCGAGCTCCGTGGGATTTTATAGGCTGGCGAGGGAGACCGAGGGGCGTCGATATAATGGCTATTGAACGGAAGAAGAAACTGTTGTAGCGGAGAAGGGGAGGGAAACAGACAGCGGCAACATCCAAAGAGTGCGAGGAGGCGAGGGGACGAGAGGAATTAGGACCAAATTAACACGGATTTGATGATCAATTAAGCGCTGCATTCACCCATGCGAGAAATGACAGCTCTAATCTCCATTAATGGTGGCTAAGAAACGGTAGCTGCATGGACGCGGGCGTCGGGCGCGCATGGCGCGGTGTCGCGGGCGGGCAGGGGCAGGTGCGCTTGGCGCGGCGCGCGGTCGGCGGCTGGAGCGGGTTCCTAGCGCGCTGAGCGAGAGAGGAGAGGAGGAGAGAGAAGGTGTGGGTGGAGAGTTAGGCGGGCCGAAATTAGGGGAGTGGGAGAAACTGTCGTTGCAGTGCGACAGTGGAGGAGAGGAAGGGTCGGGTCGAGCCTTCCATGAGTGGCCGCGGGGAGCCGTGGTGCCAAGCGCGGCGTGCGGCAAGCATATGGTGCTGGGCACAAGCAAACAACAGAGAGACTATCGGCTGGAGGTAGGAGATAAAGTATCCCTGTTATTGTGGTCCCACACGTCATAGGCTAAGCGAGAGGAGAGAGGTGGGAACACGGGATGGTAAAGGCATGAATGGGTCGTTAGCTTTCTTTTTTTTATTTCCAAATCCCTTTTTATTACTTACTCGGAATATATATATAAATAGATAAGTATATATAATCTCCAAGATAATGATAATTCCAAGAAATTAAAACACATGATTTTAAGATGGTGATTATTTAGCATCTCAAATATTTTTATAAAAGTTCCATGCCAAGAAATAAATCCAAATTAATGTATAAATATATACATTTCAAAAACCGGAATAACTTCAAGAATGTAATTTACTCAATAAGATTCTTATTCTAGTGCAAGCGTAGTTTTAGGAATAAAAATCTATTAATTAACTAAAAGATATTCACCAAAAAAAGAATAATATAAATAGAATGTTGCAAACACTACCGAACGACTGACATTTCAAAATACATATTTTCCAATATTTTAGCAAATCATTATTACTTTATGAAATGAGTTTTTTTTTCACACCAACCTAAATCTGAAAATTAGATACATCAAACAAAATTTATGTCTCGACATGAATACATCAAACATTTGACAATATTTTATCTAATCAAGAAATTGTTCGATTTATATATATTACCATTATATTATTAGAAATCATAAGTATTTTTCCTTTCTACTGAAATTTAATAATTCAAATAGGTTTGTTTGCATTTGCTAGATTTAGGGTGTTACAGCCTTAAATTTTTCTTTTTCTTTGTGCATGTAGTCATCGGCCTCACCTAACATTCTAACAAGATCATCATATGAATAGCCATCATCATCAACATCATCGATATCATCATCATCATTTATATCATTTAAATCGGTGATGATTTTTACCTTAGCATCTCCCTTTGCCATGAGACAATGGGGGGATGAGAAGAGTGAGGGAGCTTCCTTGATGGCAATTCCGGCATTAAGCTTGGATGAGGTGTCATCATCATCATCATCCGAGCTATCATCCGAGTCCCATTCAACTAAGTAGGCTTTGCCATCTTTCTTCTTGTTATAGTATTTCTTTTTCTTCTTGTCACTTTCATCTTTGCCCTTCTTCTTCTTGCTTGGACAATTCATGGCAATGTGACCGGGTTCCCCACACTCAAAACATTTTCTATCATTGAAAGCATTTCTTCTAGATGTTTGACCTCTTCTAGGTTGACCTCTTTTCATCTTCATGAATTTATTGAATTTCCTTACAAATAAAGCCATGTCACCATCACTCTCGCTTTCATTTTCTTCATCATTGCTATCTTCCTTTTCAATTGCCTTTGAGGCCTTGGCCTTGAGAGCAATAGATTCATTTTTCACCTTCTTTGCCAAACTTAAAGCATCGGCTTGTGACTTCTTAAATATATCTTGAGTGAGAATTTCTCCCAATACTTCGGTTGGAGAGGTTGTAGATAGATCACTCCTTACTAGCATTGTCACGATAGTCTCATATTTCTCCGGAAGTGATCTAAGGAACTTGTGTGTGAAATCCACATCCGGTACATTAAAACCAAGTCCTTTGAGTTCATTTACAATCTCATTCAATCGATTGAACATATCGGATACACTCTCATCTTCTTTCATAATAAATTGCTCAAACTTCCCTTTGCACACATATAGTTTGGCACTCTTCACAATTGTAGTTCCTTCATGAATTTCCATTAGTTTTACCCAAATCTCATGAGCGGTTGTGAGATTCTTGATACGATTGAACTCATTTATATCAAGAGCATCATAAAAGACATTCATGGCTTGATCATTTGTGAGGATATTCTCATTATCACTAACGGATGGTTCATCTTCCTTCAATACAACAAATCCATCTCTAACAATTGGCCAAATTTTTCCACCCATTGCTCTAAGATGCATTGACATTCTTATTTTCCAATAATCATAATTGTTTCCATCAAAGTGCGGTGGCTTCCCAATGTGCACATTGTTGTTACTAGCCATTTTGTCCCACTCCGGGATGATTAGATCCACAAACAATGGAGTCCTCGGCTCTGATACCACTTGTAGGATCTAGGACACCGGCTAGAGGGGGGGGTGAATAGACGGTTTTGACTAAAAACAACAATACTAAGTAAATTTAATCAATACAACAAGAGGAATAAATTTACTAGTGTCAATAAGTAAACAATGTATGAAAGACAACTACGGAGATTGAATACTTGAAGAACAATAAGCAAAACACTAATCAATTGCAAGGCAATAAGTAATGCTAGAAGGAATAGACACCGAAATTTATCCCGTGGTATCGGTGATTTGCCGATCACCCCTAATCCACGTTGAGGTGGACTTCAAGCTCTCACTTGCTCCTCTATCAAGACACGACTTGATCTTTAAGCCAAGTGGACAAGAAATCACTCAATACCTCGATTCCACTAATGTCACCTTTGCCGCTCCGGCAAGGTAGGCGCGAACCCCTCACAATCAACACCGCGGCTTCTCCACAATCTTCTTGGAGAGCTCGACGGAGACAATCACCCGAGCCGTCTAGGAGGCGGCAACCTCCAAGAGTAACAAGCCAACGACGCTTGCTCGGTGTACCACCTAGTGCCTCAAGAATCACCAAATGATGCAAATGCACTAGGAACCCTCAATCTCTCACTAGAATGCAATCTCAAGCAAAGAGTGTGAGAGAGTGAGTTGGAGGATCACAAATGAGCTCAATGTGTGCAAGGAATGGCCAAGAGAGTTCTCACACACGAGCAACCCTTCTATTTATAGTCCCCCATCTAAAACCAACCGTTATGTGCAAAAGGGGATAGTTCTGCGCACACGCGGACCGTCCGCGCCCTAGGGCCGGACGGTCCGCCGTACACCATAACGGCTATAATGACCGTTGAAACATGTCAGAGCAGACTCAAAAAGGTGGGTCCGGACAGTCCGCCCTTCAAGGCCGGACCGTCCGCGACCTGGCAATTTCAAACGCCCGAGCCTCGGATCAAACGGAGTTAACACACGCGGACCGTCCGGCTATAAATCCCGGACCGTCCGCGACCTGAGACAGTACTGTCCGGACTGGTCCCCCGGACCGTCCGTAGTACAAATCTATAAAAACACACAGTCCCTGTCCAAAAACGAGTTAGACACATGCGGACCGTCCGCGCCTCACAGGCGGACCGTCCGGCTATAATTCAGGGACTGACCCGAAGCCACCTTCCTCTGGTCAGGACTGCGGACGGTCCGGCCCTAAGGCCCGGACGGTCCGCAGTGCAAAAGAGCATAGAGTCAATACAAATGGTCAAACCTCGGACCCTCTGGAGGATCGCGGACGGTCTGCCCCCAAGGGCCGGACAGTCCGCGCGACCAAGACTACTCAAGTTTCAAACAGGCTTTTGAAAGAACTTTTTAACTTACGAAATGAGAAGCGCTGTTAGTCCTCATGCAAATGCAACTACTTGATGCTCTATGAGGCACTAAGTTTTACACAGATCTAAGTCATTGACCCCTCTTAATAGTACGGCTATCTAGCCTACTAATCCGGTCAGGTATCTTCTCTAAACTCCTCAAGACCGGCAAAAGTAAAACCTATATTATACCTTTGCCTTCATCTGATCCACAACCAATGCGTATGACTCTTCAACATTTCATTTCTATGTGGTCCAACCCTGCATTCTTATTTCTCCAAGAATCGTTAGTCCACAAGTAGTTGTCATTAATTACCAAAACATTATCAAAGGGGCCTAGATGATTCACAACGACACCAGGGACCTTCCTAGAAATTGGCACGTCCCTGATGTACTCTTCCTATCAACCTTGCATCCAGCATAATCGGAGTCTGAGTATCCAATCAAGTCAAAGGTAGACCCCTTTAGATACCAGATCCCGAAGCAAGGCGTAGCAACTAAATATCTAAGAATTTGCTTGATGGCCACAAGGTGACATTCCCTTGGGTCGGATTGAAATCTAGCACACATGCATACGCTAAGCATAATATCCGGTCTACTAGCACATAAATAAAGCAATGAACCTATCATAGTCCGGTATGCCTTTTGATCAACAGACTTACCTTCTTTGTTGAGGTTGACATGTCCGTCGGTTCCTATTGGCGTCTTTGCGGGCTTGGCGTCCTTCATCCCAAACCTCTTGAGAAGATCTTGAGTGTACTTCGTTTGGGAGAGGAAAGTGCCATCCTTGAGTTGCTTCACTTGGAACCCAAGGAAGTACGTCAACTCACCCATCATTGACATCTCAAATTTTTGTGTCATCACCCTGCTAAACTCCTCACAAGACTTTTGATTAGTAGAACCAAATATTATGTCATTGACATAAATTTGGCACACAAAAAGGTCATTGTCACAAGTCTTAGTGAACAGAGTGGGATCGGCTTTCCCAACCTTGAAAGCATTAGCAATTTAGAAATCTCTAAGGCATTCATACCATGCTCTTGGGGCTTGCTTAAGTCCATAGAGCGCCTTAGAGAGCTTGAAAACATGGTCGGGATACCTGTCATCCTCAAAGCCAGGGGGTTGTTCCACGTACACCTCCTCCTTGATTGGCCCGTTGAGGAAAGCGCTCTTCACATCCATTTGAAACAACCTGAAAGAATGGTGAGCGGCATAGGCTAACAAAATGCGAATAGACTCTAGCCTAGCCACAGGAGCAAAAGTCTCCTCAAAATCCAAACCTGCGACTTGGGCGTAACCTTTTGCCATAAGTCGAGCCTTGTTTCTTGTCACCACCCCGTGTTCGTCTTGCTTGTTGCAGAACACCCACTTGGTTCCCACAAAGTTTTGCTTTGGATGTGGCACCAGGCTCCAAACTTCATTTCGCTTGAAGTTGTTGAGCTCTTCCTGCATGGCCAACACCCAGTCCGGATCCTGCAAGGCCTCTTCTACCCTAAAAGGCTCAATAGAAGAGACAAACGAGTAATGCTCACAAAAGTTAGCTAATCTTGAGCGAGTAGTTACTCCCTTGCTTATGTCACCCAGAATCTGGTCAACGGGGTGATTCCGTTGGATTGTCGCTCGGACTTGAGTTGGAGGGGCTTGTGGTGCTTCTTCCTCCATAGCTGGTTCTTCTTGTGCTCCCCCTTGATCACACGCCTCTTCTTGAGGAACATGTCCATCGTCTTGAGTTGGGGGATGCACCATTGTTGAGGAAGAGGGTTGATCTTGCTCTTGTTGTTCCTGTGGTCGCACATCTCCAATCGCCATGGTTCATATTGCGGCCGTCGTAACATCATCTTCATCTATGTCATCAAGATCAACTTGCTCTCTTGGAGAGACATTAGTCTCATCAAATACAACGCCGCTAGAGACTTCAACCAAACCCGATGATTTGTTGAAGACTCTATACGCCTTTGTATTTGAGTCATAACCTAGTAAAAACCCTTCTACAGCTTTGGGAGCAAATTTGGAATTTCTACCTTTCTTCACCAAAATGTAACATTTGCTCCCAAATATACGAAAGTATGAGACATTGGGTTTGTTACCAGTAAGAAGTTCATACGAGGTCTTCTTGAGGAGGCGATGAAGGTAGAGCCGGTTTATGGCGTGGCCAGCTGTGTTCACAGCTTCCGACCAAAATCGCCCAGGCGTCTTGAACTCTCCAAGCATCGTCCTTGCCATGTCGATAAGCGTCCTGTTCTTCCTCTCTACCACACCATTTTGCTGTGGTGTGTAGGGAGCGAAGAACTCGTGCTTGATGCCTTCCTCCTCAAGGAACTCCTCTACTTGCAGATTCTTGAACTCAGACCCATTGTCGCTTCTTATCTTTTTCACTTTGAGCTCAAATTTGTTTTGAGCCCGCCTTAGAAAGCGCTTAAGGGTCCCTTGGGTTTCTGATTTATCCTGCAGAAAGAATACCCAAGTGAAGCGGGAAAAATCATCAACAATTACTAAACCATACTTACTTCCCTCGATGCTAAGGTAGGCGATGGGTCCGAAGAGGTCCATGTGGAGGAGCTCCAGTGGTCTTGATGTAGTCATCACATTCTTGCCGTGATGAGTGCTTCCCACCTGTTTTCCTGCCTGACAAGCTGCACAAGGTCTATCTTTTTCGAAACATACATTGGTTAGTCCTAACACATGCTCTTCCTTTAGAAGTTTGTGAAGGTTCTTCATCCCAACATGTGCTAGACGGTGATGCCACGGCCAGCCCATACTAGTCTTAGCGATTAAGCATGCATCTAGATCGGCCTCCTCTTTCGAAAAATCAACTAAGTAGAGTTTGTCATCTAGTACACCCTTAAACACTAATGAACCATCACTCCTTCTAAAGACAGATACATCAACATTTGTAAACAAACAATTGTAGCCCATGTGGCACAATTGACTTACAGACAGGAGATTATAGCCTAGCGACTCTACTAAAAATACATTAGAAATAGAGTGCTCATTTGTGATGGCAATCTTGCCCAAGCCTTTGACCTTGCCTTGGTTCCCATCTCCAAAGATAATCGTATCATGTGAATCCTTGTTCTTGACGTAGGAGGTGAACATCTTCTTCTCCCCCGTCATGTGGTTTGTGCATCCGCTGTCGATAATCCAGCTTGAGCCCCCGGATGCATAAACCTTCAAGACAATTTACGCTTGGGTTTTAGGTACCCAACTCTTGTTGGGTCCTACAAGGTTAGTTACAATAGCTTTTGGTACCCAAATGCAAGCCTTGTCTCCTTTGCATTTGGGTCCCAATTTTTTTGCAACCACTTTTTCATTTTTACATGAAAGTACAAATGTAGTGTTGCAAGCATAAAAGACAGTAGTAGGTTTATTACACATTTTCCTAGGAGCATGAGACACATAATTTCTCCTAGGCCTACCATTAAAATTAGAACTTGAAGCAAGCATAGCATGTGAATCATAATCATATCTCCTATTATGACTAACAATTTTCCTATTATACATGAAAGCATGATTCTTTTGAACGCAACTAGCCATAGGGGCCTTCCCTTTCTCCTTGTTGGAAATGGGAGCCCTTTGGCTTGTTAAGTTCTTGGCTTCCTTTTGAAAGTCAAGTCCATCCTTAATTGAGGGGTGTCTACCAATAGTGTAGGCATCCCTAGCAAATTTTAGTTTATCAAAATCAACCTTGCAAGTCTTAAGTTGAGCATTAAGACTTGCCACCTCATCATTTAATTTAGCAATAGAAGCAAGATGTTCATCACTAGCATTGATATCAAAATCCTTGCATCTATTGCAAATTACAACATGTTCTACACATGAACTTGATCTATTAGCTACCTCTAACTTACCACTTAAGTCATCATTCAAAGTCTTTAAACTAGAGATAGATTCATTGCAAGTAGATAACTCAGAAGATAATAATTCATTCTTTTAATTTCTAAGGCAAGAGACTTTTGAACACTAACAAATTTGTCATGTTCCTCATACAAAATGTCCTCTTGCCTCTCTAGCAGTCTATCTTTCTCATTTAAGGCATCAATCAATTCATTAATCTTTTCTACTTTAGTTCTATCTAATCCTTTGAACAAGCTAGTGTAATCTACTTCATCATCACTAGAGTCCTCATCACTAGAAGTAGAATACTTAGGGGTTTCTCGAACGCTTACCTTTTTCTCCTTTGCCATGAGGCAAGTGTGGCGTTCATTGGGGAAGAGAGAAGATTTGTTGAAGGCCGAGGCTGCCAGTTCTTCATCATCGGAGTCGGATGACGAGCAGTCCGAGTCCCATTCCTTGCCAAGATGTGCCTCGCCTTTAGCTTTCCTATAGCTTTTCTTCTTCTCCTTCTTCCCATGTCTTTCTTCCCCCTGGTCATTTTCATTATCGGGACATTGAGCAATAAAATGACATGTCTTACCACATTTGAAGCAGGAGCGCTTTCCCTTTGCTTTATTCTTGTTGGGGTACTCCTTGCGTCCTTTTAATGCGGTCTTGAAGCGCTTGATGATGAGAGCCATCTCATCTTCGTTTAGCCCGGCCGCCTCAACTTGTGCCACCTTGCTTGGTAGCGCCTTCCTGCTGCTTGTTGCTTTGAGAGCAACGGGTTGAGGCTCGTAGATGGGTAATGGACCATTAAGCGCGTCATCTACATATCGGGCTTCTTTCACCATCATGCGCCCGCTCACAAACTTTCCGAGTATCTCCTCGGGCGTTATCTTTGTGTACCTAGGATTTTCACGGATGAGGTTCACAAGATGAGGGTCAATAACAGTAAAAGACTTGAGCATAAGTCGGATGACGTCGTGGTCCATCCATCTCGTGCTCCCATAGCTCCTAATCTTGTTGACCAGGGTCTTGAGCCTGTTGTACGTCTGTGTTGGCTCCTCTCCCCTGATCATAGCGAACCTTCCTAGCTCGCCTTCCACCAACTCCATTTTGGTGATCATGGTGGCGTCATTTCCCTCATGTGATATTTTGGAGGGTGTCCCAGATTTGCTTGGCGTTGTCCAAGTCGCTCACCTTGTTGTACTCATCCCTGCACAAATATGCTACAAAAAAGTGGTAGCTTGTGCATTTTTATGAATTTGCTCGTTAATAAACACAGGGTTATCCATACTATCAAATTGCATTCCATGTTCAACTATCTCCCAAATACTAGGATGGAGAGAGAATAGATGACTACGCATTTTGTGACTCCAAAAAGAGTAGTCCTCTCCATCAAAGTGTGGAGGTTTACCAAGAGGAATTAAAAGCAAATGAGCATTGGAATTAAAAGGAATACGATAATAATCAAATGAATAATTTGAATTAACCAGTTTCTTTTTCTCGTCGTCGTCGTCTCTTGGCGAAGAGGAAGATTCGTCGCTGTCATAGTAGACGATCTTCTTGATGCGCCTCTTCTTCTTTCCATCTCTTTTCTTATGACTCGAGCCTGAGTCGGTTGGCTTGTCATCTCTAGGCTCGTTGAGGAGAGACTCCTTCTCCTTGTCGTTGACCACCATCCCCTTTCCCTTAGGATCCATCTCTTCGGGCGATTAGTCCCTTATGTGAAGAGAACGACTCCGATACCAATTTAGAGCACCTAGAGGGGGGTGAATAGGTTATCCTGTAAAAATCAACAACTAATAGCCACAAACTTTGGTTATAAAGATGTTAGTGCAATAGAACCAAGTGGCTATAGAGCGAGCTCTTGCGAATCACAATAATCACAAAGAAAGACAACACAAGAGACACAGTGGTTTATCCCGTGGTTCGGCCAAGTATGACACTTGTCTACCTCCACGTTGTGGCGTCCCAATGGATGAGGGTTGCACTCAACCCCTTTCAAGTGATCCAATGATCAACTTGAATACCACGGTATTCTTCCTTATATCTTTTCCCGTTTGCGAGGAATCTCCACAAGTTAGAGCCTCTCGCCCTTACAAGATTGATCACAACGAAGACACGGAGTAAGGTTGGGGAGCAACACACACAAATCTGCAGCACACGCACGCACACAAGCCAATACTTGAGCTCAAAATGAAACACAGAGAGTTCACAACTAGAATGGAGCTCAAATCACTAACACGATCCATCAAGTGTGCGGAGACGGAGTGTGGGAGTATTAGATTGCTTAGTGAATGCATGAGTGACCCCTCCATGCGCCTAGGGGTCCCTTTTATAGCCCCAAGGCAGCTAGGAGCCGTTGGAGACAATCTTGGAAGGCTAATCTTGCCTTCTGTCGGGTGGCGCACCGGACAGTCCGGTGCACCACCGGACAGTCACTGTAGCATGTCCGGTGCGGATCTCCTTCCTAATTTGGTGCAGCCGACCGTTGCAACTCCGGGCTGGTTGGCGCACCGGACACTGTCCGGTGCACACCGGACAGTCTGGTGCCCCTAGCCGACCATTGGCGCGGGCTACGCGTCGCCCGCGGATTGCGCGGCCGACCGTTGCGCTGGCGGCCGTTGTCTCACCGGACAGTCCGGTGCACCACCGGACAGTCCGGTGAATTATAGCCATACACCGTTAAAATCTCCCGAGAGCGGCCAGTTCGCCAGAAGCCAGCCTGGCGCACCGGACCCTGTCTGGTGCACCACCGGACAGTCTGATGTGCCAGACTGAGCTGAGTGTTGGCTGCTTAGAGCCAAGTCCTTTTCTTCTTCTCTTTTCTCTGTTTCTAGCACTTAGACAAAACATGTTAGTACTCAAACCAATATACTAAGTCTAGAAACGTACCTTGTTACATGATTTGCACTTTTCTCTTCATTTGGCACATAATAACTTACTCACTATGTGTTGGATACTTAATCACCAAAATATAATAGAAATGGCCCAAGGGCACATTTCCCTTTCAGTTCTCAATTGCTATGAATTAAGAACAAGGCAACACAAAAAATGGGTTAAAGGTTAATACCCTTCGTCCTTCGAAACATTATTTCCCTGAGGATATAACGATCTTCGGACGAAGGTCATGAAGGACATACCTTCATAATCATAGTATACTTAGATGAAAGACGAAGCATATGAAACATGAGAAACAACATGAATAATTGAATGATGTTATAATATACATTTACTGTTATTTAATCATGAATGAATATAAACAATATTGGATTACATTCTATACCTTTGCCTTGATAGAAGGTGAAAGTACAAGCGCGACGTAAGAATGAATACCAGTCAGCGTGAACAGTACAGGGATACTGTTCATCTATTTATAGGCACATGACGCAACCTGTGTGGATTTACATTCATGTCCTTTATAACTGATTACAATCATGACATAGATTATCATGGGCCAATCGGTCTTTTCATCTTTAAGTCGGTGCCACCCTTCGTCTCAAGGCGTGTCACTATGCCGAAACTCCCCGGATGGTAGCTTCGGTTTTGCTTCTATGTTGATCTTCCGAAGGTGTTTCTTTTTATAGGACCTTCGGCGACGAAGCAGACCCCCAACACCCCGCCTCCCCGCGACCCGTCGCCCCAAACATCGCCCTGACACACAGCCCCCTTCACCGCCTCTCACTCGCGTCGTCGTCAACCCCTCCCCTCCCTAAGATCGTAGCGTTAGCACGAGCTATATGCTAATATAGACAATGATGTGACTTGTTTGAATTTACTCAAAATACTTTCACCTAAGGTCGATCACTATTCTATCTCTTTAGGGTGTTTAGATGGACTAGAGCTAATAGTTAGTTAGCTAAAACATTGCTAGTGGAATTAGCTAGCTAACTATTAGCTAATTTACTAAAATTAGCTAATAGCTGAACTATTAGCTAGATTGTCTGGACATTCTTAACTAATTTTAGTAGCTAACTATTAACTTTAGGGGTACTTGAATGCACACTAGAGCTAATAGTTAGCTGCTAAAATTAATTGGAGACATATCCAACCAGTGTAGCTAATAGTTCAGCTATTAGCTACTTTTAGTAAATTAGCTAGCTATTTCTTAGCTAGTTATTTATTAGCAATTTTTAGCTAACTAATTATTAGCTCTAGTGCATTTAAACACTTCTTAATACATTTAAATATGACATTAGTTAGTGGTGCCCGTAACAATTTTGCCATGGTGCGATCGCCACGTGCGCAATGGGGGATGGCGTGAGGTTAAGCATATCTTATCTCTACCAATCAATCGGCATATATGCCAAGTGCTGGAAGAATAAGGAAAACATGCACGCGCTGATGCGCACACTATGGCTAAAGGTAGGAGAACATGAGCGCAACGTTACGTACACCACCGTGACAGCATCGGCCGCATATGCTGATTTTCTAGTGATTCTAGACGTCAATTGTTGCAAATATGTCAGACCAGCTGGTTATATTTCCTTTTTTTTGGAATCTACCTATCTGGGTATCTGGAATTAACGTGGGTGTTTATATTTTTAATTTATTTACTCTAGGATTTAATGTTTCATAGTTGCTCATGTGGTAGGGGTTATGCGTGCGTTTATTCATAGACGTGAGTTCACCGTAGAAATAGGCCCCAAGGGAGTTCTCTTTTTCTTTAGGCTAGTTTAGAAACTCAAATCTCCATTAGTATTAGAGAGAAATTAAGGAGGAAATAAACTAATTTTTCCTTAAATTTCTTTCAGCCATGAAGGAGATTTGAATTTTCAAACTAATCTTTAGTGTGAATTGTGACACGAATCTATACCACTATATAATCCATCATTTTGAACTTTGCAAAACTCACACAACCAAATCACCCCCAACGCCTATAACCTCCCCTATATCCACCAAATAAATTGCACTCACACATCACACACCCTCAAAAAACAACGATTCAGATCACTGGATAACCCTTCTCTCTCACTCAAATCAAGTGGTCAATATTATTTACATCATCCTTCCTCTTGCATCCCTCACACGCATATAACCCCTTGCCTCCACCTCTCCCGCGACCTCCTCCCCCTCCCCCTCCTCTCACTCGTGCCGTCGTCGTTGGCCCCTCTCTCGTGCCGCCGTCAATGGCTCTTACCTCTCCGGGATCGTAGCGTTAGCACGAACAATATATCTACTTTAGTAAAATCCATAGGGGTGATGAGTTCACCGCCTCGGACCCTGCCTCTGCCACCTTTGTCCTTTGCATCTGCAACTCGAGATCCTGCACCACCTCAACTCATGGTATCTTTGCTACTGGTTGCCTGGTCCAAACCATGGTTTAGCCCAAGTCAGCGGACACCACAGATCACCAGTTTTTTTGGGCAAAACACAGGAGCTTCATCGATGGATCACATGGTTATTAGAATCCTTGCTAATTGCTTCCATTAGCATGTTCGGAAAACAACTAACCAGGACAAAGAAGGGACGAACTCTGAGACTTTACTCGCACACAACTGAGCTACCTCATTGCCTTCCCTATTAACAAAAGAAACATCAAATGAACGAAAACCCCTACTACTCTCCCGGATTTCTCTCCGTAGACCTGCAATAGCACAACGACCACCCTCTTCAAAGCGGAGCAATGCCACTAGAGTACAATTATCAATCTCTAGAATCGCTTGATCCATATCAAGCATTTGGGCCAGTATCAGAACATCTCGTGCTGCCAATATTGCACTTGTTAAAGCATCATGTAGGTGCTTGTAAAAATGTGATACTCTCGCCATGATCTCGCCCTGCGAATTCCTCACAACCATGCCCCTACTCCCTCACTAGTTCCTAATACAAGCGCAACTAATGCAGCATCAGTATCGATCTTCACCCATCCTATTGGTGGCTTCTTCCAAATGACCGACAACGAGGAGTTGCTTGTTGAAAGTCGCCTAGAGGGGGGGTGAATAGGGCGAAACTGAAATTCTCAAAAATAATCACAACTACAAGCCGGGTTAGCGTTAGAAATATAAACGGGTCCGCGAGAGAGGGAGCAAAACAAATCGCAAGCAAATGAAAAGTGTGACACGCGGATTTGTTTTACCGAGGTTCGGTTCTTGCAAACCTACTCCCCGTTGAGGAGGCCACAAAGGCCGGGTCTCTTTCAACCCTTCCCTCTCTCAATCGGTCCCTCGGACCGAGTGAGCTTCTCTTCTCAAATCACTTGGGAATCAAACTTCCCGCAAGGGCCACCACACAATTGGTGCCTCTTGCCTCAATTACAAGTGAGTGTTTGATCACAAGAAAGAATCAAGAAAGAAGGAAGCAATCCAAGCGCAAGAGCTCGAAAGAACACAAGCAAATCTCTCTCTCTAGTCACTAGGGTGTTGTGTGGAATATGGAGAGGATTTGATCTCTTTGGTGTGTCTAGAATTGAATGCTAGAGCTCTTGTAGTAGTTGGGAAGTAGAGAACTTGGATGGAATGAATGGTGGGGTGGTTGGGGTATTTATAGCCCCAACCACCAAACTTGACCGTTGGCTGGGCTGTCTGTTCGATGGCACACCGGACAGTCCGGTGCACACCGGACAGTCCGGTGCCCCCTGCCACGTCATCACTGCCGTTGGATTCTGACCGTTGGAGCTTCTGACTTGTGGGCCCACCTGGGTGTCCGGTGCACACCGGACATGTACTGTTTGCTGTCCGGTGTGCCAGCATGGGCGATTCTGACTCCTGCGCGCGCTGCGCGCGCATTAAATGCCGTTGCAGGTAGCCGTTGGCGCGAAGTAGCCGTTGCTCCGAGGTTGCACCGGACAGTCCGGTGCACACCGGACAGTCCGTTGAATTATAGCGGAGCGGCGAGGGAGAAAACCCGAGGCTGGCGAGTTCCTGAGGCCGACCTTCCTTGGAGCACCGGACATGTCCGGTGTACACCGGACAGTCCGGTGAATTATAGTCGAGTCGCCTCTGGAAATTCCCGAAGGTGACGAGTTTGAGTCTGAGTCCCCCTGGTGCACCGGACATGTCCGGTGGCACACCGGACAGGTCCGGTGCGCCAGACCAGGGGTGCCTTCGGCTGCCCCTTTGCTCCTTTGTTGAATCCAAAACTTGGTCTTTTTATTGGCTGAGTGGGAACCTTTTACACCTGTATAATCTATACACTTGGGCAAACTAGTTAGTCCAATTAGTTGTGTTGGGTAATTCAACCACCAAAATTAATTAGGGACTAGGTGTAAGCCTAATTCCCTTTCAATCTCCCCCTTTTTGGTGATTGATGCCAACACAAACCAAAGCAAATATAGAAGTGCATAATTGAACTAGTTTGCATAATGTAAGTGTAAAGGTTGCTTGGAATTGAGCCAATATAAATACTTACAAGATATGCATGGATTGTTTCTTTCTTATATAACATTTTGGACCACTTTTGCACCACATGTTTTGTTTTTGCAAATTCTTTTGTAAATCCATTTCAAAGATCTTTTGCAAATAGTCAAAGGTAAATGAATAAGAGTTTGCAAAGCATTTTCAAGATTTGAAATTTTCTCTCCCTGTTTCAAATGCTTTTCTTTTGACTTAACAAACTCCCCCTAAAGAAGATCCACCTCTTAGTGTTCAAGAGGGTTTTGATATACATTTTTGAAAAACTAATTTTCTTCTCCTTTTGAACACAATAGGATACCAATTGATAAATACTTTTGGAAAGCACTAAGTGTTTGAAATTGGTGGTGGTGCGGTCCTTTTGCTTTGGGCTCATACTTTCTCCCCCTTTGGCATGAATCGCCAAAAACGGAATCATTAGAGCCCATCGAAGTACTATCTTCCCCTTTGGTCGTAAGTAAATGAGTTAAGATTATACCAAAGATGAAGTCGGGTCCTTTTGCTTTGGGCTTTTACTCTCTCCCCCAAAGACAAGGTCCTTTTCTTGGAGCGATGGCGAAGGATGAGTTACGGAGTGGAAGCCTTTGTCTTCGCCGAAGACTCCAATTTCCTTTCAATATACCTATGACTTGGTGTGAAATGGTCTCCCGTGTCGAGGTCGAGATGCCCATTAGTTCCCATGGGTGTTTTGATGGGCTTGGCATCCTTCATCCCAAACTTGTTTAGAATGTCTTGAGTGTACTTTGTTTGGCTAATGAAGGTGCCCTCTTGGAGTTGCTTCACTTGAAATCCTAAGAAATACTTCAACTCCCCCATCATAGACATCTCGAACTTTTGTGTCATGATCCTACTAAACTCTTCACATGTAGACTCGTTAGTAGACCCAAATATAATATCATCAACATAAATTTGGCATACAAACAAGTCATTTTCAAGAGTTTTAGTAAAGAGTGTAGGATCGGCTTTTCCGACTTTGAATCCATTTGCAATAAGAAAATCTCTAAGGCATTCATACCATGCTCTTGGGGCTTGCTTGAGCCCATAAAGCGCCTTAGAGAGCTTATAGACATGGTTAGGATACTCACTGTCTTCAAAGCCGGGAGGTTGCTCAACATAGACCTCTTCCTTGATTGGTCCGTTGAGGAAGGCACTTTTCACGTCCATTTGATAAAGCTTGAAGCCATGGTAAGTAGCATAGGCCAATAATATACGAATTGACTCAAGCCTAGCTACGGGTGCATAGGTTTCACCAAAATCCAAACCTTCGACTTGGGAGTATCGCTTAGCCACAAGTCGAGCTTTGTTCCTTGTCACCACACCATGCTCGTCTTGCTTGTTGCGGAAGACCCACTTGGTTCCTACAACATTTTGGTTAGGACGTGGAACTAAATGCCATACCTCATTCCTAGTAAAGTTGTTGAGCTCCTCTTGCATCGCCACCACCCAATCCGAATCTTGGAGTGCTTCCTCTACCCTGTGTGGCTCAATAGAGGAAACAAAAGAGTAATGCTCACAAAAATGTGCAACACGAGATCGAGTGGTTACCCCCTTATGAATGTCGCCGAGAATGGTGTCGACGGGGTGATCTCGTTGGATTGCTTGGTGGACTCTTGGGTGTGGCGGCCTTGGTTGTTCGTCCTCCTTGTCTTCATCATTTGCATCTCCCCCTTGATCGTTGCCGTCATCTTGAGGTGGCTCATCCTTTTGATCTTCTCCTTCATCAACTTGAGCCTCGTCCTCATTTTGAGTTGGTGGAGATGCTTGCATGGAGGAGGACGGTTGATCTTGTGCACTTAGAGGCTTTTCGGATTCCTTAGGACACACATCCCCAATGGACATGTTCCTTAGCGCTATGCATGGAGCTTCTTCATTACCTATCTCATCAAGATCAACTTGCTCTACTTGAGAGCCGTTAGTTTCATCAAACACAACGTCACATGAGACTTCAACTAGTCCAGTGGACTTGTTAAAGACCCTATATGCCCTTGTGTTTGAGTCATAACCAAGTAAAAAGCCTTCTACAGTCTTAGGAGCAAATTTAGATTTTCTACCCCTTTTAACAAGAATAAAGCATTTGCTACCAAAAACTCTAAAGTATGAAATGTTGGGCTTTTTACCGGTTAGGAGTTCATATGATGTATTCTTGAGGATTCGGTGAAGATATAACCGGTTGATGGCGTAGCAAGCGGTGTTGACCGCCTCGGCCCAAAACCGATCCGGTGTCTTGTACTCATCAAGCATGGTTCTTGCCATGTCTAATAGAGTTCGATTCTTCCTCTCCACTACACCATTTTGTTGTGGGGTGTAGGGAGAAGAGAACTCATGCTTGATGCCCTCCTCCTCAAGGAAGCCTTCAATTTGAGAGTTCTTGAACTCCGTCCCATTGTCGCTTCTAATTTTCTTGATCCTTAAGCCGAACTCATTTTGAGCCCGTCTCAAGAATCCCTTTAAGGTCTCTTGGGTATGAGATTTGTCCTGCAAAAAGAATACCCAAGTGAAGCGAGAATAATCATCCACAATAACTAGACAGTACTTACTCCCGCCGATGCTTATGTAAGCAATCGGGCCGAATAGGTCCATGTGTAGGAGCTCCAGTGGCCTGTCGGTCGTCATGATGTTTTTGTGTGGATGATGGGTACCAACTTGCTTCCCGGCTTGGCATGCGCTACAAATCCTGTCTTTCTCAAAATGAACATTGGTTAATCCTAAAATGTGTTCCCCCTTTAGAAGCTTATGAAGATTCTTCATCCCAACATGGGCTAGTCGGTGGTGCCAGAGCCAACCCATGTTAGTCTTAGCAATTAAGCATGTGTCGAGTTCAGCTCTATCAAAATCTACCAAGTATAGCTGACCCTCCAACACACCCTTAAATGCTATTGAATCATCACTTCTTCTAAAGACAGTGACACCTACATCAGTAAATAGACAGTTGTAGCCCATTTGACATAATTGAGAAACGGAAAGCAAATTGTAATCTAAAGAATCTACAAGAAAAACATTGGAAATAGTATGGTCAGGTGATATAGCAATTTTACCCAATCCTTTGACCAAACCTTGATTTCCATCCCCGAATGTGATAGCTCGTTGGGGATCTTGGTTTTTCTCATATGAGGAGAACATCTTCTTCTCCCCAGTTATGTGGTTTGTGCACCCGCTATCGAGTATCCAACTTGAGCCCCCGGATGCATAAACCTACAAAACAATTTTAGTTCTTGACTTTAGGTACCCAAATGGTTTTGGGTCCTTTGGCATTAGACACAAGAACTTTGGGTACCCAAACACAAGTCTTGGAGCCCTTGTGCTTGCCCCCAACATATTTGGCAACTATCTTGCCGGATTTGTTAGTCAAAACATAAGATGCATCAAAAGTTTTAAATGAAATGTTATGATCATTTGATGCACTAGGAGTTTTCTTTCTAGGCAACTTAGCATGGGTTGGTTGCCTAGAGCTAGATGTCTCACCCTTATACATAAAAGCATGATTAGGGCCAGAGTGAGACTTCCTAGAATGAATTCTCCTAATTTTGCTCTCGGGATAACCGGCAGGGTATAAAATGTAACCCTCGTTATCCTGAGGCATGGGAGCCTTGCCCTTAACAAAATTAGACAATCTTTTAGGAGGGGCACTAATTTTGACATTGTCTCCCCTTTGGAAGCCAATGCCATCCTTAATGCCAGGGCGTCTCCCATTATAAAGCATGCTACGAGCAAATTTAAATTTCTCATTTTCTAAGTTGTGCTCGGCAATTTTAGCATCTAGTTTTGCTATATGATCATTTTGTTGTTTAATTAAAGACATGTGATCATGAATAGCATTAACATCAATATCTCTACATCTAGTACAAATAGTGACATGCTCAATGGTAGATGTAGAGGGTTTGCAAGAATTAAGTTCAACAATCTTAGCATGTAGTATATCATTCTTATCTCTAAGATCGGAAATTGTAACTTTGCAAACATCAAAATCTTTAGCCTTAGCAATCAAATTATCATTTTCTATTCTAAGACTAGCAAGAGAATCATTCAATTCCTTAATCTTAGCAAGCAAATCATCATTATCATTTCTAAGATCGGGAATTGAATCAATACAAACATGAGAATCAACCTTAGTAATTAATCTAGCATTTTCATTTCTAAGGTTGTTAATGGTCTCATGGCAAGTGCTTAGCTCACTAGACAATTTTTCACATTTTTCTACCTCTAGAGCATAAGCATTTTTAACCTTAACATGTTTCTTGTTTTCCTTAATTAGGAGATCCTCTTGAGAATCCAAAAGGTCATCCTTTTCATGAATAGCACTAATCAATTCATTTAATTTTTCTTTTTGTTCCATGTTAAGGTTGGCAAAAAGGGTACGCAAATTATCTTCCTCATCACTAGCATTATCATCACTAGATGATTCATATTTAGTGGAGGATCTTGATTTTACCTTCTTCCTTTTGCCGTCCTTTGCCATGAGGCACTTGTGGCCGACGTTGGGGAAGAGGAGTCCCTTGGTGACGGCGATGTTGGTGGCGTTCTCGTCGTCGGAGGAGTCGCTAGAGCTTTCGTCGGAGTCCCACTCCCGACAAACATGGGCATCACCGCCCTTCTTCTTGTAGTACCTCTTCTCCTTTCTTCTCCCCTTCTTGTCGTCGCCCCTGTCACTATCACTTGATAATGGACATTTAGCAATAAAGTGACCGGGCTTACCACACTTGTAGCAAACCTTCTTGGAGCGGGACTTGTAGTCTTTCCCTCTCCTTTGCTTGAGGATTTGGCGGAAGCTCTTGATGACGAGCGCCATTTCCTCATTGTCGAGCTTGGAGGCGTCTATAGGTTGTCGACTTGGTGTAGCCTCCTCCTTCTTTTCTTCCGTCGCCTTGAATGCGACGGGTTGAGCTTCGGATGTGGATGGATCATCAAGCTCGTTGATCTTCCTCGAGCCTTCGATCATGCACTCAAAACTTACAAAATTCCCAATAACTTCCTCGGGGGTCATTTTAGTATATCTAGAATTACCACGAATTAATTGAACTTGAGTGGGGTTAAGGAAAATGAGAGATCTTAGAATAACCTTAACCATTTCGTGGTCGTCCCACTTGACGCTCCCGAGGTTGCGCACTTGGTTCACCAAAGTCTTGAGCCGGTTGTACATGTGTTGTGGCTCCTCCCCTTTGCGAAGCCGGAACTGACCGAGCTCCCCCTCGATCATTTCCCGCTTGGTGATCTTGGTGAGCTCATCTCCTTCGTGCGCGGTTTTGAGCACATCCCAAACCTCCTTGGCGCTCTTCAACCCTTGAACTTTGTTATACTCCTCTCTACTTAAAGAGGCGAGGAGTATTGTTGTCGCTTGAGAGTTGAAGTGCTCGATTTGGGCCACCTCATCCTCATCATAATTCTTGTCCCCTACGGATGGTACCTGTGCACCAAACTCAACAACATCTCATATACTTTTGTGGAGTGAGGTTAGATGAAATCGCATTAAATCACTCCACCTAGCATAATCTTCACCATCAAAAGTTGGTGGTTTGCCTAATGGGACGGAAAGTAAAGGTGCATGTTTAGAAATGCGAGGATAGTGTAGGGGGATCTTACTAAACTTCTTACGCTCTTGGCGTTTAGAAGTTACGGAGGGTGCATCGGAGTCGGAGGTTGATGTTGATGAAGTGTCGGTCTCGTAGTAGACCACCTTCCTCATCCTCTTTTGCTTGTCCCCACTCCGACGCGGCTTGTGGGAAGAAGATTTTTCCTTCTTCTCTTTGTGGTGAGAAGAAGATTTCTTCTCCTTCCCTTTGTTGGAGGAGATCTTCTTCTTCTCCTTCCTCTTGGTGCGGGATTCTTCCGATGAAGTGCTCCCGTGGCTTGTAGTGGGCTTTTCGCCGGTCTCCATCTCCTTCTTGGCGTGATCTCCCGACATCACTTCGAGCGGTTAGGCTCTAATGAAGAACCTGGCTCTGATACCAATTGAAAGTCGCCTAGAGGGGGGGTGAATAGGGCGAAACTGAAATTCTCAAAAATAATCACAACTACAAGCCGGGTTAGCGTTAGAAATATAAACGGGTCCGCGAGAGAGGGAGCAAAACAAATCGCAAGCAAATGAAAAGTGTGACACGCGGATTTGTTTTACCGAGGTTCGGTTCTTGCAAACCTACTCCCCGTTGAGGAGGCCACAAAGGCCGGGTCTCTTTCAACCCTTCCCTCTCTCAATCGGTCCCTCGGACCGAGTGAGCTTCTCTTCTCAAATCACTTGGGAATCAAACTTCCCGCAAGGGCCACCACACAATTGGTGCCTCTTGCCTCAATTACAAGTGAGTGTTTGATCACAAGAAAGAATCAAGAAAGAAGGAAGCAATCCAAGCGCAAGAGCTCGAAAGAACACAAGCAAATCTCTCTCTCTAGTCACTAGGGTGTTGTGTGGAATATGGAGAGGATTTGATCTCTTTGGTGTGTCTAGAATTGAATGCTAGAGCTCTTGTAGTAGTTGGGAAGTAGAGAACTTGGATGGAATGAATGGTGGGGTGGTTGGGGTATTTATAGCCCCAACCACCAAACTTGACCGTTGGCTGGGCTGTCTGTTCGATGGCACACCGGACAGTCCGGTGCACACCGGACAGTCCGGTGCCCCCTGCCACGTCATCACTGCCGTTGGATTCTGACCGTTGGAGCTTCTGACTTGTGGGCCCACCTGGGTGTCCGGTGCACACCGGACATGTACTGTTTGCTGTCCGGTGTGCCAGCATGGGCGATTCTGACTCCTGCGCGCGCTGCGCGCGCATTAAATGCCGTTGCAGGAAGCCGTTGGCGCGAAGTAGCCGTTGCTCCGAGGTTGCACCGGACAGTCCGGTGAATTATAGCAGAGCGGCGAGGGAGAAAACCCGAGGCTGGCGAGTTCCTGAGGCCGACCTTCCTTGGAGCACCGGACATGTCCGGTGTACACCGGACAGTCCGGTGAATTATAGCCGAGTCGCCTCTGGAAATTCCCGAAGGTGACGAGTTTGAGTCTGAGTCCCCCTGGTGCACCGGACATGTCCGGTGGCACACCGGACAGTCCGGTGCGCCAGACCAGGGGTGCCTTCGGCTGCCCCTTTGCTCCTTTGTTGAATCCAAAACTTGGTCTTTTTATTGGCTGAGTGTGAACCTTTTACACCTGTATAATCTATACACTTGGGCAAACTAGTTAGTCCAATTAGTTGTGTTGGGTAATTCAACCACCAAAATTAATTAGGGACTAGGTGTAAGCCTAATTCCCTTTCACTTGTATACTTGGTGTCTTCAAACACATAATGTCCTTCGGCATTGCGCTTCAAAGAGAAATGGCCTCAACCGTTTTCTCTAATTGATTTTGGTGGTTGATGACCATCACAACCTTATGGACTAACTAATTTGCTAAGTTACAAATTCAGGTACTCAGGAAATACTTCAAGGAAGATTACCCCTCAAAACAACATATCGCGGACCATCCAAGGCTCTAGTGCGGACTGTCTGGGATAACATAGATTATCCTAGATAGGAGCTCTTCTTGAAAATACCACTTGGCTTCAGACCATGTGGCCCCTTCCATCAGGCTGTCTGCGACACTGCAATGTCTTCGGATAGGAACTATGCCAAATGCACATTCCTACTAGGGATCATCAGAAAGATAGGTGAATACTACCCAGCACCAAGTGTGGATCGTCCAGCCTCATACGCGGACCGTCTGTCCGTTGAAGATCAATCCAACCCAAAGGTGCCAGGTTTCATAAAATGAATTATAACGTCCATGCAGACCGTCCGGAGGCATGACCGAACCCTTCACATCAGACTTTACCTGACATCTGATGATATATTTAATGCGATTATAGCCATTAAGATAGTCGTTATAACTAACCGTTGCGATTCAGTCGTTGATCTTGTAGGGGCGGACCGTCCAGATCAGGCACGCAGACCGTCCGCGTGTGGAAGAAAGTTGGCAACGACTAGGTGGTGGTTAAGGGCTATAAATACCACCCCAACCACCCCCTTCATTGCAAAGAGTAAGACTTCACTTCAAGCCACACTCAAGATCCTCAATACTCCTCCAAGTGTCATAAATCATAATTGTGATCTGTAATCGCTAGTATTTGGTGCCTTGGAGAGACTCTAGAGAGAGTGTGACCTTGTGCTTTTCTCGTTGCTCTTTGTGCTTGGTTTTCTTGATTGTGATTTCTTCCTCCCCTTCTAATTCTCATTCACTTGTAAAGATAGTAAGAGACACCTAATTATGTGGTGGTCCTTGTGGGGTCTAAGTGACCCTCGAGATTAAGAAGAAGCATTTAACCAGACTAAGTGATTGTTTGAGATAGAGAAATGGTTGAAAGAGACATGTCCTACACGTGTACTTCTCAACGTGGAGTAGGTTCTTTGGAACCGAATCTCGAGAAACAAATCACTTGTTTGCGTTAATCATGCTTTGCGATTTGATTCTTCCTCTCCACGTGCGCAATAGGGACCCCAAAGTTGTTATAATCCATAATCCTGATTATAATAATCCTATTTATAATACAGATCATAATGGTTTAACTATGATGTAAATATAACCAATGATTTGTCCTCCCCCCCATAACACGTCTCATGATAACAATTGACACATAAACTTCTTTGGATCCACCAATCAGTGATAGTAATATTTTACCCATTCCGTCCACAATTTCAACAAAGGCTAGCTGAATTGCCTCCCTTTCTTTAGGCATGAGGTGGACCTTGTCGATTGTAACATACAAAACGTCCAAGAGAACGAACCACATGCATGCATGCTCGTCAATCATTGACCTCATAATATGCATGGTTTATCATCCCTGCACATCACCGCTAAATATTATTTGGACGAATCACAAAAGCGCACATGCGGTTTTGTTCTAACGTACACTTGCGCTAGATAAAGCCTTGACTTTGTTTCCCACACATCTTTTTCTAAGGTCACGGTCATATGTAATACTCGCCCCGGTGTTCTATTAGTTATCATTTAGGATAATAACATGGTCTTTAAATTATAACTTTAACCAATATTTTTATTAAAATACAAATAGATTGTATACTTTTATAAAAGTATTTTATAAGACAAATTTGTGTATATAAATATTAGGTTTCAAAACTAAATAACAAAATAATTATTTGTAGTTAAAATTTTATAAATTTGACTCAAACCTTATCCAAACGATAACAAATAGGACATCGGATGAGTATTTTACTTGCGCACACATCAGGGCACAGTGGAATGTACCATTTGTCGCCACCTCTTGTTGTTAGGCTATGGACAATAGATCATGTATATGATTGTGTAAAACACTGTTTTGCACTACAGACTGCACAATAGTGTAAATGGGTAAGAGTGCTTAGGAAGTGTTTGGGATGGCTCTAGATTATAACTCCAGTGTGGAGCTGTAGTTTATAATATCAATTTAAACACTTTTAAAAATATTTTTAATCTAGATAATAAATAAAATGATTTATAAATATATTATATAGACTTGTAACTCTAGCTCTACAATTTTCTAGAGCGCTTAATGACCTGCTCTATTAACTCTATCAAATTTTCTAAAGCTGGAGTTGACTAAACATGACTTAGTAGTAAATGATTTTATTGCTAACTGATGAGAACAGCACAAAAAGAATTCACCCGTACCACGTGTGTTGCCAGCGCATATGCTTTCAGATGTAAAATATTGTAGGACAAGCATTCAAGCTTCTCTCATTTTTCTAGGCAAGCCGGCCGTCCCTTGCTTGTCCGTACCTGCACCTGATCCTAATCCCAGTGGCCGACACATGGCGAAAATTTACAGCGACAAAAAAACTGTATAATAAATTAAGAAAGCCCGTAAAAATTTAGTATTTCATAGAAATTTAGTATTACGTAGAATTTTAGTTTTATATCAATATACGATACAAGTTTAAAAAACTATATAAACAAAAAGAAGCAAGCTTACTGCTAATTTTTTGCTAACTAAATCAAAACTATGTGTATCCTTGTCGAATGTTGATATATAGATCTTCTCCAAGGGTGGAGCCATCGGGAATGAGGCGGGGTCAGGCGACCTCTCCATTAGAGAATCAACGCTCGCCGTTTGTCGGCGATGGGTCGCGTCTTCATGACGAGCAAGATCGGGCTTGCTGGATGGGCCAACGTCGCAACAAGGACGAGCAGGGTGGGGCAAAAACACATGTCAGGAAGGTGACAATGGTGGGTAGCGTCGGAAACGGGGCATCGAGATAGATTAGTTTGCATGACATTGAGAAGAACTGAATCAAAAAAGAGAATAAGAGTTAGGACAGCTGGACCGATGTGGCGATGTGACTAGAAGGTCTAGGACAGAACTAGTTTGGCCTACCTAAAACTTTTAATTTTTATATATTTAACAGTAAATGAACACCGGAAGTACTAAAAATTAAGGGGTGTCACAGCCCCTTTGTCCCCCACGTGGATCCGCCCCTGCCTAATCCTATAGAGAAAAGCACAAGACCCAGGGAATCAAAACTGGCGGGCACATGGCGGCCTGGCTCCAACGGTAGCACGCTGCTTCCTCTACAGCAAGTAAAGCTGCAACTGTCAAAAGCGACGATGGTGCGCGATATTGCCGGTAAGGTGTACCCGATCCACTCACCAAGCCTAACGCTTGCAGACTTTGTTTTATTTCCAAAAACATATGCATTCATGATTCATCATTCTTTTTTTTTTTACCTCCGGTTCCTCCTCTTTTGAAGTGGAGGATGGTAATACGTGGTATCGACCACGTACGCCATTGTATAACGAACCACCCCACTTTGTACCCGTTACAGGACCTGTGCCAAATAGCGTTTGTCAGCAGGGGCCAAACAATGCTTCGGCATTCGACTGCTGCCTGTCTGCCTGCCGTGATAGAGCAAAAACCCATCGGGTTTCGGGTAACGGGTACCCATTGCCATCTCTACTGCCGTCCTAAGAAGCCGTTCAAATTTAGCAAAGGAAAAACTACCACGACCCCATACCATCTGCTGCAGTCTACCGTCCCCTTATCAAGTTCGGCGTACCGTGATAGCCTGATCCGTATCCTATTTTTATGTCTTTTGGAGTAAAAAATTTCTTCCTTCCTGGATGAAACTAAAAAGAATAATGGATTAAAACAGTACAAACATTACCGGAAACGTGTTCTTTGCCGAGTACGAAATCTCATACCCTCGGTAACGATATCTTTGCCAAGTGTTGCTGTTGGCAACTAGGAACAATCGGCAAACACTCGAGTGACTAGCAGTTAAAATTTGAACTATCCAAATAAATACAATTAAATGAACTAAATTTAATATGTATAGAAAACACTAACAAATGTGCCAAAAATCGAACATGTAGGTTCAGAGATTGTAGGAACACAATTGGAAAAGTTTTAGAAAAAAAATCAAATAAGCTTTGTCGAGTGTTTGAGTAGTGGACACTCGGTAACATTTATTAATAAATAAAAAAACTTCTTTGTCGAGTGCCATATCTCTGGCACTCGGCAAAGACAAAATACATAACCTCAACGCGATCGGGTCGTTCACTCCAATTGAAGCCACCATCGCTAGAACCACTCGTCATCGTTGCCTCGACTACGCCACCAATCCGCTTGTGCCATCGGTCCTGGGCACATCCCTGCACCATCGCCGGTAGCGGCCTCGGGCCCCGTACCTGCTCCACCGCCTTGTCACCCGGCCCCTTCCTCCAGCGCGTTGTCGCCCTGCTCCACCGGCCTAGTGCCTCGACGCCGGCCTCCTGCTCGTCGTTGTCGTGCTCCATTGCCTCAGCGCCCCAGCCCTACCTCCAACGTGTCGCCGCCCTGCTCCACTGGCTTAGTGTTCTAGCGCCAACCTCCTGCTCGTTGCCCCCGTGCTCCACCACCCCGGCGCCTCGCCCGCTGCCTCCACCATGCTGCCGCTCCACTCCACCGCCTTGGCATCTGGACCCCGACCTCCCCGCACCGCCGTCGTACCCTCCCCGGCCACCGTATATAGATCTTGCCTCTTGTCAATTAGTTAAATCATCAGTTGGTAAATACTACTGTTCTTTCGTATAAGATTAGCCAAATTTATAATAATAACTTACTTAAAATAAACATATGTTACTTTATATTTTAGGACAAATGTATGCATTAGCTTCCATGTTGTATCACTTTTCCTTTTCTTTCATAAACTAATTATTATAGATATAGTATGCCTTCGTAATCTATGATCTTAGATCATTCCCGTGCCTATTTAGATTCAAGGGATGCAAGAGAACAAGGGGTGCAAAGTTTAGAGAAGAAACTAACAATAAAGAAATAGAGTTTGTTGTGTTGTCTCTCATGGATTGAAAATAGCGTTTGTCAGTGCTTTGGCATTCGACTACTGCCTGTCGTCCTAGGAAGCCGTTCAAATTTAGCAAAGGAAAAACTAGCACAACCTGATACCATTTACCATCTACTGCAGTCTATCGCCCCCTTATCAAGTTCGGCGTACCGCGGTACCCTATTTTTATAAGTCTTTTGGAGTAAAAAAATTCTTCCTTCCCGGAAGAAACCTAAAAGAATCATGGATTAGAACAGTACAAACATTACTCGAAACGTGTTCTTTGCCAAGTGCGAAATCTTATGCCCTCGGTAAAAATATCTTTGTCGAGTGCTGCTCTTGGCATCCGGGAACAATCGGCAAAAACTGGAGTGACTTGCGGTTCAAATTTAAATTATCCAAATAAATACAATTAAATGAACTAAATCTAATAGGCATAGCAAACACTTTAACAAATGTGCCAAAAATCGAACATGTAGGTTTAGAGAATGTAGTAACACAGTCGAAAAACTTTTAGAAAAAAATCAAATAAACATTGCCGAGTGTTTGAGTAGTGGACACTCGGCAACGTTTATTAATAAATGAAAAAACTTCTTTGTCGAGTGCCAGATCTCTGGCACTCGGCAAAGTCAAATACATAACCTTAACCGCGGTCGGGCCCGTTCACTCCAATTGTAGCCATCGTCGCTAGAACCACTCGTCGTTGTTGCCTCGCCTATGCCACCAATCCGCTTGTGCCACCGGTCCTAGGCCCATCCCTGCACCATCGCTGGTAGTAGCCTCGGGCCCCATCCCCACTCCACCACCTTGGCACCCAGCCCCATCCTCCAGGGTGTTATCACCCTGCTCCACCGGCCTAGTGCCCCGACGCCGGCCTCCTGCTCGTCGCTGTCGTGCTCCACCACCTCGCCGTCCCAGCCCTACCTCCAGCGTGTCGTCGCCCTGCTCCACTAGCCCAATGTCCTAGCGCTAACCTCCTAGACGCTGTCGTCATGCTCCACCACCCCCGCGCCCCGACCGCTGCCTCCACCATGCCGCCGCTCCACTCCACCGCCTCGGAGTCCTGACCATGACCTCCGCACACCGTCGTCGTACCCTCCCCGGCCATCGTATGTAGATCTCGCCTCTTACCAATTAGTTAAATCATCAGTTGGTAAATACTATTGTTCTTTCATATAAGATTAGCCAAATTCATAATAATAACTTACTTAAAATAAACATATGTTCCTTTATATTTTAGGACATACGCATTAGCTTCCATGTTGCATCACTTTTTCTTTTCTTGCATAAACTAGTTATTATAGATATAGTATGCCTTTGTAATCTATGATCCTAGATCATTCACGTGCCTATTTAGATTCTAGGGATGCAAGAGAACAAGCGGTGCAAAGTTTAGAGAAGAAACCAACAATAAAAAAATAGAGTTTGTTGTGTTGTCTCTTATGGATTGAAAATATATGTGTTTGTCGGCCATCGTGTCGTTGATGTATATATGTGCATATCATCCACTCGTGCTGTTAGTTTTTTTTGCAAGTTTTGAAACCTCACTATGAAGGGGAGGCACTGTCAAAAAAAAAATTCTTGACAGACTTGTGTTCCTTTTTGCAAAGAAGATACTTGTCTCCTAGCCACTACGGGTTTTCTGCACCATGTCGCTTCGCCATAGCACCGCTAGCCTAACTTCACCGCCACCCTAGGTATAACCTCGATTTCTGTATCATGGTCGTAGATCACGTAACCTAGTTAAGTGTCTCCTGTCCGAAAGAGACACGGTTGCAAATATGCAGATCTTTGTATATTTATAATTGTATCTGTTTCAAATTGTATCTCAGTCGGAGTAGAGCATGGAAACTAACCCTATCTACGCAACTGTGGGTTGGATTATGACCTATCCTTACCTAATAGAAAGTTGGAATGTAGTGTAGATGCATGAGAGGTTTATATTACCCTATGCTATTTTATATGTTAGAGGATGGAGGACCGTGAGTGGATGTACATGGGCCATGTAAGAAGGGATGATGTCACCCATGAATGGATTACAAAAACGATGCTTTCTTGGAAAGTGTATTTGGCGAAGATGCTAAAGGAGTAAGTCTAGTCACATATCCGTGCAGCAAATGTGCAAACAAGAAAAGACAAACGATGAAGATACTTGTCTCATAGCCGTACAAAAAATACCTATTCCAAATGATGAAAATTATAACTTAGATCCAAACACATATGATGGAGAGTTCTTTGAAGAATATGGGTTAGAAGGACGATTTGTGATAGACTTAACATAAGTGATCGGAATGGAAGTAGATATTGAAATGGTTGTTGACGAGGATGATGATGAGGTGCAAAATGAGAATGACTTAGAAATGCTTAAAAGATTACATTTTGGCAATGACAATGACAAATTTGCGCCTTCAGATGGTGTTGACTATGAAATGGTTAATAGTGATGATGAGACTTATGATCCAGCTAATCCCAATCATGAAGATTATTTTTAATTGATGCAATACTATATTTTACTTATTTTGCATCTGTTTCTAAATACGTATTTTTTATCTGTGCTTATTTGCTTACTCTTAATTACAGGTGATTGAACAAAGATAGTGGACGGTGGGATGAGGCCGAGGAGGGGGAGGGGGAGGAGGAGCCCCGTAGGACAGAGGAGGAGGCGCATGTGACCCAACAGGACGAGGACATGGACTAGCAGGTGGACAATGCGGCGCAGCAGGACGACAACGATGCGCAGGTGGACGTCGAGGAGGTGCAACAAGACACCTCTGATTATAGCGCCTCTGGTTCGTCACGAGTCTACTTGCGAGGTCCCACGAGTTTCCCTCAACGACTGATACTTCATGACATGTGCCCACTGATTTGACCCGAGGGGGAAAGGTATGTGACTTTAGATCTTGTCGCTGCTTCTTCATGTTATATGTTCAAATTCAAAATAGAAACTAATATTTTTTCTTAATGACTTGGATAGGTCTTGGACGGTTGTGGAGAATGCAGGTGGTCACAAACGCAACCCCAATGACATCCTCGGTCGTTTATGTAGGGAACACCTCCTTGGGATTGTTGAGTACAGCGGAGTGATGGGCCTGGACTATTCCTTCGACCACTATGTTGTCACCCCGATACAGTAGATCAATACATTAGGGAATTCAACAACAAGGTGGAGTTGGTTAAGCAAGAGCCATGGGTAAGTCTTTCTCTCAATATATTGTTTAATACGTCGCATTTGTTGTGCATGCTTGAAATAATGTATAGATACATCGTGTTTATATGCACGATTCCTTCAGATGTGAGGCTGGATATGAGGGCAGGACGGATATGGTGACTACCACGTGTTGTAAGAAGCTCGTCGTGGACTTGAACTATGAGGCGTGCTTCCAGTCCATCATAACTTTCCACACCTCCGTCCTAGGATAGAAGGTGAGCAAAAAGGACGCTAGAAACATGTTGTTGACTCGGGACCGGTACTTGCATGTAAATATAGAACATTAATATTGATATTAAATATGCTTAATCTTAACTTCTAATATGCTGTGTACTTGATTCCCTGTAGACGATTCCTTATTGGTGTGCCGCACATCCTGAGTGCTAGGATCAGATGGTGCAAAGGTGATGCTCTCCAACAAGTGGGACGAGACGCACAACGCTTGTCGGGACCGGTGTTTCATGATGCAAGGTGCCTCCCACCACCAAGAAAGTCGCAGCCTCACCAAATACGCAGAAGCATGGGTACACGATTTCTTTTATTTAGTCTAACTTTTGATTATGCATGATTTCTAACCATCTCGTTGGTTTTATCACAATCAACGTCACATGGTGTACAACCTTGCACCATCTTCTCGGCGTATGCTATGGCCCACAAGGGCAAGATGACGTCCGACATCACCTACAACCCGGAGGACGAGCCCAAGGCGTACATCAACCCTACTGTCCAGAGTCGTCTCAGTGAATACACTGCCATGGCAAATGAGGTCCATGGGCCATAATACGATCCGAGGACCGAGGACATCAACAAAGATGTCGTCATGAGGGTTGTAGGAGGTGACTTTTCCGAGTGGCTGCTGGTCCGACACTCGGCAAAGGCTCCGTTCCTGTCACTTGGCACCATCACGGTGACTTTTCTTAGCATTTGGCAAATACTTTACCGAGTGTCCGATATAAAGTACTCGGCAAAGATCTTTATTCCGGTAGTGAAAGTCTTGTTTGGATCCGCTCAGGGCTTGTTCGGTTATTTTCAATCCATATGGATTGGAGGGGATTGATACGGATTGAGAGGGATTTCGACTTGCTAGGGATTGAAACCCCCTCAATCCCCCTCAATCCATATGGATTGGGGTAGAACCGAACAAGCCCTCAGCTAACTTAGCGGGACATAGTAAGCCTTTATAATTTTTTAGCAGCTAACTATATATTCATTATAAGGATCTAAACAAGTCCTAATCCGAGTTCTACATGGAGCCTTATGGAGAAATGTTCGGAAAGCAAGAACTTCAGTACTAGAATGATATCTTTACTACTCTATATGTTCTTATTGTAGGCGTGCACATGTGGCTGTGTTCTGCCTCCTACGACGTCGGTCGTGATATTCCAGCGACTCTCCATCCCCCGCCGCCATCATCGCCCATAATCTCGCGCTACGCTCTGCTCTGCTCCGTGGCCTCCACGCCCTCCACATTTCACGGATCATCCTCCGCTCCCGTGGGCGTTCACAGGTGCACCGTGCCCCCGCTCCCGTCTTCCCCGCCTCCCTTGCGCGAGATGCCCGCCGCTGATGGACCCCCTCCCGAGAATGCCGCACCAAGCAGCCTCCTCGCCCCCTCCTCCACGGCCCCCTTCCATCCTCGCATGTGCACTCGGCACTTCCATTCGCACTAGCCTGCACTCCATCCGCAGGAACCGCTCTCTGCCTGCCTTCCTCCCTGTTCGGGTCCCACACGACGGTGGTTTCCAAAATCCGAAGGCGACAGCGCTACACAAGGAGAAGGCATGGGTCGCCGTGTAGAGGAAGGTCGAGGTTGTGGATCATGCGGAGCTCACCAAAGCCTGCTCCCATAGGGACAAGGGGAAAATCGCCCCACCCCCTAGCTCGCGCGATGCCCAGCGATGGTACGCCGCCTTCCCTTGGTATGGTGCCCTGATAATCACCTCCCACCCCCACCCCTAACCCCACTCGCATGATGCCCAGGGAGAGCCTACGTCCTCCCCGCCTCGCTCATGATCAGCCGAGTTGGCCGCCGTTCTCATGGGCCCTCTCGTCGGTGCCCTCACGGGCCCTCTCGCCGGCGCTGCATGCGAGTAAGCCGTGTGCGGCTCCATCAAAGGGCTTCACCGAGGGGTTTCTTACGACGGTGAGTGCACACACACCAATGACAGGAGCAGCATATCAGCTCTGGGTCCAACAAGAGCAACAATGGACAAAGCTCAGGGCCCATGTCGTGCTCTGCCAGATCCATTCACGATGAGTCGTGTCGCGCTGTGACCGACATGGCGACCCGCGGTTGCCCACACTCGTTAGACAGGACGACGGCGTCCACGCGCGACGGCTCGTCATGCCATTTGCGGCCGTGAACAGGAACCAGGTAGGTCCCTTCTCATCTTAGGGTTAGGGTTTTGGGATGGGAAATTTTTGAGGTTTTCTAATTTGGCTTTCTAATCATGCAATTTCCCTCCTAATTGTTTATGTGTGCTTAATTTCTCGAATTTGTCTCTGGTTGCTCTTAGTTTGGACTAATTTAGACTTATTGACATCAGGCCTTGGTACAGATGTTGAGCTTGACGGGACATTAGGATTGCTCTCACGAGGGATCACCCATTTCTCCCAGTCATCATGCTTCCTGATCTTGTTATCCTGCATTAACAGACACCGCGGCCTATACAATAAGCACAATAGGCCCAAATCATTCAGGGCTCAGGCATTTAAAAAAAATCAAACACAAATGCCTAACGTGTCTAGGTATGGAATTTACCCACGAGGATGGCAGGGCACAAATTTGAAAGGGGAATCAATTACACCAGTGCATCAAAAAAATTGCAGCTCCCGTGATGAGGGTAAAGCATTGACACAGTGATGAGGGTAAAGCATGGACGGGAGGTAACCTATGTACCAACAATTGTTAGCATTACTCAGATATCAGAGTCCTATAATTTTTGTTGATTCGGCTACCTATGTACCAGTGTTGGATTCAAGTGGAATTTGGTGTGAATTATTTTAATGTTTCTCTTCAGCACATTTTATTTACTGCCTTCATGGTTCACTTGTGGTAAACCTCTACTGCTTAATCTCATACAAGCCTGTTTCTTAATAATGAGATTAACTGTTAATTGGATTTGCTGTAGATTAGTACAACTTATGGCGTGTTTGTGCAGAAGATAATTCCATCCATGATGCACCAATGCTTTATATGAGCTCATTGATCAAGGGAGTCAATTTGGTTAAAGTTGTATGGTTGCACACTGTATGAGAAAAGAGGCTTGTATGTAGAAAATATGTCTAAAAATAACTTCCTGGGGTGTTTGCATTATGATAATGAAGCCTGAATAAATTCTGAGAAATAATAACCTAGAGGTTGGCATGAATCCATAGGTATGATTTTTCTTGTGAAGTTTCCTGCTCACTAAACACATTGGGTAGCATTAAAGTGTCGTGTGGTTGGGAAAATCGATAAAGAAAAACAGAGAACATTTAGCTTGGATGCTGAAATTTCAGTTTGCCCAGTTCTGAATCGGATGACAATTTCGTCTATGAAACGACTTTTTCTCCTAAACTTGCAACAACAACAGCAAAACCTATTAGTCCCAAGAAAGTTGGGATAGACACTTTTTCTCCTAAACTTGGTAATACAAAAATTATAGGGGTCTAGACATCTTTGCTATTATGAAATTTCATGATTTTAGCCCAGCAGGTCTGGGAGATATGGAATTTAGAACTTGCCTATCATGTGCTGACCATATTCTGTGCAGTTATTGGCCATTTTGGGCCATCTTATCTGCAAACACCCGCATGTATCATTCTCCAGTTTTTACAAGCAGGAGCCTACTCCCCATTTGCCTCAGTTCATGGAAAATATTCTAGAGAAACAAGAGTGAGCTTTTCTTTTAAGGTTAGTATTTTCAGTTTTTGTTCCATGTATTAACCACTCGTGTAAAGTTTAGTTTTTGTTATTTTTAAATTTGTCAATACATTACATAATCCTGTCAGGTTGCACACCATGGTACATAGTGTTTTCAGATCTGCTTTGCTTTCTTAACGATGTACAAATACACTTGCTCTATTCATAGTGTTTTTGCCTTGTATTATGAGAGATTAGCACTTCCATTTTGCCTTGAGCTGATGTTCAAGTGATCTAAATACTACTAAAAATTAATTAGCACATCATCTTCTTTTCTATATTTGGCAATGGACAATGAGTGTGGTAGCTGGCTTGTTCTCTGGAAATTGTGTTATCTTATAATGGTGCACAAATGCTTTCAAAATTATTAACAAGTATAGTCTCCAGTAATTCCAATTAAATTTCCTTGCATTTTCCTCGTACATATGCAGCTGATGCGCTAATAACACTATCTTTATTGTAATCGTTTATGGATATGCAATTCCCTAATGGGAAACTAACATATGTTGTTGTTTAGGGGATACTAGCCGGTGGTTTCTTCTGTTCTTTTGGTGGGTTACTTCAAGCTCATAGAAAATATCCTAGAGAAACACGAGTGAGCTTTTCTTGTAAGTCGATCCTGTTTTGTTTTGTTTTTTTTGCCAGGCTGACATTCTAGAGAAAGAAATGGAGGCTGAGAGGACGAGATGCCAATAGTGAATTACCGGTCAGTGGAGATTCATAGGGATTCCCCGGCTGCTAGCAGCTCAAGCAGATCAGGAAGTGGCTCATCTTCATCCAATGGTACAGTACAATGGAGCAAATGAGTATCTGTCAGCATAAATGCTGAGTTATCGATCGAGTAGCTTGTTAATTCATTAAAATTCCTTGTAGATTCAGACTCTAATGTTACGATTTATTTTTTCAGTAACCAATGTCATGTGCTGGTGTAGTTTATTTTTTCAATCCATATATATATACTTGCTAAATCTGTTTTTCTCTTCACCTTGTCTTGTGAGTTGCCTCATTTTCTTACGTAACAAAGTAATCTTGTGTGTTATTTTGTTGTAAAATATGTTATGCAGTTATCTAAATTTATCTACAGTTATGAGCCTCTGTTATGCAAATTACCTAGACCTGTTTTTGTTGTGGAGACCTGAAGATTCTGAAAATGCAATTATGTAGTTTGCAGTTATATGGTTTTGCATACCTGTATCTATTTGTGTAATACATTTGCCTGTATATATGCAACTTATATCCATCATTCTTCATGTCTGCAGATGACTGCATCTTCATGTATGAAGGGCTACCTATTCATGTTTTCTTCATTTATGTAGGTATGCATATGACTGAAGATGACTAAACAGGACATTCTTCAGTTATACAGGTATGCAGGTTTTGTTTAACTATTTTCGGATATTCAAATTATATATAGCCATTTTTCTTATTTTTTTGGTCCTTTGTGTCAGAAAGGAGTTCCGGCCTATACTGCTCCACAACCAGAAGAGGCAATGACTGCTCTCAAACAAAGAGCTTCGGAGTTGGGTGTATGTCTTTTGGGGTTGTTTCTATTAGATATGATACTTAATGCAGTGTTGGTTTATGAAGATCTCTCTCCAAGTCGTTGGTCCTCTGGAGCCCCATCACCTAAAAGGTCAACATCTTGGGCTCCATGGATATCGGCAAGTTTGTGCCACAAAAAGCTTGTTTACGATGGCGTAGAAGGCCAGTACACAATCTTTGTTTTTTTGATTATGTGTATTTAGTAAATTGTCGAGATATTTGTCTATTCTGTATTGATTCTTTAAAAATAATTTATGCAATATTATAGTGTTTGTTCGAGATCTGTTCATTCTATTTATAATAATAATACACATTTATGTCGTCAATATAATATTAGTGTTACATAGATTTTGTATATCATAATGTTTTTTGTCATTCAATATTTATGTTTTATACTAATTTTTAACTTCCGTGGCAACGCACGGGTACATACCTAGTATATTATAAGTACAGTTTGTGCTCACAACAATAAATAAAAAGTAAACAAAAGGTATAAACTAGGTAGGCCAAGATTAAGGCAATCAGGGTGACAGGGAACTTGCCTCCAGCCACGAGCAGGCGAGCACTGTTTTTTCTCTGTCCAACCTACGACCTTTCTTTTTTTCCCCAAAATTTGTCACGCTTCTACACGCGTGGCCGGGGAAGTAGATCCATCGCGGAAATTTAAACAGCATGCAAAAGGAAGCAAAGCTCGAACAGCGAAAATGATGCGCACTGAAGCAAATCCGACTCTACTTATAAAAAAAACGTCAAATGGTACTCCCACTCCCACTTGATCGGCGGCCCGTAGGCGCCCAGCTAAAGCAACACTGCGCTCCTCATCAGCCTGCTGCAGAGCACAGTCGCGCGGCTGATCCTGCGGCCAAAAGAACCCGGCCGGCCGGTCCCTCGCTCGCGGCTAGCCTGCACACCCCGCCGTCCCACCGGCCACCGCCGCGGCCTGCCAGCCGACCGAACCGCCCATGGCGTCCAGCGGCGAGACAACAGCACTGCTCGGCAGCAGCTCCGCCGGCGACGCGCAGGCGGCGCCGTTCCCGTGGAAGCTGCTGCTGGTGCTGTACGCGGCGGCGGCGCTCGCGTGGTGCGCCGTGCGCGTGCTGGCGTGGGCGTGGTGGCGGCCGCGGCGCCTCGGCCGGGTGCTGCGGTCGCAGGGCCTCCGCGGCACGGCGTACCGCTCCCTCGCGGGCGACGCGCGGCTGACGCAGCGGCTCAACCGGGAGGCGAGGTCCCGGCCCATGCCGCTGGGCTGCCACGACGTCGCGCCCCGGGCGATGCCCCTGTTCCATCACACCATGAAAGAGCACGGTACTGCTGCACGCGTTGCTTTCCTACCCTGCTGGCTCTGGCTGCTCTTTCTTTGGGCACGCACCCGTACAAGTCTGCGTCTGCCTCCCAAAAAAAATACTGTACGAGGCCAACTGGCCCTGTATCTACGAGACATAGCTGGCCAATCGGCTGTTGTTACCCGGAAGAATGATCCTTCATTCATCTCTTCAGTTGTTGATTTTTCTCCGAAAACAGAACACCTTGGGATCCAATCCATACCTCCGCGCGCGGCTCCGCCCATTCACAGTTGACTAGTACCAGTTCATTGATTCCGTGTTGCATTCCACTGAAAATGCATGCATGGCTGACAATGACGACAGGCAAGACGTCGATCACCTGGTTCGGGCCGGTGCCGAGGGTGACCATCACCGAGCCCGAGCTGGTTCGGGAGGTCCTGTCCAACAAGTTCGGCCACTACGAGAAGCTCAAGTTCGGCAGGCTCCAGAGGATGCTGCACAACGGCCTGGGCAGCCTCGAGGGCGAGAAGTGGGCAAAGCACCGCAGGATCATCAACCCCGCGTTCCATCTCGAGAAACTCAAGGTCTTCCTCTACCTTCTGTTATTTTGCAGGATGCATGTAGTAGAGTAGAGCGCGCTGATCATCTTCTGTCTTGTGTTGCCAGGGGATGTTACCCGCTTTCGCCGCGTGCTGCACGGAGCTGGTGCAGAGGTGGGAAGGCCTGGTCGCAGATGGGCAGCCGTGCGAGGTGGACGTGTGGCCTGAGATGCAGAACCTGACAGGGGACGTCATCTCCCGCGCCGCGTTCGGCAGCAGCTACCTCGAAGGCCGGAGGATCTTCCAGCTCCAGGGGGAGCAGGTGCAGCTCGTCGTCCAGGCCATGCACAAGCTTCACATCCCTGGCCACTTGTGAGCTGCTCTTCTTCTTCTTCCCGGATCCTCTTCACTCCTGCTTGGCTTCTTGCTTCCCCGGCCTGTTCAAGAATCAAGATAACACGTTCCGCGCAGGTACCTGCCTACGAAAACCAACCGACGGATGAAGCAGATCGCCTCAGAGGTCGAGGAGCTCCTCAAGGGCATCATCGCCAAGAGAGAGAACGCGCTGAGAAGCGGCAGCGCGGCGGGCGACGACGACCTCCTCGGGCTGCTTCTGGAGTCCAACATGGAGCACTGCAGGGGTGACGGCAGCGACGCCGCCAGGGCCGGCATCACCACCGACGACGTCATCGGGGAGTGCAAGCTGTTCTACTTCGCCGGCATGGAGACCACGTCGGTGCTGCTCACGTGGACCATGGTCGTGCTCTCCATGCACCCGGACTGGCAGCACCGGGCCAGGGAGGAGGTGCTCCACGTCCTGGGTCACACGACGACGGCGCCGGACTACGATGCCCTGAGCCGCCTCAGAATCGTAATACAAGCAGTGCTGCAGTGCAGACCCATCGGCACATTCTAATAACCGCTAACCGCTCCATTTATTGTGGTTGTAACGCAGGTGACGATGGTTCTGTACGAGGTGCTTCGTCTGTACACGCCGCTGACGGCGCTCCAGCGCCAGACGTACAAGCCGATGGAGCTCGGCGGCGTCAGGTACCCGGCCGGCGTGATGCTGATGCTGCCGCTGCTGTGCATCCACCACGACAAGGACGTCTGGGGCCCCGACGCCAGCGAGTTCAGGCCGGAGAGGTTTGCCGAGGGGGTCTCCAAGGCGTCCAGGGACGCGCCCGCCTTCTTCCCCTTCGGATGGGGACCGCGCACCTGCGTCGGCCAGAACTTCGCCCTGCTCGAGGCCAAGATGGGGCTCGCCATGATCCTGCAGCGCTTCGCGTTCGAGCTCTCGCCGGCCTACACGCACGCGCCGTTTCCCCACGGCATGCTGCAGCCGGAGCACGGTGCGCAGATCGTGCTCAGGGCCAGGGGGCTCCCCTGAACCCCTGACATGATGGCTTCATATATCTGCATGTACAGCATATGTACACTACGTAGTAGATGCAAATCAACACACTTGGATTTGGAAGGCGCGATTGTGAAGAGTTAGGGAGTTCCTAAATTATATAAAAAAATTGGAACCATTTGCTCTGTGTCATTACAATTTTATCTAGTATCTTCTTTGCTATCGCAAATGTCTCTGTATCACTCGGCACTGGGCACTTGGCTCTGTTCTGCTCTCGAGCACCAGGCAGAGGCATACACCGCTACCAAATGCCACCAGAAAGTCATTCTTACCCAAAACAAATACAGTAATAGTGATGGACAGGCACTATACCATCGACGCAAGCTTGAAATGTGGGTCAGGACACCTACTCACCCAGCTAAAAATGTGTAGCATTACTGTCATATAATATATAACTCCCTCTGTACCAAAATAAATATCGTTTTTTCAGAAGCCAAATATTTCAAGCTTTGTCTAAATATATAAATGTATTAATATTTACAGTATATAATTAGTACCATTAGGTGAATCTCTGAACATACTTTTATACTAAACTTATATAGAGATATAAATATTACTAATATTTTTTTATAAATTTATTCAAACTTAAGAAAGTTTGATCAGCATAAAGTTTATAACGGTGCGCTTATTTTGCAACATAAACTATTACTCCATCCGTCCAAAAATAAGTGCACATCTTGCTTACCCAAATATATATAAAACAATCTAAAAAATCATAAGGTGTTATAACTATCATTAGATTGGTTGTGAAATATACTCTTATAATAAACTTATTCGAAGATATAAATATGGATATATTTTCTATGTATTTAATTGAATTTATAAAAAAAATCTTTGATAAACGCAATGTGTCCTTATTTTGGGGCAGAGGTACCACTAGTTATTTTTAGAAACACGAAACTACAGTGGTACTGGGCTACTGGCTTGCCTGAGCACAAAATAGCCCAGCTCGGACTTTGCTATGGACAGTGCTCTACATGCGCTCTCGTGGGCGCATGAACCGGATGCGCCGTGAGAAGCCAACAGTGGGCCAGTTGGATTCGTCCCTTGGGCCGGGTACTCAACGTCCAATGTTTACGCGGCACATTTCCAACAATACTTTAAATTAGTGTCTTAAATTAAAATATAGAGTTCTACGCAAAAAAACACTACTTCAACAGTACCTTATTTTATAAAATTTAGTCAAAAAATTATAGGACACCCTCTCAAGCGACTCAAATATACTACACCTTAGTGGCCTGCCCTATAATCTAAATTTAGGGCTTTACTGTTTGAGCATAATATTTTGTTGGTGTCCTAAATTCTATAAATTTTACTCATTTTTAAATTATAGGCCTTTTTTATAGGTCACGTAATTGGAGATGCTCTAACACACTTCGCTGCTAGGAATGACTATATATATATATATATAAATATATATATCAACCGGTAGAATCATTCCGTATTTGTACCTACGAAAAAAATAGCCATTAGATAATTTATGTCCGCTCGTGGGAATAAAATCCTATCCATACACCCATACATGTATCCCATCAGATAATATTACCCGTCAAATTACCTATACCCACTAGAAAAGTCTAAAATTTTAATATGTCAAACACTCAAATATATTAAACAAATACACAAAAATAAGTTTAACTTAAAATACAACAATCCATATGATTATGTAACTTGATAGTTGAATAAACATTAACTAAAGACGGATGTTTAAGTTAAGATAGGCTTTTATTAGATAGTAATAGTGATATGATGCATGCACATTTTACCCATGGGCACACGAGTATGGGTAGCACCAATCTATACCCATACCCATGTACCCAACGAGTAGAGGCTATTGTCTATTAACATATCCATGGGTAAAGAAATCGTCTCATACTTATCTTCATATTGGGTAAAACTTGTCAGGTATTCAGTTTTCGAGTACTCATTGCCATCTCTATATGTTGTCGTCTAGCAATATCGTCTAGAGATGACAATAGATATATATCCATCTAGCAGTGTCATTCAATGTATGTACCTATTAAAACAAATTCTACCCGTCGGGTTACCTGTATCCTCTTGCGGATATAGAATCTTACTAATACCCATACACACATGGGTATTCTATCTGTCGGGTAACCCATAGCCGCTAGAAACACTATAGGAAATTGGTTAAAGAATGTGGGTACTATTAATTACGTTGGCCTTGAGATATTTATTTCAAATAAGTATGTTGGTTTTTAGCACCCAACATACTTAGTTTTTAGTATGTCGTTTAGAGGGTCAAGCCGATATTAAATATGTCGGTTTCCAAGTTGAACCCACGTACTTAAGGGTAATAAGTTATAAGTATGTCGGTTCGGGGGTTGAACCCGCATACTCTATAAGGATGACGGTTTGTGGTTGAACCCACATACTTAACTGACTGGTAGGGCAATAAGTATGTTGGATGGGGGGTTAACCCAAGTACTTAATAAGAATGTCGCTTTGGGGTTTAACCCACATACTTACCGGGCCATTAGAGCAATAAATATGTTGGATTGGAGGTTGAACATATGTACTTAATAAGAATGACGGTTTGGGATTGAAACCAAACCTGGTCGATAGGGATAAGTATGTCAGTTCGTGGGGGTTGAACCTGCATACTTACGTGGTCGGTCTCCTACATATCCAATTGGTCTGTTGGAGCTGTTAAGAAAATTGTAACATTTTCTATGATCAATCCAAGGGGTGTCTGCTAAGGGACACACCCATTGACATTGCACCTCTACACATGTATATATATCAGGATGTTCCCTGCAATAAAGAGTGATGTCATTTGTCATTCTCTCTGTCTCTCTCTACTTGTTTGCCACTGAGTTTCTAACACGTTATCAGCACTGCTCTCCACCGAGCGGTTACCGACGACAGCGATGCGATGAAATGGCCAAGCCCTAACGCACGCCTGGCTAGCGTCGGCGCTGGTGCCTGGCAACCAGTGCCTGGCACACCCTACAGCGGTGGTGACGGCGCTCGCGTGCATGGCCGGCCGCGATGTCCATGCACCCGGCGCCGGCGCCTGTCGGAAGGAGGCCGTCTGCACTGCATCAGCGTAGAGCAGCACTACTGGCCAGAAGTGGCGGTGGCCGCACAACACGGAGATGAGCAATTTTGTTTGTTCGTTTGTTTACCATAATTATTATTTACTCCTTGCTGATGCGATCGATGAGAAAAAAAAGTATGGCATATGAAGACCGGTAGCGATCAATGCAATGCATGTAATCACCGTGCGTCCTCCAATGGTGGGAAGGAACAATATTTTCCATAAGGAATCAGTCCAAATAGGGCAATTAGAAGAAATTCAGGAACTACAGTTTTCATATGCGCGTTTGTTCTACCGGCGTCAATCAACGTTGAGCCAGGGTCTGATTTGCATCGTCGTTTCAGCAAACAACGAAATGGTAATTTCTATCTCTAGTGGACAAACAGTTCATTTTTTTAGCACATCTGGTTACAAGTTATGTAATTGGACTATATGTGCATTCAAGCAATGACCATGGCGTCATGGTCGACATCCCCCGCGCTGAGGCCGCCGCGGCCGTGCCTGGACGGGCTTGTGCGCCCGCGTCGGGTTGCCATGGCCAGTAGAAACTGTGTCGGTCTTGCCACGCCCGCGTCGTGCCGCGCCATGGCCGTAGCCCGCGCTGAGGCCGCCGTGCCCACGCCACTGCGTCAGGGACGCGCTCGTCTGGAGGAGCCGCGCTCCGAGAGGGCCACGCGCTCATCGGGGTTGAGCCCGCGCCGCCAGAGGCTACCGCCATGGCTGCAGCATGGAGAAAGAGCAGTTATGGTTTTCAACCCCTAACTGTCTCTTGTACGCCCTTGACCAGGCCAAGAAAATGGGCCTCCATGCCATGGGCGGGCTTCACACATGGGCTGTGCAATCTTCATTGCTTCGGCTGAATAAATTTATCTTTTCAGTATTTTATTTTCTGCAATTTCTGGCGCAAGACTCTATATTTGTACATAATTATTGTCAAATTTGTCTATTGTACTATAAAAAATTGCAGACTTGTTCGTGAATTATAATTGTTTCTACATTTATAACTCACATATCTCTACTTGCTTTTGTTTTTGCATTCTTTAAGTTTGCTTGCAAAACATAGCATATAATTGAGTCGGAATTTAATGGTCTTCATGCAAAATAAGGTTGCATTTTTTTTTGAAAAAGCATAGGGTGATGGAGTCCTAAGCACTGGCTGCGCTAAATTCTTTATAGAGTTTAGTAGCCCAGAGACCGTGCTTTAGGCCGCATTTGAAATGCCTATCACTATGAGGTCTACATCTTTCGAGATGATTACCTATACGTGCTACTCAAAAAAAAAGATCATGGACCACGCAGGCGTCGCAGGCTATGGAGCCAGGCTAGACGCTGCAGTCATGATGACAACTCAAAGAATTCTTTTAATTAAGTTCTACTTAATTAAATGATGAATTCTTGCAAAATATGATGCATATATTCAACTTGGGATTATTCAACACATGATGGAGATCTAGGCTTTGGCTGCAATAAATTCTTGCAATTTATTTGCCCTGAGACCAAGCTTTTAGACAGCAAAATGTTATTTGCCCATCAGTAAGAGGTCTACATCATATGGTTATGATGATTTTACCTATGTGTTCTCCCAAGTAGATATGTTGGAGATGTGATATTGGTTATTCACCTTTATGGTGATTTCCATTTTATTTTTGAAATTTTGGTCAAGCACAGGGTAGTGGAGTCCTAAGCATTGGCTGCGGTATGTTCCTTGAATATATCAGCCCAGAGACCATGCTTTCAGGCAACGAATGTTTTTCCCACTACTTGGAGATCTACTCCATTGTTTAATCACATGGAGATTATCTACGTTGTGTCCACCAATTTTTCAAAAATCTTTTGGTACACTGTATGTGATACCTAGAATTCTCCAACATATAGAGATATGATATATTTTGCGGCATGTTACAACATCAAAAAATGGTAAAACCATTAGGAGGATAATTATTTAATAGAGTTTGATAAACTCGCCTAATGGGCTTAATTATCCTCAATGTTCATTGAATATGTTCATTAACGATATGGGATTCACCTATTCACTTTGGAATATGTGTGATGCTCTCTTTCTCTTGTTGTTCTTATGAAAAGAACTTATGTGCTTTTGTGGCTTGATGTGCAAGCCCAAAATGAATAGCAAAGAAAATCATAAGACTTGTGGACTTATGAGTATGTGTCTACATTATGTTGTAGACTAACTCTTTGTATTCATATATTTTTGCTTGAAAGCAAATATATAAGCACATTAAAAAGGGAAGGGCAATGAGTATGACAAACTCATTTGTCATTACACTATACGTGATATAGTATTGTATGCCTAAGCATCTAATCTTGTATATGAAATCCCAATAGATGCATACTACTCATGAAAGCTAAGATATGAAGTGTACTTCAATCTTCCATCTGACATGATAACAGTGGTTAGTTGTGTAAATCATGATGTGGACTAATCATGTAACAACACTTCTTTTTCTAAGAGAAGACCACTTTGTTAGATGATTTGCTTTTGAGTGCTATTTAAATGATGCATGAGATTTGGTATAATCTCATAATTGATGTTGTGATAGGTTCAACTCATGCGATGTGAGTTGAACACACTCATGTGATTTGAGGTAAAAACTCATATGTATTTGAGTTAAACAAACTCATCGATTGGAGTTGATCACTCATGTGATTTGAGTTGAACAAGCTCGTCGATTAGAGTTGAACCAACTCATCAAGGGAGTTGAACACTCATTGATTTGAGTTGTGCAAACTTGTACTGGGATTCTTCTAATTGAGGAAGAAACATGCAATGTGGAGAATTGAACCACAAACTCTATATATGGGGAAACAAAATATTCTCATATTCCTTTGGAAAGAGGAAAGAATATTTTGACAATCGCTTCATGTGATATCATGATAAGTTATTATCATATCCCCTTGGTATTGGATGTATCAAGGATGCGTTGATATATCCTAATTGTTATCTTACCATATTATAGAGATATCCATATAATTTCTATCATATGGAAACAAAGGTGATAGTGATGGATATTGCATGTGTTTCTCTGAAACATTTCTTATGGATTGTATTCGAAATACATCCTCCCGTACAATGTGTTGCATTTGTTATAACTTTTCATGTGATGCCACTTACCATGTTAGGTAAGACTGAATTGGTCATTCCATTGTTGGGATAAAATGAAAAGTTATGGACAATTCTATTGGTCATGTTTTTCCCATAAGATAGATACTTGATGAGTATCATTGGGAATGAGATTTTAAGTCCCTCTTATCTTAAAATCTGATCTGAATTGGTTAAGTTCTTTGAATTGTTTCAAAGAAACGAGTGTGGTCCATTACAGAGATTGTATGGACATTGAAGGCTTTATATGGTTCCTTGGTGCATCTATATGATGACCTTAAGTGTGTCCTTCGGACAACACATGACCATTAAGTAATAATGTCTCAAGCTTGAGCACATTAGCCTCCACACTACTGAATTTACCAAATGTGCTTACAATGATGATTGTTTGTCTTGGTATTCAGTATAATATCCATAAAGGATATGATGAATCTGTGATAGATTCGAAAATTTCAGATCATTAATGACCATCAGTAATGAATTGTCATTTCCAACTAGTTATGGTTGGAGTCAGGAAGTTTTGCACGCTCCTGACTTGTGATTAACTGCATGTACTGCATGTACAAGTTCCCCTATGCTTTTTAGTACGTGGGAATCCATGAAAGATTTCCCATGCGTACATTGGGTATGTTCCCAATCTCACCACCGCAGCGTATATATATGGGCACACAGAAAGCTGGGGATCTATGTGAGAATTCATTCTCCGTCGATCATTAAGTTTTAGAATCTCTTCATGAGAATCTATTTACGGCCCATACGCTTGCTTGAATCATGAGCTTTTCCAGGCATTAGGGGGAGATTTCGAGTACCAAAAATGAATGCCAGGAAATTATAATGAATGCAGTAAGCATTCAGGCTCAGGATCACGTACTAAAACTGAACCTTTGGGTTCGAATGATTTGCAAGAAGTTGCAAATTAACTGCCTTGTGCATTTACTATGAGGTGTCACTCAAATTAATCATATGTGGAAGTGCCAGAAAAAGTGGTTAAATGGAACACCACTAAACTCCCTATTACAATGATGTTGTAAATAAGAGGGGGAGAAGTATGGTCACAAATTGGGATTAAAATGCTTGCAAGCAGCTGAAGGCTAGACCTTCTGAGATAGTAAATGCAAACCAACTATTCGTTGGTAACCAACTTAGCGTTGGTGGACACCTAGAGGATATGGATTATCCTATGAATGGAAGACATTCACAACCTAGCTCAGTGCGCACTGATGAGGCTAGGTTATCGGAAGCCCTTAATTCTCGTTTGGGATTTCACGAGAAATCATAAGGGTGCATAAGAAAATGACTTTATGTCAACTGGAGAATTGTGTAATTTAAAAGCTACAAGTGTCGACACATACATCTCAGCAATTGTATATGTGCTCCAAGTGATCCAAAAGACTATGGCCATAGCAGAGCACGAGTATGCTCAAACTGGATCTTGTTGAGTGATACAATGTTGCAGAGATAGCCTTGCTCACCAAGAAGTGTTAACTTATTTTCACTTCAAGGTATCTTACTGTGGATACAAGTTTGTTTTCATGGACTTGGAAACAATGAGGTGGTGAGAAAGCATGGCTAGTAGCAACTGGGTTTATACGCAAACCCAAGCATTATTTTAATGCTATAAATTCTCCTCTACTGTGAGTAGTTAAATTCCGATACAATAATATGGGCAATAAATCATCTATCTTTGCAGTTGATAGATGTAGTGACAACATATGCATATGTGGTCACTGAATTATGGTATTTATGGAGTCTTGAAGGATTCCAAATACATAATAACCAATCACAAATTTGCAATGCTTGGAAAGTCTTTGTGACTTAGAGCATTCAGGTCAAATATGGTACATTCGACCTAGTGAATCCTTCCTTCCGAAGGGATACACAAAGAATGGTATGTTTAGCGTAAATATGTGCAACATATTTCTAAACATACATTACTTATCGACGGAGTTCGAGATAGAAGATATGAATTGAAAGAGATTTTCAATTCAAAGTAAACTATCTTGAGTATCTTGGATACAAAAATTGTCTATATCCAACATATATTGAAGAAATTCAATATGAGAGAATCATTGTTATTTGATTCTTTCGGATCATGAGATGTGCTATTGTATCTTGCAAGAGCATCCGACCGGATATTGCTTTGCAATGATTTGCTAGCTAACAGCACATGAGATCGAGTTATGATCTCTAGGTGTACTCATGCTCTCCTTATGTTTGGATATATTGATCTTGGATATCTATAGAAGATCCCCAGGTACAAGATCAATGGCATACTTCTCGTAAGTTGGACCTACTGTTTGATAAATGTCAATCAACAGAGATTAATGGTCACTTACACCAATCATTCTGTAGCACACTTCATGGGATTGTACAGAATGATATACTACATACTGAGGGTATGTGGTAGTCACGATTTTATATCATTGACCTTATTATCTATGGAGATAATATCACTTTGTGTTGTTTAGATGAAAAACAAGTTACGAACTAAGTCTCTACCTTACTCCACATTTTAAGTGTGTTTGAGAGTAGGTATGGGATGACTTAGTGTTTTGCAAAGATCAGGGGGAGTTTTCTCTTGATCGGAAGAACTTGTTTCTACATCATGTTGTACTCTTTTCTTTGCATGAGTTTTTCCCTGTTTGGGTTTCTCATTCAAAGTTTTTAACGAGGCAACATCAACACAAGGCCTATGTCGTATCATCTATTTTCCCGTAGAGGTTTTCGAGGATGATATGGCATAGTTATTGTTGTATTTGAACTAGGATATGAGTTTATATCCCTAGAGTTCAAATGGATCAACAATAGAGTATAACTACTCTCCTTATTTTTCCCGTTGGGTTTTTAAGGAGACTCAGCTGATATGTTGATTTCTCAGATTTTCTGATTAGATTATCTTAGAGAAATATTTGTCTGAGTTATATGTCTCATCATTTATTTTCCCCACTGGGGTTTTTGAGATGATGACTATAGACATATTATTGTTCTTTGGGCTAGAGGTCCATTGGAGAACAATATCATATTGTGGTTCAATTGAACCACTGACCATTATCCATAAGGATAATTCAGCTTGTGTTGTTCAGATGGAAACAGGAAAATGGAAATATTAACATCTTGCAAACAAAGTCTTGTGATAATCTTGCTGATCTATTCACAAAATCTCTACCATACTCAACATTTTCAGAAATGTGTTGAGGTGATTGGTATGAGAAGACTCAAGTGTTTGCAAAATCAGGGGGAGTAATTCTCCGTGATATTCGACCTGTTTTATACCATCATATTACACTCTTTTCTTTGTATGAGTTTTGCCTTGTTAAGGTTTTCTCATCCAAAGTTTTTAACGAGGTAATATCAACTAAGCTATATGCTTCATCATTGATTTTTCCCACAGGGGTTTTTATGCATGATGATTACAAGCATATTTTCTTTTGGAGTTTAAGTGAGATTATTCTCATTATCCAAAAGACATTGTGTACTCCTTATTTTTCCCACAGGGTTTTTGAGGAGATGATATATTAAAAGACATATTGCAGATGATCAAATGACGTTGGATTGATCAAGGGGGAGTGTTAAGAAAATTGTAACATTTTCTATGATCAATCCAAGGGGTGTCTGCCAAGGGACACACCCATTGACATTGCACCCCTACACATGTATATATATCAGGATGTTCCCTGCAATAAAGAGTGATGTCATTTGTCATTCTCTCTGTCTCTCTCTACTTGTTTGCCACTGAGTTTCTAACAGGAGCGAAGGCCGAGCCTGACCTCGATTAGACTGCGTTGGCTAGAGCTAACCACGTTTGGGTGCAGGGCCCCATGCGATAGGGGTTTCACTGTATCAGCAAGAAGGCTCTCGGTCGTCCTTGCTGAGGGCGAACACACGAAGGCTCTCACAAGGAAGGGGGCTCGTTGCCATTTAAGCCACCAAGGATGAAGGCCCCTCAACAAACGAAGGCAAGATCACGGAGGAGGCATCGTCGGCGGTCATAACAATCTGGATAATATAACCAAGAGTGACGGCTCTAGGCCACCTCGGCGGAGCCTAGGCTTCATCCGGTGATAGTGGCCCAACTTGTAAGCCTCTAAGAGGGGTAGATTATCAAGTGTAGTTGGGTCGACAGGCGTTATTGTACTGTTGAAAGGGAAATAGGCTCACACCTTTTCCTAAATGATTTTGGTGGTTGAATTGCCCAACACAAATAATTGGACTAACTAGTTTTCTCTAGATTATAAGTTCTACAGGTGCCAAAGGTTCAACACAAACCAATAAAAAGTCCGAGAAAGGGTTCAAATAAAAAGAGTAAAAGACAACCGAAGGCAGCCCTGGTATGGCGCACCGGACTATCTAGTGTGCCACCGGACAGTGTCCGGTGCACCAGTGAGATCAACTCCAAACTTGCCACCTTCGGGAATTCTGGGAGCATCTCCGCTATAATTCACCGGACTTTCCGGTGTGCCAAGCGGAGTAACGGCTACAGCGCCAACGGTCGTGTCACACCCGGTTTTAGAAGGCAAACCGAATGCGAACCATGTACGTGCCAGGATCAGTTATTCACGTACACAGCAGTTACATAACATGGACATCATCACACAGTGCTCAAAATAGTATTAAGAAGGCAAATAGTCGATTACATCATACGTCTGAGACGTCCATATAGTCCTTACAATAAATCAAAGTGCGGAAAAGAAACGTAGATAACCGCGGCCTTCACAGGCAGCCGACTGGGGGTTGCCGCTAACCCACACCTAGAACTCGTCGTAGCCTTGGAACTCCTGTAAGTCTCCTTCCACAGCTTCATCTTCGCCTGAGCAGTGGTTGCAATGCTGACAACCTGGGGATGGGGGGGTTTGGTGTGTAGAGCAAGGGTGAGTACACATCAACATACTCAGCAAGTATCCTGTTTGGCTGTAGTGGACTAGCTTTATGTGGGAATAAGTCAAGCAGTTGCTTTTAGTTGGTCAGATTATTATTTACTAATAGAAAGCCAAGTTTTAGCATTAACCCAAGTTATTAACCCGATGTACCCTTTCCAAACGGAAAGAATACCACTTACCAGCACCATAGACATAACCGAAACCATCGATCTCATAGCCACCTGTACCAAAGTATCTCTGATCAAGTACCACTAATCACTGGAGCTCCCTTGGCCGCTCATAACCGCGAGCACGGCTGATATATCAGTTTTCAAACACTCTGCAGAGGTTGTGCACTTTACCCACAAGCCGTGATTCCCATTCTGCCCGGAGATCATGACTCTCCATTGATCACTACCAAGGTGACCCAGCAGGGCATCACTACGTAGCCTTTACAAAGATTCCCCGGGGCTGTAGCCACCCGTTCGGTTTCCTAAATGCACCGCACGCCTCCCCAAGGGGCGAACCCAAACTTGGCAGAGCGAGCCGCATACACCGAGCCCCATTGACGGCACGACGGCTAAGTGAACTACACCCCGGATCCTCTAATTATTCAGCTAAGGGCATCCCATTCCACCCTCATGGTTGCACTGTTTTCCCGGGCGGTCATCCATAGAACAGGTCCTTACGGAGAGGCACTCGAGAAACCGCTCGAGCCCCCTTGGTGACCACAAGTACAACATCATAATAAGAGCAGGGAAAACAGCGTATCATAGATAATCTCATCATGTTCATTGATTAGAGTTTGAGCAATAGCATAAAGCTAAACAATAATAATCCAAACCAGATAGGTAGACAAGGATATGGATAACAAAAGCTAGTCAATTCTTAGGCATAAATGTGTAAAGCGGGAGGTGAATTAAATAATGAATAGGACAGAGATAGGTCAAGGGACACTTGCCTCCACCAACCGACTGCTGCTCAGGGGCTTCTCCTGCGAGTTCCTCGGGCTCTTCGACCGGATCGTTCTCTATGCGATTGCAAGCATACATACATTCATCCATTCAAATTGGGAAACAAACAGTACATCATATAAGGGAACAAATAAAGTGACTATGCATCAAGTATGACATTCGATATCACATTCGTTATGGTTAGAAAGAAACGGGAAAAGGTCTCGCGGGGGGTTAAAGCTTATGCACTAATGATTAGTTACAATTGGTTCTAACAAAAGAATTTAGTTATATGCACTAATCGAAACCTAGTCATTTTTAGTTGATCAACATTGAACTGGATAAACAATTGATTATATGAACTAACTAGCGTAACGGAATTCTAAATTAAGTTTCCTATTTCAATAACATGAACAATGATTAACCTGCCTAAAATAAAATAAATAACAGTAATGAAAGAAAATAAAATAAAAAAAATAAAAAGGGGGGGGCGGTTGAACCGGCCAGGGCGCGGTTGAACCGGCCAAGGGCAGGGGCGGGGGCGGCCAAGCCGGCGGCGGGCGGCCGAGCTGGCGGGGAGGGGGGGCGGCTGAACCGGCGGGGGCGCGGGGCAGGGGGCGGCCGAGCCGGCCAGGGGCGGGGCAGGGCGCGCAGGGGCGGCCGAGCCGGCCAGGGGGCGGCCGAACCGGCCAGGGGCGCGGGGCGGCTAGGCAGGGGCGGCGGCGGCCGAGCCGGCCATGGGGCGGCCGAGCTGGGCGGCGGTTGGGCCGGGGAGGGGGAGAGGAGGGGAGAGGGAAGGGAGAGAGGAGGGCTCACCGGGGACGGGGACGGGCGGCCGAACCGGCGACGAGCAGGGGCGGCGGCTAGGGCAGGGGGCGGCGGCTAGAGAGAAAATGGGAGAAAGGGAGGGAGAGAGAGGGATTTGGGGGGGAAGAGGGAGGGGCGGCTGGGCCAGCTGGGCCCAAAGGGGGCGCGCGGGGGGCGGCTGGGCCGGCCATGGGCGGCCCACGGCGCGGGAGAGAGAAAAAGGGAGGAGAGAGAGAAGGGAAAAAGAAAGAAAAGAAAAGAAAAATAAAGAAAAGGTTTTTCTCCTTTTCGAAATCCGTTTTTCCCTGGATGAATGCACTTACATTTTTAAGCAATCGAAAGAATGCATGGTTCGGCATGGTGCATCAAACAACATAAAGTATTTTAAGGTTTTGCTTAACACGGGAATTCCAAGCCGATCCCCGCTAAAACTTTGGAAAAGGTCAAGGTTTAGCGAGAGAACGAGAAAAGAAAAGGGTAACGCCTGAATTTGGTGAGAGAAAAGAAGAAAAAAATTCTACCCCCAAAATCAGGGCGTTGCAAACCTATCCCCCTTAAAAGAATCTCGCCCTCGAGATTCAGGGTTGGCTAGCAAAGAGCTCAGGGTATTTAGCCATCAGATCATCTTCACGCTCCCAGGTTGCTTCTTCCTCAGAGTGATGATTATATTTGACTTTGCACATTCTGATGGTCTTCCTTCGGGTGACTCTGTCTGCAACCTCAAGGATCTGCACTGGCTTCTCAACGTAGGTCAAGTCCTCCTGGACCTCAAGACCTTCCACTGGCAACTGCTCTTCTGGCACACGCAAGCACTTCTTCAACTGAGACACATGAAAGACATCATGCACAGCGGACAAATTCTCTGGCAGACTGAGCTGATAGGCCACTTCTCCACGTCTTGCAAGAATTTGATACGGACCAATGTAGCGGGGTGCTAGCTTGCCTTTGACTCCGAACCTCTTGACTCCTCTGATCGGTGACACTTTCAGATAGACAAAGTCTCCGACTTCGAAACTCAGCTCTCTTCTTCTTGTGTCTGCATAGCTTCGCTGCCTCGATTGCGCTATCTTCAGATTCTCTCGAACCATCTTGATGTTTTCTTCAGCTTCAAGCAAAATGTCTGGCCCAAACACCTGCTTTTCTCCAGGCTGATCCCATTGCAACGGAGTTCTGCAACTCCTTCCATAGAGCGCCTGAAATGGTGACATCTTCAAACTGGCCTGGTAACTGTTGTTATAGGAAAACTCTGCATAAGGCAATCTCTTATCCCATCCGGACTGATCTTGCAACGCACAGGCTCTCAACATGTCTTCAAGAATTTGGTTGGTCCTTTCGGTCTGGCCATCTGTCTGCGGATGATAAGCTGAACTGAAATTCAGATGCGTGCCCAAGGCTTCATGCAACTGCTGCCAGAAATGAGAGGTGAACTGCGTTCCTCTGTCTGACACTATCTTCTTTGGCACACCATGAAGACAAACGATCCGAGACATATACAATTCTGCCAATACGGCACTGCTATAGTTGGTCTTGACAGGTATGAAGTGGGCTGACTTGGTCAAACGGTCCACTACTACCCAAATGGAATCGTAGCCGGCTCAAGTGCGAGGCAATCCGACTATGAAATCCATACCAATTTCATCCCATTTCCACTGAGGGATCTGCAACGGTTGCAACAATCCAGCAGGTCTCTGGTGCTCTGCCTTAATCCTTCGACAACTGTCGCACATAGCCACATGCTCTGCGATTTCCCTCTTCATTCCGTACCACCAGAATTTCTTCTTCAGATCCTGATACATCTTCTCACTGCCAGGGTGAATCGAATAGGCTGTCTCATGAGCTTCCTTGAGAATCAACTCCCGAATGGACTGGACATTGGGAACACACAAGCGGTCTTTGAACCATATCACGCCTTCTGCATCTTCTCGAAAATCTTTGCCTCTGCCATCTAGAATCAGTCGCCGGATCTCACTGATTTTCTCATCATTCTTCTGCGCCTCTTTGATTTTGCGCTCCAGGGTAGGTTCCAACTAACCTGTGACTCCTCGCGAATTGTTCAGAAATCCAAGACTCAACCTGTCAAACTCCTTGGCCAACTCATAAGGCATCGGACGAGCGACCATCAGATTGACTTGACTCTTTCTGCTCAAAGCATCTGCCACTACGTTTGCTTTGCCTGGATGGTAATGGATCTCCAACTCATAGTCTTTAATCAACTCTAACCATCTTCGTTGCCTCATGTTCAACTCTGGCTGAGTGAATATGTACTTCAGACTCTTGTGGTCTGTGTAAACATCACATTTCTGTCCATACAGATAGTGCCTCCATGTCTTCAGTGCGTGAACCACTGCTGCCAACTCTAAATCATGGATTGGGTAGTTCTTCTCATGAACCTTCAACTGTCGGGACGAGTAAGCCACAACTCTTCCCTCTTGCATCAACACGCATCCCAAACCTGTGTAACAAGCATCGCAATACACCGAGAAGGGCTTGTGCACATCAGGCAAGACTAGAACAGGCGCTGTAGTCAACTTCTCTTTCAGCGCTTCAAAGGCCTCTTGACATTTCTGGGTCCACTTGAACTCGACTTTGTTGCCTAGCAACGCTGTCATTGGTTTCGCAATCTTCGAAAACCCTTCAATGAATCGCCGATAATATCCGGCCATTCCAATGAAGCTCTTGACTCCTCTAGCATCTGTTGGTGCTTTCCAGTTCAGAATGTCTGCCACTTTCTTCGGATCCACAACCAATCCTTCTTTGTTGATTATGTGACCCAAGAACAGGACCTCACTGATCCAGAACTCACACTTGCTCAACTTTGCATACAACTGGTGCTCTCGCAATCTCTGCAATACCATCTTCAGATGATCTGCGTGCTCTTCTTCGCTTTGAGAATAAACCAGAATGTCATCAATGAATACCACCACAAACTTATCAAGGTAATCCATGAATACACTGTTCATCAAGTTCATGAAGAATGCTGGCGCATTGGTCAAACCAAAAGACATCACCGTGAACTCATACAAACCATACTTGGTAATGAATGTCGTCTTCGGAATGTCCGAAGGTCGGATCCTGAGCTGATGATAACCTGACCTCAGATCAATCTTGGAGAACAGGTTAACAATTAACCCTAGCATGACCATGCATTTATTGATCCAATCACTTGAGGGGCCAAGAGATATCTCTCTCAAAAAGAGAGGGACAAATTTCATCTTGACTAACCATGCCTCACAGCATGCTTCCTAACAAACTCAAACTACCTTCATAACTACCCAGTTATGGAGTAGCGTTTGATATTCCATAAGTACATCAATTCACATCTTGAGAACATGCGGCAATCTCGGGTCTAAGGATACAATGTACATGTTGCAAAAAGAGAACTATATTACAATATATCACGTTAGGTCGGTCCATCCTCATGTCATACAAGCGCCCACATTATTAGTTTGACATCTCCATATCCATAACTTGTGAAATGTAATCATCAACTAATACATGTGCATGTGCTAGTCATCGACTCTGACCAGGGATACCATTTAGAATAACCATAAAAGTAAAGAATCTCACAAACAATTTATATAATTGTTAATCAATACAAGGTGCCTTTTATGGATATTCAATTAAGCTCTTTTATGGATATTCAATTAAGCTGGTGGTGGTTGAAAAGACCTAAATAGTGTGTCCATGACATGTGAATAAGATATTTATAAAAACTAGACCTGCAAAAATATAGGACGATTGTTATTAGGCACAACAAAACTAACATAGCTAGTTTGCATGTTGTCTAGGTTTGAACCGACCTGACCGGTTTCTTTGATCAGCCCTGCAATAAACTGTTATATTTTTTTGCTTCTTTTCTTCTCTGCCTTAGTGTTGTAGGTAGGGCTGAAAAAAGCTCAAGACTTGCGGGCTAGCTTGGGCTCGGCTCGACTTAGAGAGGCTCGTGATATTGAATGTGCCCGAGCCCAGCATACTTTCATGGCTCGCACAAACAGCGAGCCGAGCCGAGCCTGAGCAAGCCCGAACCGGCTCGCGAGCCGGTCAAATCATGTAGTGCTATGTTTTGACACTCTTACATTACTATGTTATTGATTTATTTTTTTCTTATTTTCTATGTACCTAATGCTAAATATAGTTTAGAATATGTTCCTGAATTTTTGGTACATATTTTTATTTTATATATAATGAAAATATATAATTGGACTTAGTGTGCGGCTCATGGGCCGACTTAGATCTCCGAGCTCGCAATGCAACCGAGCCGAGCTCGGCTCGTTTGCAGCCCTAGTTGTAGGTATGTATTTAGCACAAGCTCAACTTGCAGAGTAAGTTTCTACAACTACAAACACAACAACCATGTATACACAAATGGTGGCTCACACGAATAGGATCTAAATGTGATGTAAATGCAAAGTGAGTCAAACTGGCGGAGATGTAGCGATTTGTTTGGCTGAAGTTCGAGCCTCACTAAGTGAGTCATCTGTCTTCATTGTGTAAATTGACCTATTCTAGCTATGTCGAAATTGACCTCTTTCCACTAAGATGATTTTTTTTCCTTTTTTAAGGCAAAATCAAGCCCTCACAAACTTCTGATTGTGGACCAAACCTTGGTGACTTGGTGCAACCATTAAGTCGTCTGGAACAAAAGCTCTATGGGTAACAAATGTTTCACATGAACTTGATTTTACCGCAAAGTGCTCAAGGATTGGTGAACTTAGATTTGGATCACACGCAAACTCACAAGGAATAATTGTTGCTCTCCAATTTAAAAATAAGGCTAAATGCACTCAAATTCCACAAATTGTGAGCTATCTTTAGGCTTTTTCGTGAGAAAGCTTCATCAACCAACCCAAAGCAGTGGAAAGTGGTATAAATAGGTGAGCTAAAAAACTAGCCATTGGGTTGTCTGGTTAGCAAAATCGACATGTCGGTTTGGGAATTGGCCGGACCACTACGGGCAGATTCAAATGTCTGGAGATCCGAATTATCCGCATTCATATTCGAATAAAATGCTAATATGGATATTCACATTTTTATTCGATTGTAATATGGATGTCAAATGAACATATCTGGATTCGGTTTCCCTATTTTTCTCTATCTGATTTTAGATTCGTATTCGACAAAACCGTGAAATATCTTATATTATTTGTATCCGTGAAGAAAAAGTATTCAATGAAACCATTTAAAACTTGTTTTCATTACTAATTACTAATATTTATGTTAATCTTACATTACTAGTGATATACAATGATAAATTTTAATTAATATTAAAAATACTAATTGTGAATATATTATATTATTGGATTTTTAGAGTCCAAAATACAAATATACCTGATATACAAAACAAGTATATTTAGAGTCAAAATACAAATATATATAGTACACAAAATTTGTTTAAAAGTGTAATGTTCAACTAAGTTTCGTAAACATTCAACCTATAACTCTTCACTTTACACTATATAAATTAATTTATTTATTATTTACATTTAAATTTTGGTGTAGACATTCATATAGGGTATTCATTCATGGTAATTTTATTCTCCTTGGCATATTTACATTTTATATCAATTAAATGATTATTACATACCTATTTATAGAAATTGTAAAGAATATGTAAATGTGGTAAAAAAATCAAAATTTGACACGAACACATATTTTTTATGATAACCTCATGACATAAAAGTTTTAGAATATTTTGTAACTTTTGTGTCAAATTGTTCATATATGGAACACATCTCAAATAAGTTTCATAAACATTCATCTAAAAAAATCTCGGTCGGGGAATATGTTGGAGCGAAGGCTGAACACGACCTCAATTAGATTTATCCGTCCACAACTAACCATGTTTTAGTGTAGGGTCAACAGTGAAGGAGGACTTCAACCCGTATCAGCATCGAGGTCCTCGATCGCGGCCTTCGGAGACATCGGAGTGAAGGGCCATGCTACAAGAAGGGGGGCTCGTGTAGCTCCCCCACGCATCCCGAAGGCTTAACTCCTCTCTCAACAGTGAAGTCCAAGCCCCGTCGAAGTCGAGGGTGCGACTCGCCAGCGAAGGCCACACCAGACTACCGTGGGACCCAGGCCCCACACCGCCACAGTCGGGGCCCACTTGTAAGCCCTTCATGGTGTAGATTCTACAGTATGTTTGGGTTACTATACTTTACTACACTATAATGACCCCCATTGAGGGAAATGTTCTGGGAATGTAGCAGGTAATCGGGGGTATAATGGTACTTGGGACCCACCTACCCGCTCGGTTACCTATTAATATCCTTTTTCTGTACATGGATGGGACACGCATAACAAGATACTATAGTTTCCTACCTACTGTCTCGTTGTGTACATGAGCTCTTTCGTTCCCTGGGTGTTTGGGCCCACCCGTCCACGTGTCAATCTGTTTCAACATTTGGCGTCCACCGTTCGTACTATGTAAAACCAAACTCGTGATGGCCCCCAAAAAAAGTAACCACTAGAGACAGCACCTCCTTGGACGACACCATGAAGACAGTCCTCGTCGAAAAAGAAAAAGCATCCTGCACTGACGACACCCTTCCTACTGCAGTCGAGAACAATGAAGCAGGGGCAATCAACAGTAAGCATCCCCGAACTAAAGACCCACGTACTCCCGAAGGCAGCATCCATACATGCAGTTTAGAAGACCACCCTCGTGATGACATTCCATCGGGCTTTTCCCCCCGTAGGGGCCACAGACATCATAGAAGAAGGCGAAGACTTGGGAATCTCAACTGAAGATCAACTTAAACTTTGTGCTCTTCGCATAAAAACAATCACCTTAAGAAGCAAAAGGAGATACTCGCAGCCAAAAGGCAACGAACCAACATGCATGCCAGAGTGAGGCAACTGATCATGGATGCGGAAGAAAAAGCCAGAGCACTGGAGCAAGAAATTGGTGAGATGCAACGCAAAGAACTCCCCCACCAACAGTCGGTTGACGTGGCCAATCAAAACATTTATCACTTCCACCAGCCATCCACCGCACAAGTTGCTTTCCAAGGATTGAACTATCTTGACAAGCGAAGCCCCCTGTGACCACAGCTCCAGGCCTCTTCGTGGCCACAAAATTACAGAGCAGACACCTATCCAAAATACAACGGTAGCACAGGCCCAACATAGTACATTATGAGCTACCTTGTCATTGTTTCATCCTCAAGGGGGCAACACCACTATGGCCAAGTCATTCGTCATTGCCCTCGAAGGCCCCGCCCCCACATGGTATTCAATATTACCACCTCTGTCAATCAATTCTTGGGAGATCCTTCGCGATAAAATCCTACTCAACTTTCAAGGCTACAGACCTAAAATAGACACATTGGCAGAATTGTCCCTCTATAGACAGCAAGAAAAGGAAAGTCTTTGCGACTATTATAAAAAGTTCCTCCTCCTGAAGTCATAGTTGTCCTCAATTGTTGACAAAATTGCCATCCACTATGCAATCAGTAGCCTTCGCGCAAGCGTACTTTACAGTCACTGCATAAGAGACCCCCCTTCCAACCTCCAAGAGTTATACTAGCTCTTCAAAAAATATGCCTGTTCACAGGACCTCAACCAAAGGAAAGTCGAGTCACAACTAAAGCCAAGGTTTCGCGATCCAGCAGGATGTGGATCAGGGCCCCATAGCAATACCCCCCGCCAAGAGTGTGGCCAGCAACTCCAAGTCCATAATATCGCAAACCAACAACAACCAGCGAAGGCCACCCCCAGTGCCAAAACTACCCTTCACAACAAGGCCGCACCGGCAACGCACCAAGAGGCAGAGGTAGAGGCCCCTAGCAGCAAAGGAAGTTTTACTGCATCTTCCATGATGAAGACTCAGAGCACCCAACCAAAGATTGCTCGGAAACAAAGGAAACCAAAGATCGGATGGCCAGAGCCGCTCCGGCAAACAACGAGAGAGCCATCGCTCACACCTACCAACCACCCCCTCCACAACCACACCCATACCACCGCTCGCACTATCAAAACGAACACCCACACTACCCCTAGCACCAACAGAACTACAATGATGCTTTCCCCCAGCGGCCACACCTACAACACCAAGAAAGACTAGCCCTACCACCCCCTCAGCCATAACAAGCAAACCAACAACACCACCAACCACCCCCTCCACCACCCAAGCAAGAAGAATTTGTTGACCCACCTTTCAGGAGCCATCCACATGATCACCAGAGGGTCTAGCGCCGAATCAAAAAACAAGCGAGAGAATAAGAAATATTACTGAAGGGTCAAATATGTAGCCCTCATCGGCCCCATGGTCCAGACAAAGTGGTCCCACTTCTCGCTTACCTTCGATGCAAGAGATGTCGACATGCACAGCGCGCCCCATGTAGACGTAGTGGTTATAAATTATAGAGTCGTAGGATGGGACTTGCACAAAGTCATCGTCGATAACGGTAGCCAAGCTGGTATCATATTCTTGCACACCTTTGATCGCATGGGCATTAACCATAGTGTAACGCCCTGAATTTGGGGGTAGAATTTTTTCTTCTTTTGTCTCACCAAATTCAGGCGTTACCCTTTCCTTTTCCCTTTTTCCCCTCGCTACACCTTGATCTTTTCCAAAGTTATAGCGGGTTTTGGCTTTAGACCTCGTGTAAAGCAAAACCTTAAAATACTTTATTTTGGGTGATGCACCATGCTGAACCATGCATACTTTTTGATTGTTTAAAAATGTGAAAGCATTCATCTAGAGGAAATTAGATTTTAGAAAAAAAAAGAAAAACCTTTTTCTTCTCCTCTCCCCCCTCCTTCCCCATTTTCGGCCCAGCCGCCCCCCTTTCCCCCCGCGTGGGCCTCGCGGCGGCCCAGCCGCCCCCCTTCCCTTCCTGCCGTGGGCCGCCTGGCGGCCCAGCCGCGCGGCCCAGCCGCGCGCCCCCCTCCCCCTTTGGGCCCAGCCGGCCCAACCGTCCCCCCCTCCCCTTTTCTTTTTCCAAAAATCCCCTCCCCGCGGGCCCCGCCCGTCATCCCCTCTCTCTCTTCCTCTCCCCTGCCCTAGTCGCCGCTGCCTCTCCCCTGCCCTAGCGCCGCCGCCGCCTCCCCGGCGCCGCCGCCGCGCCGTCCTCCCCTCCGGTGAGGTTTCTCCCTTCCCCCTCCCTCCTCTCCTCCCCTCCCTCCTCCTTCCCTCCCGTCGGCGTCCCCCGCCCCCGCGCCATGGGTGCGCCCGCCTCGGCCCCGGCCGACCCGGCCTCGCCCACGCCCGGCCGGCTCCGCGCCCGGTCGCCCTCGGCCGCCCCGCGCTCGGCCGTCCCCGGCCCGCGCCGCCCTCGCTCGGCCGCTCCCGGCGAGCTCGGCCCCGGCCCCCGGCCGCCTTCGGCTCGGCCACCCTCGGTCGTCCGTGCCCGGCCCTCCCCTCGTCGCCCCGCCCCCGTCGCGCTCGGCCCCGGCCTCGGCCGTCCCACGCCCGCCCTCCCCGCGCCGCTCTCCAGCGAGCTCGGCTCGGCCGCCCAGCCTCGGCCGCCTCGCCCCGCTCGGCCCCGCCCCCGGCCACCCTCGGCCACCCCGTCCCGCGCCCCCTCGGCCCCGCCCCTGTGCCCCGGTTCGACCGCCCGCCCCATGCCCGGCGAGCTCGGCCGCCCCCGTGCCCCGGTTCGACCGCCCGCCCCGCGCCTGGCCTCGCCCGACCGCGTCCTCGCTCGCCCGTGCTCGCTTGCCCCAGCGTGCTTGCCCGTTCGCCCCGCCGTGCCTTGCTCACGTCGTGTCGGCCCCTGCGTGGCCTCGAGCTTGGCCCAACGTGCCTATGGCGCGCGGCTTTGAGCTCGGCTAACGTACGGTCCCGACGTGCGCACGGCTAGTTCGTGGCATGTGCGTGCGGCCTCGCGCGCGTGCTCGCGTAGTGCGCAGTGCCTTGGCACGACTCGTCGTGTCCCCGTCTACCCCCAGACGTCCCGTCTACCCCCCTGTGTCCTATGCGCGCTAATCACGCGTTTATATTAATAAGATAGGAGTCTCAATTTGGAAATTGGTTACGTTAGTTAATTTGTATAGCTAATCATCTGTCTCATTCAATGTTAATCTACTAAAAGTGGTCACGTTTACATTAGTGCATGTAGCTAATTCTTTTGTTAGAACCAATTGGAACTAGAGCACGTAACGTTTAGTTATTCGTTTACCCGTAGTGCGCCTCGAGCATAAGCTTTAACTCTCGCGAGACCTTTTCCCATTTCTTTCTAACCATGGTGAGTTCATTATCGTATGTGATATTCTATGCATATTTACTTTATTTGTTCTCTTGTATGGTGTACTGTTTGTTTCCTAATTTGAATGGATGAATGTATGTATGCTTGCAATCGCATAGAGAACGATCCGGTTGAAGAGCCCGAGGAACTCGCAGGAGAAGTCCCTGAGCAGCAGTCAGTTGGTGGAGGCAAGTGTCCCTTGACCTATCTCTGTCCTATTCATTATTTAATTCACCTCCCGCTTTACACATTTATGCCTAAGGATTGACTAGCTTTTGTTATCCATGTCCTTGTTTACCTATTTGGGTTGGATTATTATTGTTTAGCTTTATGCTATTGCTCAAACTCTAATCAATGAACATGATGAGATTATCTATGATACGCTGTTTTCCCCTCTCTTATTATGATGTATTACTTGTGGTCTTCAAGGGGACTCGAGCGGTTTCTCGAGTGCCTCTCCGTAAGGACCCGTTCTATGGATGACCGCCCAGGAAAACAGTGCAACCATGAGGGTGGAATGGGGTGCCCTTAGCTGAATAATTAGAGGATCTGGGGTGTAGTTCGCTTCGCCGTCGTGCCGTCAATGGGGCTCGGTGTATGCGGCTCGCTCTGCCAAGGTTGATTCGTCCCTTAGGGAGGAGTGCGGTACATTTAGGAAACCTAACGGGCGGCTATAGCCTCGGGGAATCTTTGTAAAGGCTACGTAGTGAAACCCTGTCTATTCACCTTGGTAGTGTTTAAGGGTTTGATCGGCCCGAGGCAAGAGGGAATCACGGCTTATGGGTAAAGTGCACAACCTCTGCAGAGTGTTTGAAAACTGATATATCAGCCGTGCTCGCGGTTATGAGCGGCCAAGGGAGCTCCAGTGATTAGTGGTACTTGATCAGAGACATTATGGTGCAGGTGGCTATGAGATCGATGGTTCTGGTTATGACTATGGTGCTGGTAAGAGGTATTCTTTCCGTTTGGAAAGGGTACATCAGGCTAATAACTTGGGTTAATGCTAAAACCTGGCTTTCTATTAGTAAATAATAATCTGACCAACTAAAAGCAACTGCTCGACTTATCCCCACATAAAGGTAGTCCACTACAGCCAAACAGGATACTTGCTGAGTATGTTGATGTGTACTCACCCTTGCTCTACACACCAAACCCCCCATCCCCAGGTTGTCAGCATTGCAACCACTGCTCAGGCGAAGATGAAGCCGTGGAAGGAGACTTCCAGGAGTTCCAAGACTACGACGAGTTCTAGGCGTGGGTTAGCGGCAACCCCCCAGTCGGCTGCCTGTGAAGGCCGCGTTTATCTACGTTTCTTTTCTGCACTTTGATTTATTGTAAGGACTATATGGACGTCTCAGACGTATGATGTAATCGACTATTATTTCCCTTTTTAATACTATTTGATCACTGTGTGATGATGTCCATGTTATGTAACTGCTGTGTACGTGAATAATTGATCCTGGCACGTACATGGTTCGCATTCGGTTTGCCTTCTAAAACCGGGTGTGACATAAGTGGTATCAAAGCCAGGCTGACTGTAGGACCGCTAACCTAGAATAGAATGGTCGTTCTAAGGACTATAGACCTCTATCCCTGCCTTGACTTTGATATCCCTTCAAAAGTTGGTCATACCGACCAAACCTATGTTCTACTATATATTATACCTTGCCAAAAATCATGTTTTATTCTAATCCTTCATTTATTTATGATTCATTACTTGCTGGTCATATTGATTCTGTTCTCACCCTTTTGCTTGCGATGTCTTTTGTAGATGGCTCGACTTAGACACACTGCACGAAAGTCTGTCATCCCCTTCTTACCCTCCCGTCTTGCTGAGCGTCCGCTTCGCCGTCCCGTGGCCGGACAGTCCAGCCACTTGGAGAGACTGCACCACCGCCTGCATGAGGAGCAGGAACGTCGACGACAGGAGCAGCAGTGCTCTTCTTTCTCGCTCCAACAGGAGATAGAGTCTGTGAGGAGCTGCTCCCCTGTGCTTCCCCTGGAGGCGCCCCCTGCACCACCACTGGGCGCCCCAACCTCTGGAGTAGCTGCTGGAGGAGACCCAGATGACGGAGGTGGCGACGACAGCTCGAGCCACGACACCGACTTCTCTGCTGACCATGAGCCGGAAGGATGGGTTGCTCGACCCATCACTCGCGACGCTGCTCGCGGGTGTCACTTCCACGATGCGCTCGACACCCTGCTACGTCGGGCACTTAACCGGCGTACTTGGTCCATCGAGTATCGCTGTGTGGTCTACCAGCATAGTCGCGGGGTCTACCCGGACCGCTGGGAGGCAACCTGCTTGGTGCGCCGTCCGGAGAACAGTCTCTAGGGTGCAGAGGCCTGTTCAGAGCACTATTCTATCTCTGAGCGGGACTCAGCTGAGGCAGCCATGCAAGATGCTGCACGGCGTGCGCTTTCGCACTACTGCTCGGTTCTCGGTGGGGTAGTTGACGGTCTTGACCTGAAGTATTACCCCCGCCGTCCATCTGGCAGCACAGGAGGCGTCATTGTCTCACCTGTCGGTGAGGACAACCCTAGGTTGAGCAGCACATTCAACCTAGCCGCCGTGCTAAACACGGAGCTGGACCATGCATTAGATGAGCTGAGTAGGGCTCGTGCTGAGATCGCCCTACTGCGGGCTGAGCGCGCGGAACGTCGTCACCTGGACGATGGTTCCCCCGCTCCCGTCGGGACTCAGCACCCGTACCGCTCACCTCGGCGTGGACACCAGCCTTATGGCAATCCCGACTGCAAGACCAAGATAAATCTAGAACCATAGATCGTTAGAGTTGGATCTTGTAATTAATACAAAATATATATGTAGAAGCTACAGTCTTAGCGTTAGTCTCGCTCTTAGTTAGTCTTAGTTAGACAGGGTAGTTTGCTATATCCTGTGCATTTATGCTTGTCATGATGAACTATGTTTGGTTTGGATATTTGTAATGACTGTCACCAGAGTGTGGGTATCCCCTGCATTTTGGGTTACCTGTTATATGTTAAAGGAGTTAGCTATATAGTTGGGAAACCTTTTATTCCATTTTCCTCTTTATCTGAGAAGCTGTGTGGTCTGTGTTGGAGATCAGTGAGGATGCTCATCTGTTCAGTGCTGTTGAGGAATTCTATACTCTTTTCTTATGCTGCAAGATTTGCCAGATCAGTTCTGATGTGTGGTTGCATTCTGCAGATGTCAGAGAACAGGCGCAGAGGAGGAAGGCGTGCTCAGCAGGAGCGAGCCGCTCAACAGGAGGAGGTGCCCCAGCAACAGCACCTGCCGCCTCTGCCCCCGATGTCGATCGAGCAGATGTTTCTGATGCAGACTCAGGCAGTTCAAGCCATCGGTTAGACTTTGGCCGCCATTCAGCAGCAGCAGCAGCAACAGCAACAGGCCCCACCTCAGCCTCAGATGCCTCAGATGCCCAGAGACAAGCGTGCTGAATTCATGAGAGGTCATCCACCAACGTTTGCTCATTCTTCTGACCCCATGGATGCTGAAGACTAGCTGCGCACTGTGGAGCGGGAGTTGCACACCGCTCAGTGTGATGATAGGGAGAAAGTCTTGTATGGTCCCCGTCTGTTGAGAGGAGCAGCTCAGTCATGGTGGGAGTCTTACCTCGCCACCCATGCCCCCCCCCCGACGCCATCACCTGGGAAGAGTTCAGAGGAAGCTTTCGTCAGTACCATGTTCCGGTAGGTCTGATGACAGTGAAGAAGGAGGAGTTCCTGACCCTCAAGCAAGGGCCATTGTCTGTCAGTGAGTACCGGGACAGGTTTCTGCAGTTGTCTCGCTATGCTCCTGAAGATGTCAACACCGACGCCAAGCGGCAGTACCGTTTCCTGAGAGGCTTGGTTGACCCTCTGTAATACCAACTGATGAATCACACCTTCCCGACATTCCAGCACCTGATTGATAGAGCAATCATGACAGAGAGGAAGCGTAAGGAGATGGAAGATCGTAAGCGCAAGATCAGTGGACCCCAGCCTGGAAGCAGCAATCGTCCTCGTTTTTCAGGCAATCAACCTCAGCAGTTCAGGCAGAACCAGCGTCCACCTCAGCAACATCAGCAGTTCCAAAGGCAGTATCCTCAGCACCAGTATCAGAACCGTCCGAGCAATCAGTCAGGAGGTCAGTTTCAGAGGCAGAATCAGCAGGCACCTCGTCTTCCTGCCCCAGCAGCCCAGCAGAACAGTCAGGCAGCACCAGCTCAGGTTGGAAATAGAGCATGTTTCCACTGTGGAGAGCAAGGCCACTGGGTGATGCAATGTCCGAAGAAGGCAGCCCAGCAGCAGTTAGGCCCCAATGCCCCAGCAAAGCAGAATGTGCCTCAGCCTGGAGCAGGCAACCGCTCTCAACCGCGCTATAATCATGGGAGACTGAACCACTTGGAGGCTGAAGCAGTTCAGGAGACCCCCGGCATGATAGTAGGTATGTTCCCAGTCGACTCCCATATTGCAGAAGTGTTATTTGATACTGGAGCAACACATTCTTTCATTACTGCATCATGGGTAGAAGCACATAATCTTCCAATTACTACCATGTCAACCCCCATTCAAATTGACTCAGCCGGTGGTAGAATCCGAGCCGATAGCATTTGTTTGAATATAAGCGTGGAAATAAGGGGGATAGCGTTTCCCGCCAACCTCATAGTAATGGGTACTAAGGGAATAGATGTATCCTAGGGATGAATTGGCTAGATAAGTATCAGGCAGTTATCAGTTGTGATAAAAGGACAATCAAGTTGGTGTCCCCACTAGGAGAGGAAGTGGTGACCGAGTTAGTCCCGTCTGAGCCAAAGAAAGGAAGTTGTTATCAGATAGCTGTCGATAGCAGTGAGGCAGACCCAATTGAGAGTATCAAGGTTGTTTCCGAATTCCCGGATGTGTTTCCAAAGGACTTACCGGGTATGCCACCAGAGCGGGGAGTTGAGTTCACCATAGAGCTTCTTCCTGGAACCGCCCCATCTTTAAGAGAGCTTACCGAATATCTGGACCAGAGTTGGTTGAGCTTAAGAAGCAGATTGATGAGCTGTCAGAGAAAGGTTACATCCGGCCAAGCACCTCGCCTTGGGCCGCTCCTGTCTTGTTTGTGGAAAAGAAAGATGGCACCAAAAGGATGTGCATCGATTATCGAGCTCTGAATGAAGTCACCATCAAGAACAAGTATCCCTTGCCCAGAATAGAAGATCTGTTCGACCAGTTGAGAGGAGCCAGTGTGTTCTCCAAGATTGATCTGAGGTCAGGTTATCATCAGCTCAGGATTCGACCCTCAGACATTCCGAAGACAGCATTCATTACCAAGTATGGTTTGTATGAGTTCACAGTGATGTCTTTTGGTTTGACCAATGCACCAGCCTTTTTCATGAACTTGATGAACAGTGTATTCATGGATTACCTTGATAAGTTTGTGGTGGTATTCATTGATGACATTCTGATTTATTCTCAAAGCGAAGAAGAGCATGCAGATCATTTGAGGATGGTATTGCAGAGATTGCGAGAGCACCAGTTGTATGCAAAGTTGAGCAAATGCGAATTCTGGATCAATGAAGTCCTGTTCTTGGGTCACATAATCAACAAAGAAGGATTGGCTGTGGATCCGAAGAAAGTGGCAGACATTCTGAACTAGAAGGCGCCAACAGATGCTCGAGGAATCAAGAGTTTCATTGGAATGGCCGGATATTACCGGCGATTCATTGAAGGGTTTTCAAAGATTGCGAAACCAATGACAGTGTTGCTAGGCAACAAGGTTGAGTTCAAGTGGACCCAGAAATGTCAAGAGGCCTTCGAAGCGCTGAAAGAGAAGTTGACTACCGCGCCTGTCCTAGTCTTGCCTGATGTGCACAAGCCCTTCTCGGTGTATTGTGACGCTTGTTACATAGGTTTGGGATGTGTGTTGATGCAAGAGGGAAGAGTTGTGGCTTACTCGTCCCGACAGCTGAAGGTTCATGAGAAGAACTACCCAATCCATGATCTAGAGTTGGCAGCAGTGGTTCACGCACTAAAGACATGGAGGCACTATCTGTATGGACAGAAATGCGATGTTTACACAGACCACAAGAGTCTGAAGTACATATTCACTCAGTCAGAGTTGAATATGAGGCAGCGAAGATGGTTAGAGTTTATCAAAGACTATGAGTTGGAGATTCACTACCATCCAGGCAAAGCAAACGTAGTGGCAGATGCTTTGAGCAGGAAGAGTCAAGTCAATCTGATGGTCGCTCGTCCGATGCCTTACGAGTTGGCCAAGGAGTTCGACAGGTTGAGTCTCGGGTTTCTGAACAATTCGCGAGGAGTCATAGTTGAGTTGGAACCTACCTTGGAACGAGAAATCAAAGAAGCACAGAAGAATGATGAGAAGATCAGTGAGATCCGGCGACTGATTCTAGATGGCAGAAGCAAAGATTTTCGAGAAGATGCAGAGGGTGTGATATGGTTCAAAGACCGCTTGTGTGTTCCTAATGTCCAGTCTATTCGGGAGTTGATCCTTAAGGAAGCTCATGAGACAGCCTATTCGATTCACCCTGGTAGCGAGAAGATGTATCAGGATCTGAAGAAGAAATTCTGGTGGTACGGAATGAAGAGGGAAATCGCAGAGCATGTGTCTATGTGCGATAGTTGCCGAAGAATTAAGGCAGAGCACCAGAGCCTGCTGGATTGTTGCAACCGTTGCAGATCCCTCAGTGGAAATGGGATGAAATCGGTATGGATTTCATAGTCGGATTGCCTCGCACTCGAGCCGGCTATGATTCCATCTAGGTAGTAGTGGACCGTTTAACCAAGTCAGCCCACTTCATACCTGTCAAGACCAACTACAGCAGTGCAGTATTGGCAGAATTGTATATGTCTCGGATCGTTTGTCTTCATGGTGTGCCAAAGAAGATAGTGTCAGACAGAGGAACGCAGTTCACCTCTCATTTCTGGCAGCAGTTGCATCAAGCCTTGGGCACGCATCTGAATTTCAGTTCAGCTTATCATCCACAGACAGATGGTCAGACCGAAAGGACCAATCAAATTCTTGAAGACATGTTGAGAGCCTGTGCGTTGCAAGATCAGTCTGGATGGGACAAGAGATTGCCTTATGCAGAGTTTTCCTATAACAACAGCTACCAGGCCAGTTTGAAGATGTCACCATTTCAGGCGCTTTATGGAAGTTGTAGAACTCCGTTGCAATGGGATCAGCCTGGAGAAAAGCAAGTGTTTGGGCCAGACATTTTGCTTGAAGCCGAGGAGAACATCAGGATGGTTCGAGAGAATCTGAAGATAGCGCAACCAAGGCAGCGAAGCTATGCAGACACAAGAAGAAGAGAGCTGAGTTTCGAAGTTGGAGACTTCGCCTATCTGAAAGTGTCACCGATCAGAGGAGTCAGAAGGTTCGGAGTCAAAGGCAAGCTAGCACCCCGCTACATTGGTCCGTACCAAATTCTCTCAAGGCGTGGAGAAGTGGCCTATCAGCTCAGTCTGCCAGAGAATTTGTCCGCTGTGCATGATGTCTTTCATGTGTCTCAGTTGAAAAAGTGCTTGCGTGTGCCAGAAGAGCAGTTGCCAGTGGAGGGTCTCGAAGTCCAGGAGGACTTGACCTACGTTGAGAAGCCAGTGCAAATCCTTGAGACCGCAGACAGAGTCACTCGAAGGAAGACCATCAGAATGTGCAAAGTCAGATGGTATCATCACTCTGAGGAAGAAGCAACCTGGGAGCGTGAAGATGATCTGATGGCCAAATACCCTGAGCTCTTTGCTAGCCAACCCTGAATCTCGAGGGCGAGATTCTTTTAAGGGGGATAGGTTTGTAACGCCCTAAATTTGGGGGTAGAATTTTTTCTTGTTTTCTCTCACCAAATTCAGGCGTTACCCTTTCCTTTTCCCTTTTCCCCTCGCTAAACCTTGATCTTTTCCAAAGTTATAGCGGGTTTTGGCTTTAGACCTCGTGTAAAGCAAAACCTTAAAATACTTTATTTTGGGTGATGCACCATGCCGAACCATGCATACTTTTTGATTGTTTAAAAATGTGAAAGCATTCATCTAGAGGAAATTAGATTTTAGAAAAAAAAAGAAAAACCTTTTTCTTCTCCTCTCCCCCCTCCTTCCCCATTTTCGGCCCAGCCGCCCACCTTTCCCCCCTGCATGGGCCTCGCGGCGGCCCAGCCGCCCCCCCCCCTTCCCTTCCTGCCGTGGGCCGCCTGGCGGCCCAGCCGCGCGCCCCCCTCCCCTTTGGGCCCAGCCGGCCCAACCGTCCCCCCCTCCCCTTTTCTTTTTCCAAAAATCCCCTCCCCGCGGGCCCCGCCCGTCATCCCCTCTCTCTCTTCCTCTCCCCTGCCCTAGCCGTCGCCGCCTCCCCGGCGCCGCCGCCGCGCCGTCCTCCCCTCCATGAGGTTTCTCCCTTCCCCCTCCCTCCTCTCCTCCCCTCCCTCCTCCTTCCCTCCCATCGGCGTCCCCCGCCCCCGCGCCATGGGCGCGCCCGCCTCGGCCCCGGCGAGCTCGGCCGCTCCGGCGAGCTCGGCCTCGGCCCCGGCCGCCCCGGCCTCGCCCGCGCCCAGCCGGCTCCGCGCCCGGTCGCCCCCGGCCGCCCTGCGCTCGGCTGCCCTCCCCGCGCCGCCCTCGCTCGGCCGCTCCCGGCGAGCTCGACCCCGGCCCCCGGCCGCCTTTGGCTCGGCCGCCCTCGGCCGTCCGTGCCCGGCCCTCCCCGCGTCGCCCCGCCCCCGTCGCGCTCGGCCCCGGCCTCGGCCGTTGCGCGCCCGCCCTCCCCGCGCCGCTCTCCGGCGAGCTCGGCTCGGCCGCCCGGCCTCGGCCGCCTCGCCCCGCTCGGCCCCGCCCCATGCCCGGCGAGCTCGGCCGCCCCCCGGCGAGCTCGGCCGCCCCGTGCCCCGGTTCGACCGCCCGCCCCCGCGCCCGGCCTCGCCCGGCCGCGTCCTCGCTCGCCCGTGCTCGCTTGCCCCGGCGTGCTTGCCCGTTCGCTTCGCCGTGCCTTGCTCACGTCGTGTCGGCCCCTGCGTGGCCTCGAGCTTGGCCCAGCGTGCCTATGGCGCGCGGCTTTGAGCTCGGCTAACGTACGGTCCCGACGTGCGCACGGCTAGTTCGTGGCATGTGCGTGCGGCCTCGCACACGTGCTCGCGTAGTGCGCAGTGCCTTGGCACGACTCGTCGTGTCCCCGTCTACCCCCCCCCCCGTGTCCTATGCGCGCTAATCACGCGTTTATATTAATAAGATAGGAGTCTTAATTTGGAAATTGGTTACGTTAGTTAATTTGTATAGCTAATCATCTGTCTCATTCAATGTTAATCTACTAAAAGTGGTCACGTTTACATTAGTGCATGTAGCTAATTCTTTTGTTAGAACCAATTGGAACTAGAGCACGTAACGTTTAGTTATTCGTTTACCCGTAGTGCGCCTCGAGCATAAGCTTTAACTCTCGCGAGACCTTTTCCCATTTCTTTCTAACCATGGTGAGTTCATTATCGTATGTGATATTCTATGCATATTTACTTTATTTGTTCCCTTGTATGGTGTACTGTTTGTTTCCTAATTTGAATGGATGAATGTATGTATGCTTGCAATCGCATAGAGAACGATCCGGTTGAAGAGCCCGAGGAACTCGCAGGAGAAGTCCCTGAGCAGCAGTCGGTTGGTGGAGGCAAGTATCCCTTAACCTATCTCTGTCCTATTCATTATTTAATTCACCTCCCGCTTTACACATTTATGCCTAAGGATTGACTAGCTTTTGTTATCCATGTCCTTGTTTACCTATTTGGGTTGGATTATTATTGTTTAGCTTTATGCTATTGCTCAAACTCTAATCAATGAACATGATGAGATTATCTATGATACGCTGTTTTCCCCTCTCTTATTATGATGTATTACTTGTGGTCTTCAAGGGGGCTCGAGCGGTTTCTCGAGTGCCTCTCCGTAATGACCCGTTCTATGGATGACCGCCCGGGAAAACAGTGCAACCATGCGGGTGGAATGGGGTGCCCTTAGCTGAATAATTAGAGGATCCGGGGTGTAGTTCGCTTCGCCGTCGTGCCGTCAATGGGGCTCGGTGTATGCGGCTCGCTCTGCCAAGGTTGATTCGTCCCTTGGGGAGGAGTGCGGTACATTTAGAAAACCTAACGGGCGGCTACATCCCCGGGGAATCTTTGTAAAGGCTACGTAGTGAAACCCTGCCTATTCACCTTGGTAGTGTTTAAGGGTTTGATCGGCCCGAGGCAAGAGGGAATCACGGCTTATGGGTAAAGTGCACAACCTCTGCAGAGTGTTTGAAAACTGATATATCAGCCGTGCTCGCGGTTATGAGCGGCCAAGGGAGCTCCAGTGATTAGTGGTACTTGATCAGAGACATTATGGTGCAGGTGGCTATGAGATCGATGGTTCTGGTTATGACTATGGTGCTGGTAAGAGGTATTCTTTCCGTTTGGAAAGGGTACATCGGGCTAATAACTTGGGTTAATGCTAAAACCTGGCTTTCTATTAGTAAATAATAATCTGACCAACTAAAAGCAACTGCTCGACTTATCCCCACATAAAGCTAGTCCACTACAGCCAAACAGGATACTTGCTGAGTATGTTGATGTGTACTCACCCTTGCTCTACACACCAAACCCCCCCATCCCCAGGTTGTCAGCATTGCAACCACTGCTCAGGCGAAGATGAAGCCGTGGAAGGAGACTTCCAGGAGTTCCAAGACTACGACGAGTTCTAGGCGTGGGTTAGCGGCAACCCCTCAGTCGGCTGCCTGTGAAGGCCGCGTTTATCTATGTTTCTTTTCCGCACTTTGATTTATTGTAAGGACTATATGGACGTCTCAGACGTATGATGTAATCGACTATTATTTCCCTTTTTAATACTATTTGAGCACTGTGTGATGATGTCCATGTTATGTAACTGCTGTGTACGTGAATAACTGATCCTGGCACGTACATGGTTCGCATTCGGGTTGCCTTCTAAAACCGGGTGTGACACATAGCCTGCTCAAGCTAGCAAATAACCCCTTATATGGCTTCAGAGGAAAAGGGACCTTTCCATTGGGAAAGATAGAGCTGTCACTATCACTCGTCATAGCCCTGAATGCAAGAAGCGAGCAAATCACCTTCGACATAGTTGAAATGGTTTACCCATACAATGCTATTATGGGACAGGGATCCATAAACAAACGCAAGGTAGCTATAAACAGACTGTACCTATACATGAAAATCACAGGTTCTCAGGGCGTGATAACTGTATATGGAGACCGGCAAGTTGCCAGAAATATCGAGAGAAACTTCATCCCCGGTCAACGTAATGTACACTACCTTACCACCGAAAGATAAGACCCCAGGGGCCTTTGCCCCTTAAAAGAGGACACAGTTAGGGCTTAGCTGCAGAGCAACGAAGGGGCCACAAAAGTCCCCCTTGATGCGGCAACCCCAATCAAGCAGTCTTGATCAACGAAGACCTCAGCGAAGCAGAAGAAGACAAGTTGTTATCCTGCTTAAACCACAACAAAGATGTATTTGCATGGTTTGCCCTATACCTCGCCAACGTTGTTTGCACGATCATCGAACATAGTCTAAGCACTGACCCGACCATACGCCCAAAAAAGCAAAAAAAAACACAAAATGATCGATGAAAAAACGAAAGAAGCAAAGGTAGAAGTCCACCGCCTGTTGGAAGCAAAGTTCATCGAGCCAATCGACTACCCAACCTAGCTCACCAACTTTGTAATGGTGAAGAAGAAGAACAGAAAATGCAGAATATGTATAGACTTCAGTAGCCTTAACAAGGCCTACCAAAAGACAACTTCCTCCAACCAAGGATATACATGATTGTCGACTCAACGACATGTTGCGAACTAATGTCCTTGCTTGACTGCTTCTCAGGTTACCATCAAATCAACATGAAGGAAGAAGATAATGCAAAAACAAGCTACATCACACCCTTCGGCACATATTGTTTTGTGTGTATGCCCGAAGGCCTGGAAAACGTCGGCTCCACATTTTCAATACACAACCATTCTAGAGAGCCAAATGGGCCACAACATTTTCACTTAAGTCGACAACATAGTCATCGCAAGCAAAAACAAAAAGATCACCTCTCTGACCTCGCAGAAACGTTCGTCGGTATGCACGAAGCTAGACTTCGCTTAAATCTAGAAAAATGCATATTTGGCGTCCGGCAAGGCAGAATACTAGGTTACCTAGTATTGCGTAGAGGCAAACCGGTCAAGATAAAAGCTATACTAGACATGACACCCCCACAGTCAGCCCAAGACCTACAAAAGCTAACAGGAAGGCTCACCACGTTGAACAGATTCATATCCCGCTCCGTTGAGCAGAGTCTCCCCTTCCTCAAAATATTGCGTGGGGCAAAAGACTTTGCTTGGGCCCAGAGTAGGCTGCATTCTTCGAATCACTGAAGAAGTACTTGTCCGAGCTCACAACATTGATCGACCCAGACTCCGCATCACCTCTACTATTATACATCGTAGCCTCACATAGTGCGGTTTTCCACAGCTCTAGTGCAGGAAAGACACAAAGATGGAAACCTAAAACAATACCCCATCTAATTTGTCTATGAGGTCCTCACCAATTCAAAGTGTAGCATGATAGAGCTGGAAAAATAGCCTACATAGTCCTCAGGCATCACACAAATTAAGGCACTACTTCGAGGCACACAAGATAAGGGTACCTACAGATCGAGGCTTGAGCGATTTGTTCAACAACCCCGAGGCCTCCGCCAGAATAGCTAAGTGGGTAGCCAAACTCTCTGGCTACAACATCGCCTTCGAGCCAAGAACTTCAATCAAGTCATAGGTGCTTGACGACTTTATAGTCGACTGGACAAGGTCTTTGACCTCTAGCTACCCTAGCACAGTAGCAATATGTACCATCCACTGTGATGGCACCTGGTGCCATGTAGGGGTAAGCATCGCCGCAATTATCACAGCACCATCTAGGTCAAATATAGATACGCCGCTTGCCTAAGCATTGCACATGAGTAAGACAAATGCACAGACAATATAGCAGAGTACGAAGTTGTCATATTAGGACTCCAGAAATTCGGAGCCCTCAGTGTAAAAACTTGCATAGTAAAGATCGACTCTAAAATTATCGCTGGACAAAGTGAGAAAGACTGCATAGTCAGAGAGTCGGTCCTCACGCAATACCTATCAGCTATGCGAAGTCTAGAGAAACAATTCAAGGCTTCACACTCCAGCACATAGATAGGAACAAGAATGAAGAAGATGGCATGCTAGCAAAGACAGCTTCAAGAGGTGATCTCTTGCCCTCGGATGTATTCTTTCACGTGATAGGGACAACTGTGGTAAGAAACCCGAAGGCCTCAAAATCACAAAAGACCTCGAAGGAAAAGGAATCGTAAACTTAATCATAATCGAAGACTGGAGAGCACCCATAACTCTCTACCTCTAGGACCATAACCACCCCATGGTGGCAGAGGCCAAAAGGTTGAAATACCGGAGTCGTGAGTTTGCAATAATAGAGGGGAAACTATATAGAAAGGGACTCAACCAACCCTTATTCAATGCATCACAGAAGTTGAAGGCATCGAGCTCCTCTAAGAAGTCCACAAAGGTATCTACGTTTGTCACTCAGGGACTCGGGCCCTCGTCGCCAAAGCCATGCGTCAAGGCTTCTACAATCTTGGAATTGTGTGCGCAACAAACCCCGTAGTGTGCTTGTGCGAAGCATGCCAAAAGTTCTCACCTCAAACTGAAGCACCTTCACAGTTCATAAAGCTAATTGTCCACACTTGGCCTTTGCAACGCTAGGGCCTTGACATAGTTGGACCGCTCCCCATCGTGCAAGGCAACCTCAAATACGCCTTCGTCACGGTAGAATATTTTACCAAAAGGGTTGAAGCAATATCAGCATTCACAATCATAGCGATGACGACACAAAAATTCTTCTAGCAGAACATTGTCTGTCGCTTCGGAGTCCCCTTCGAACTAACGGTAGACAACAAAAAGCAATTTGATAACCAAGACTTCCGAGAATTTTGTGCCTCTATAGGCACACGCAGTCTTCGCGTTAGTTTAGCATCCATAGTCCAACGGAGTCATAGAACGGGCAAATGGCAAGATCTTAAAAGGGAAATAGGGTCAAACCTTTTCCTAAATGATTTTGGTTGTTGAATTGCCCAACACAAATATTTGGACTAACTAGTTTGGTCTAGATTATAAGTTCTACAGGTGCCAAAGGTTCAACACAAACCAATAAAAAGGTCCAAGTTAGGGTTCAAAAAGAAAGGAGCAAAAGAAACCAAAGGCTGCCCTGGTCTGGTGCACCGGACTGTCCGATGTGCCACCGGACAATGTCCAGTGCACCAGGGTGGATCAACTCGAACTCGCCACCTTCGGGTTTCTGGAAAAGCCACTCCGCTATAATTCACCGGACTGTCCGGTGTGGCACCGGACTATCCGATGTGCCAGCAGAGCAACGGCTACAGCGCAACGATCGACTCCAACGGAAACCTGAAAAGCGCTACAGTGTGCGGATAGTTTGCACAGAGTCAGAGCAGGCGCCAGAAGGCGCACCGGACAGTGAACAGTACCTGTCTGGTGTGGCACCGGACAGTGAACAGTACCTGTCCGGTGCGGCACCAGACTGTCCGGTGGCCCAGGCTGACAGAGCTCCAACGGTCGAACCCTAACGGTTGGGTGACGTGGCTGGCGCACCGGACAGTGTCTGGTGTGCCCATCGACAGACAACCTCCCCAACGGCCATTTTGGTGGTTGGGGCTATAAATACCCCCAACCACCACCACTTCAAGGCATCCAAATTTTTTTCAATACAAGAGCTATAGACTTCACTCCAAGACACAAAAAAGAGATCAAATCCTCTCCCAAGTCTAAGATCACTCCAAACAATTAGTGACTAGTGAGAGAGAGATATTTGTGTTCATTTGAGTTCTTGTCGCTTGGATCGCTTTTTTCCTTCCCCATTATTATTCTCAAGACATTTGTAATCAAGACAAGAGACACCAATTGTGTGGTGGTCCTTGTGGGGTCTAAGTGACCCAATTGATTGAGAAGGAAAGCTCACTCGGTCTAGGTGACCGTTTGAGAGAGGGAAAGAGTTGAAAGAGACCCGGTCTTTGTGACCACCTCAACGGGGAGTAGGTTTGCAAGAATTGAACCTCGGTAAAACAAATCACCGTGTCATCCGCTCTATTTCTTTGGTTGATTTGTTTTCGCCCTCTCTTTCGGACTCGATTATATTTCTAACGCTAACCCGACTTGTAGTTGTGCTTAAAGTTCATAAATTTCATATTTGCCTATTCACCTCCCCTCTAGGCGACTTTCAATTGGTATCAGAGCCCAGTACTTCATTAGAGTCTAACCACTCGAAGTGATGTCGGGAGCATCTGCCAAGAGGGAGATTGGGACCGGTGGCAACAAGTCCGCAAGCTCGGGGAGAACACACTCGAGGGAGTTCGGCCACAAGCACAAGGAGGAATCCTCTTCCTCCATCAAGACACAACGGAGAGGTGACAAGAAAAAGAAGATGAAGAAAGTGGTCTACTACGAGACCGACTCTTCGTCACCCTCCAGCTCCGGCTCCGAGTCGGCATCCGCCACTTCTAAGCACCATGAGCGCAAGAAGTATAGTAAGATGCCCCTCCGCTATCCTCGCATTTCCAAACGTACTCCATTACTTTCTGTCCCATTAGGCAAACCACCGGTTTTTTACGATGAAGATTATTCTATATGGAGTGATAAAATGAGGCATCACCTAACCTCACTCCACAAAAGCATATGGGATATTGTTGAGTATGGAGCGCAGGTACCTAAGGAAGGGGACAAGGACTATGATTCAGAGGAGGGTCGACCAAGTCCAGCACTTCAACTCCTAAGCCACTACTATACTCCTTGCCTCTCTAAGTCGAGAGGAGTATAATAAAGTGCAAGGATTGAAGAGTGCCAAAGAGATTTGGGACGTGCTCAAGACCGCGCACGAAGGAGATGAGGTGACCAAGATCACCAAGCGGGAAACGATCGAGGGGGAGCTCGGTCGATTCATGCTCAACCAAGGGGAGGAGCCACAAGCCATGTACAACCGGCTCAAGACCTTGGTGAATCAAGTGCGCAACCTCGGGAGCACAAAATGGGATGACCATGAAATGGTCAAGGTTATTCTAAGATCACTCATTTTTCTTAACCCTACACAAGTTCAATTAATTCGTGGTGATCCTAGATACAAGCTAATGTCTCCTGAGGAGGTTATAGGAAAGTTTGTGAGCTTTGAATTGATGATCAAAGGCTCCAAACAAATCATCGAGCGAGGCGCCACCTCCACACCCGAGGTGCAACCCGTCGCATTCAAAGCGATAGAAGAAAAGAAAGAAGAGTCTACATTAAGTAGGCTCCCCATCGACGCCTCCAAGCTCGACAATGAGGAGATGACGCTCATCATCAAGAGTTTCTGCCAAATCCTCAAGCAAAGGAGGGGGAAGGATTACAAGCCCCGCTCCAAGAAAGTTTGCTACAAGTGTGGTAAGCCCGGTCATTTTATTGCAAAATGTCCTATGTCAAGTGATAGTGATAGGGGCGACGATAAGAAGGGAAGGAGGAAGGAAAAGAAGAAGTACTACCAAGAAGAAGGGCGGTGATGCCCACGTATGTCGGGAATGGGACTCCGATGAGAGCTCCACTGACTCCTCCTCCGACGAGGACACCGCCAACATCGCCATCAACAAGGGCCTCCTCTTCCCCAACGTCGGCCACAAGTGCCTCATGGCAAAGGACGGTAAAAAGAAGGTAAAGTCTAGAGCCTCCACTAAATATGCAACATCTAGTGATGAGGATAACTCTAGTGATGATGAAGATAATTTGCTTGCTCTTTTTGCCAACCTAAACATACAACAAAAAGAAAAATTAAATGAATTTATAGGTGCTATTCATGAGAAGGATGAACTCTTGGATAGCCAAGAGGACTTCCTTATTAAGGAAAATAAAAAGCATGTTAAGGTAAAAAATGCTTATGCTCAGGAAGTAGAAAAATGTGAAAAATTAACTAGTGAGCTTAGCATTTGCCATGACACTTCTCTAACCTTAGAATTGAAAATGCCAAATTGATTGCTAAGGTTGAGAAATTAAATGTTTGTGATGATTCTCTTGTCAACCTTAAAAATGATAATGCTTGTTTGATTGCTAAGATTGACAAGTTGAATGAATCACTTTCTAGCCTTAGGATTAAGAATGATAAATTAACATCTAATGCTAAAGATTTAAATGTTTGCAATGTTTCTATTTCCAATCTTAGAAATGAGAATGACATGTTACATGCTAAGATTGAAGAATTAAATGTTTACAAACCCTCTACATCCACTGTTGATCATGTTTCTATTTGCATGAGATGTAGAGATATTAATGTTGATGCTATTCATGATCACCTAGCTTTAATTAAACAACAAAATGATCACATAGCACAACTAACTAGCAAAATTAATTAGCATGAGATAGAAAATGAAAAATTTAAATTTGCTAGAAGTATGCTTTATAATGGGAGACGCCCTGGCATTAAGGATGGCATTGGCTTCCAACAGGGAGACAATGTCAAGTTTAATGTCCGTAAGAGATTGTCTAACTTTGTTAAGGGCAAGGCTCCCATGGCTCAGGATAATGAGGGCTATATTTTATATCCTGCTGGTTATCCCGAGCACAAAATTAGGAGAATTAATGCTAGGAAATCTCATAATGTTTCACATCATGCTTTTATGTATAAAAATGAGGCATCTAAGTCTAGGCAATCCACTCATGTTAAATTGCCTAAAAAGAAAACTCCTACTGCATCAAATGAGCCTATTGTTTCATTTAAGACTTTTGATGCTTCATATGTTTTAACTTACAAATCAAGCAAACTAGTTCCCAAATATGTTGAGGCCAAACACAAGGGCTCAAAGACTTGTGTTTGGGTACCCAAGGTGCTTGTTTCTAATGTGAAAGGACCCAAGATCGTTTGGGTACCTAAGAACAAGGCCTAAACTTGTTTTGTAGGTTTATGCATCCGGGGCTCAAGTTGGATCATTGATAGCGGGTGCACAAACCACATGACCGGGGAGAAAAGGATGTTCTCCTCCTATGAGAAAAACAATGATCCTCAAAGAGTTATCACATTCGGGGATGGAAATCAAGGTTTGGTCAAAGGACTTGGTAAAATTGCTATATCTCCTGACCATTCTATTTCCAATGTTTTTCTTGTAGACTCTTTAGATTACAACTTGCTTTCTCAAGTTGGATCATGCTTGATGAGTACAATACTTCGGACCGGTTTTGGGCGGAAGCAATCAACACTGCTTGCTACGCCATCAATCGTCTCTACCTTCATCGAATCCTCAAGAAGACATCATATGAACTCCTAACCAGTAAAAAGTCCAATGTTTCATATTTTAGAGTCTTTGGTAGCAAATGTTTTATTCTTGTTAAAAGAGGTAGAAAATCTAAAATTGCTCCTAAGGCTGTAGAAGGCTTTTTACTTGGTTATGACTCAAACACAAGGGCATATAGAGTCTTTAATAAGTCCACTGGACTAGTTGAAGTTTCTTGTGACATTGTGTTTGATGAGACTAATGGCTATCAAGTAGAGCAAGTTGATCTTGATAAGCTAGATGATGAAGAGGCTCCATGCGTCGCGCTAAGGAACATGTCCATTGGGGATGTGTGTCCTAAGGAATCCTAAGAGCCCACACAAGCACAAGATCAACTGTCATCTTCCAGTCCATACAAGCATCTCTACCAACTCAAGATGAGGATCAGGCTCAAGATGATAAAGAAGAAGATCAAGAACATGAGCCACCTCAAGAGGAGGACAATGATCAAGGGGGAGATGACAATGATCAAGACAAGGAAGATGAACAGGTCAAAGACCGCCACACCCAAGAGTCCACCAAGCGATTCAAAGAGATCACCCCGTGAACACCATCCTCGGCGATATTCATAAGGGGGTAACCACTCGATCTCGAGTCGCTCATTTTTGTGAACATTACTCTTTTGTGTCTTCTATTGAGCCATACAGGGTGGAAGATGCATTAAGAGATTCGGATTGGGTGTTGGCAATGCAAGAGGAACTCAACAACTTCACGAGGAATGAGTTATGTCATCTTGTTCCACGTCCTAATCAAAATGTTGTAGGAACCAAGTGGGTATTCCGCAACAAGCAAGATGAGCATGGTGTGGTGACAAGGAACAAAGCCCGACTTGTAGCCAAGGGATATTCACAAGTTGAAGGTTTGGATTTCGGTGAAACCTATGCACCCGTATCTAGGCTTGAGTCAATTCGCATATTACTTGCCTATGCTACTTACCATGGCTTTAAGCTTTATCAAATGGACGTGAAAAGTGCCTTCCTCAATGGACCAATCAAGGAAGAGGTCTATGTTGAGCAACCTCCTGGCTTTGAAGATAGTGAGTACCCTAACCATGTCTATAAATTCTCTAAGGCGCTTTATGGGCTCAAGCAAGCCCCAAGAGCATGGTATGAATGCCTAAGAGATTTTCTTATCACTAATGGCTTCAAAGTCGGTAAAGCCGATCCTACTCTCTTTACTAAAACCATTGCAAATGATTTGTTTGTATGCCAAATTTATGTTGATGATATCATATTTGGGTCTACTAACTAATCTACTTGTGAAGAGTTTAGTAGGATTGTGATTCAAAAATTCGAGATGTCTATGATGGGGGAGTTGAAGTATTTCTTAGGATTTCAAGTCAAGCAACTCCAAGAGGGCACCTTCATCAGCCAAACCAAGTACATTCAAGATATACTCACCAAGTTTGGAATGAAGGATGCCAAGCCCATCAAGACACCCATGGGAACCAATGGGCATCTCAACCTCGACACGGGAGGTAAATTCGTAGACCAAAAGGTATACCGGTCGATGATAGGATCTTTACTCTATTTATGTGCCTCTCGACCGGATATTATGCTTTTTGTATGCATGTGTGCAAGATTCCAAGCCGATCCTAAGGAAGTTCACCTTAGGGCCGTGAAAAGAATCTTGAGATATTTATTTTATACACCTAAGTTTGGTCTTTGGTACCCCAAGGGATCCACTTTTGATTTGATAGGATATTCAGATGCTGATTGGGCAGGGTGTAAAATTGATAGAAAGAGCACATCAGGGACTTGACAGTTCTTGGGAAGATCCCTGGTGTCTTGGGCTTCAAAGAAACAAAATTCAGTAGCTCTTTCTACCGCTGAAGCCGAGTATATTGTCGCATGCCATTGTTGCGCGCAATTGCTTTGGATGAGGCAAACCTTTAGGGACTATGGCTACAAATTAACCAAAGTCCCTCTCCTATGTGATAATGAGAGTGCAATCCGCAAGGCGAATAATCCCGTTGAACACAGCCGCACTAGGCACATAGCCATTCGATATCACTTTTTAAGGGATCACCAACAAAGGGGGGATATCAAGATTGCTTATGTTAGCACCAAAGAAAAATTAGCTGATATCTTTACCAAACCATTAGATGAGAAAACCTTTACCAAACTTAGGAATGAGCTAAACATTCTTGATTCTAGGAACTTTGATTGATCCTTTGCACACATAGCTCATCTATATACCTTTGATCGTATCTCTTTCATGTGCTATGACTAATGTGTGTTCAAGTGCGTTTCATGCTAAGTCATAGATTGAAAGGGAAATGGAGTCTTCGGCGAAGACAAGGCTTCCACTCCACTCTCTCAGTATTATTTACCCTTCGCCGTCACTCCGCACCGCTCTCCACTTTGGTATCATCTTCACTCTTATTACTAGCACCAATGGAGAGAAAGTAAAAGGGCTCACAAAGTCTCCGTTTTTGGCGATTCATGCCAAAGGGGGAGAGAGTATTAGTCCAAAGCAAAAGGACCGCACCACCACGCCAATTTCAAAAATTTTTCGAAACAAGTTTAAGTTTTTAAATGTTTTTCAATTGGTATCTTTCAAATTAGTATTCCTCTAAGAAATTCTATCTAAAATAGTTGATCGTATTTCAATTGGTAAAACCCTCTTGAACACTAAGAGGAGAATCTCATTAAGGGGGAGTTTTGTTTAGTCAAAGGAAAAGCATTTGAAACAGGGGAGAAATTTCAAAATCTTGAAAATGCTTCTCGTAATCTTATTTATATACCTTTGACTATTTGCAAAAAGACTTTGAAAAGAATTTCCAAAAGAATTTGCAAAAACAAAACAAGTGGTCCAAAATGTTAAAAGAAAGAAAGCAATCCATGCATATCTTATGAAAGTTTAAATTGGTTTAATTCCAAGCAACCTTTGCACTTACAAACTAGTTCAATTCTGCACTTATATATTTGCTTTGGTTTGTGTTGGCATCAATCACCAAAAAGGGGGATATTAAAAGGGAAATAGGGTCAAACCTTTTCCTAAATGATTTTGGTGGTTGCATTGCCCAACACAAATATTTGGACTAACTATTTGTTCTAGATTATAAGTTATACAGGTGCCAAAGGTTCAATACAAACCAATAAAAAGGTCCAAGTTAGGGTTCAAAAAGAACGGAGCAAAAGAAACCGAAGGCTGCCCTGGTCTGACGCACTGGACTGTCCGGTGTGCCACCAGACAGTGTCCGGTGCACCAGGGTGGATCAACTCGAACTCGCCACCTTCGGGTTTCTGGAAAAGCCACTCTGCTATAATTCACCGGACTGTCTGGTGTGGCACCGGACTGTCCGGTGTGCCAGCAGAGCAACGACTACAGTGCAACGGTCGACTCCAATGGAAACCTAAAAAGCACTACAGTGCGCAGACAGTTCGCGGAGAGTCAGAGCAGGCGCTAGAAGGCGCACCGGACAGTGAACATTACCTGTCTGGTGCGGCACCAGACTGTCCGGTGGCCCAGGCTGATAGAGCTCCAACGGTTGAACCCTAACGGTTGGGTGACGTGGCTGGCGCACCGGATAGTGTCCGATGGCGCACCAGACTGTCCAGTGCGCCCATCGACAGACAGCCTCCACAACGACCATTTTGGTGGTTGGGGCTATAAATACCCCCAACCACCACCACTTCAAGGCATCCAAGTTTTTTTCAATACAAGAGCTCTAGACTTCACTCCAAGACACAAACAAGAGATCAAATCCTCTCCCAAGTCCAAGATCACTCCAAACAATTAGTGACTAGTGAGAGAGAGATATTTGTGTTCATTTGAGTTCTTGTCGCTTGGATCGCTTTTCTTCTTCCCCATTCTCGTTCTCAAGACAATTGTAATCAAGGCAAGAGACACCAATTGTGTGGTGGTCCTTGTGGGGTCTAAGTGACCCAATTGATTGAGAAGAAAAGCTCACTCGGTCTAGGTGACCGTTTGAGAGAGGGAAAGGGTTGAAAGAGACTCGGTCTTTGTGACCACCTCAACTGGGAGTAGGTTTGCAAGAATCGAACCTCGGTAAAACAAATCACCATGTCATCCACTCTATTTCTTTGGTTGATTTGTTTTCGCCCTTTCTTTCGGACTCGATTATATTTCTAACGCTAACCCGGCTTGTAGTTGTGCTTAAAGTTCATAAATTTCAGATTTGCCTATTCACCCACCCTCTAGGCGACTTCCAGATCTTCACTACAATTAAAAAGAGATTGCTTGAAGACAAGAAGGACAAGTGGGAAGAGCAATTACCTGAAGTATTATGGGTCTAAACACGACGGAATCATGCGTGGCGGGTTTCACGACATTCAGGCTTATGTACAGAGCAGAAGCGATGACTCCGCAGGAGCTCAAACATGTCTCACCTCGGTCTGATCCCAGCGTGACCCCGGATGTCGACAAACTAACAACAAATTACCTCCTCAACGGAGACCAGGTTCAGTCCCTCAACGCATTGAATAAATATCAAGCAACAACAAAGAGTTGGGGAGACAGAGTCATCATCCCCCAAAGAGTTCAGAGAAGGAGACATCGTCCTCACCAGGACGACAATAATAGAATCCAAATGCAAGCTCGAGCCAAAGTGGTAAGGCCCATTTATAATCAAGAAGAAAATGACTCTAAACTCCTATAGCCTTATACATATTTGAGTCAATTCATGGTGTGTCCTATATTTTTATAAAAATTATAAAATATTACATGTTGAAGTTGTTTTTAGAAGTTGAGTCCTATATTTAAGATAGAGCATTGGTTTAACACACTATTGGAGATGCTCTAAAGACACATTGGACGTCCACTAAATGGTTCACGGGAACATAACAAAACTAAAAAAATAGTTTGATACAAATTTAATTATTAAAATTTAAATTAAAATGCATCTAATATTTATGGTAATTATAAAAATAGTCAGGTCATAATTAGATCCTAACATGGCAGTTTGAGATAGAAAGGCATGATGTGGCAGAGTCTATTTGCAAACAGAGGCAAGCAACATACGTGAGGAGGTGAGTATGGACAAGCAACGACGGGCCATTTTGAGTCTATAGAGCAAAAAGTGGTGGGAAAATATAATTACAACAATGACAGGTGTAGGCGTAGAAGATATGTGGGAACCATGGAAGTGGAAACTAAAATAAAATTAGAACTATGACAAGTGAAGACGTAGATGATATGTGGGAACCGTTGAAGTCTTGCTAACAGAGGTTGTCCGTAGCGGACGCCCCTTCCTTCCCCCTCCCCTATGTTGGAGGCTACATGACACCTCTAAGCGATGTAGTGGTTGCCTCTTCGATGCCCTCTATCGTATTGCAATCGTCTCTCCCCTCTCTCCCCCTCAATCGAGTGTGACCCTGCTCTATCTTCTCGCGTCCCACAGCTAAGGCCTCCAAGCTTGTTCGCCTTCGCTGAACCACCCACTGCTGCTCGACACAAGGAAGAGGCCAAGTGGGAGTTGTAGATGGGTATGCGCGACGAAAGGAAGCAAATAGAAGCGGGGGTGTCGACGCTCGCCATGGATTTAGCAGCGAGAACAGAAGCGTAGGAGAGCGTGCCATATCCATTATCGGAGCGAAAGCTCAACCTACTCGAACTTGGATTCACTTGAACTCACCCCATGGCCACTTCATAGAGGGCTGCCCACGGGGACATGGCAACAATGTCTGACGACGGTTCGGGCTGGTGTTTGGTCCTCGACAAGCGTGGGCTTGTGTTGTACCGACACACGTAGATGCAAACTCGACTTGATCGTGCAGGTGCACCGGTGACCACGCATCCGTGGAGCTCATCGTCGATGTGACGGGCGCGGACGGACGAGGACACACGTGCTCGATAAACTGCGTGTGTGACATAGAAATTATATTATATATGTTTCTAGTGGATATAGAGGGATAATATAGGGACAACCGCTATAGGAGACAGTAATATAGGGGATAATTCTGGACAATGTGGTCATATAGTAAGATGATATAGGGAGGAAAATTTAGAAGGAATCGACAACCTGAGAAGCTAGCTTTATCTCGTTCATGGACTAAAAAAAATTAATATTCATCTCCTAACCAAACATTGAGCTAGGATGGAACAATAAAAAACAAAGCCATGACCATATTCTTCTTATATCTCCAAATCAAACATGTTTACTCACCATTATCTAAAAGTTCCCACTTACTAACATGTTCACGCGAGATCTTATTTTCACTACCCATTAGCCATGACCTTATTTTCACTACCCACATGATTACAATTACATCAAGCTCGTTGGTGTCAAGGCTCATCGCGAAAAAACGTTGCAATCCAGAGCTAAAGAACGGGCTATCTTGCCGCGTTCCTTGCACGTGCGCGCGCTCCAGTGCCGCGCCGCCGCTTCCGTCGCCTCGTCCGGCTCCTTGTCGTCCGCGCGGCCGGTAGAGACGGCGGCGGCCGCACGCTCGTGGGGCTGCCGGCAGCCGGCAGCGCGGAGTACGCTCTGTCCCGGGGCAACTGCGCGACTGCAAGCTGGGTAAAGAAGATCAAGCGGCGTCCTCTGGTCCACGTGTATACCCCACCACCAACTCCTCCATCAGTTCCGTACTCGGTACTCCGCGGGCACAGGCACACTAGCTCCTGTCACTGGCTGGATGGTCCCACATACATTCGCCTAATATGTCAGTGACGGAATGCAAAGACGCGTACGACTAGTATGCCGACCTGATAAAGTAGGACCAGGAGCTATAAATAAACGGGTGGACTCAGCCCGGCATGATGAGCTACCACATCCTCACCGTCCACGTGTACCCTTCCGGCCTAAATATCCTACACACACTGGACGAACTTTCTAACTCCGTAACTGACATTGAGGCTCGCGCTAGACGCACCCCGCCTGTCAGTTGGTGAGTACGTTTTAGAAGCAGCGTAACGGAGGTGCAGGGCCACGAAGGCGGAGTGGGGAGAGCCGCAACCCACCGTGAAGATGCAAAACCTACATAAATTTGTACCTTCTAGTGTGGCGTCCAAGCAGGCCCCGCCTTGCATGCCCCACATGTCTGTGGTTGTGAACGGAGGGAGGTTATGCCTGGTCTTGGCGGACGCGGATCGGTCGCATAAGATTATGTGGTGCGGGATTAGCGAGCCATCGAGCTGTCCCCTCCCTGTGCTCTACTGCTCTTGCGCCTTGCTAGCTTGCTTGCTTCCCTGCTCCCTCCCTCCTCCTCCTCGTCGCCTCTTCTCTGGTTCTTCCTGGTGTTTGCCGGAGCGAGGCTAGGCGCAAGGGGAGGGAGCTGCGCTCAGCCAGAGCTCATCGGCGCTACGCAAGCGCGCTGCCTGGGTACGTATCTCTTCTCGTCTCTCTCGAGGTCTGCCTTGTCTGGTCGGAGCCGGAGGTTTCGTCAGCGCAACTTCTTTGCTCGTCTCTCGGTGGTCTCTGTAGTAGTATCCGTGCTTCTTTTCAACTCTTTTGCGTGCGATTGAGCCGGGGACGGCCGCCTCTCACGGTGAATTTAGTGCGAATTTGTGGGCGGCGAGGAGATTTCGACGCGCTTCTGAGAAACGCGGAACCGTTCTGCTCTTTTCTGTGTGGAATTCGAGTTCCCAAAAGACGATCCTGTAGTTCCAGACTCTAAGCGCGACAGACACGTTCGGTGAAGGTGGTTGGCCAGGTCTCTCTTCTCCGCACTTTTTTCTTCACTCCCCGTGAGTCAGCGCTGTGATTTGCCGACGACGAGGAGTGAAGTGAGCCCCTCTTTTTGCGATGTGATGTGAGGAATTTTACGGGGTTCGTTGCGGCTTTGATGTACGGTATATTTCGCCTCCGATTTTCCCTTTCTGTCCTTGCAAGGGAGATTTGTGATGGATCTAAAAACGAAAAGTAGGAGTAGGTGGGGAAGGGAACGGAGGGCATTTTTCTGTCACTGGCTAGTTTGGAAACTCAAATTCGCTAGTTTGGAAACTCAAATTCCCTCCGGGATTGGGGGGTCCCGGAAGGAATTTGAGTTAGGTGTTACTTCCTGCCAGAGGATCCCGAGTATTCGCGGGCCTGTTTTGCTTTGGCGAATTCATTTGTAATATGCTCCCGGTATGTGAGAAGTGGCAACTGCTTTCGAGTTTCGAGTAGAGTATATTTGTTAACTAGTACTATTGTTTAGTCAAAGACGCATAACCTCTTCTTGTTTTGTTTATAATGATTGCACTTTACACATTAATTCCTTTGTCCACAGACTAATCCTCACAATACCAAGTGTTTGTTTTCTCATGTACAACTGATTAGCGGCTTTCCCTTTATAGTGATTAAGTATGTTCTTTCGACTACATTAGGTTGTAGATAATTTACTGTTTCACTTTTTCCCCACTAATGTCTTTAGTGATATCAAATGTTTCAACAGTTGGCCTTTTCCTACTGGAACTGCAGTACTTTGGACATGCTTTTTGCAAATACTTGCATTAAGGATGAATAAAATGTTAAGCAACGACTGTTTAGGGACACAGGAGCCTCATACGTTTTGCAAGACCACTGAAACATTGGAACATTCACACCTTCAAGAGATTACACTCGATAAAACAGCGGCGGGGTCAACGCTAATAAGTCATCAAAATGGTAGAGTCTGCATAGTTTCCAGTGTCATCTACCTGGCTAGATTCATTTTAATCTTTCCTACTGTCAATGAATTGTGCATTTCCTGCTTGGAGATTATATATGGTCAAAGCAGCTCGACAAAAGATAATCTGTATTCTATGCTATAGGATGCACCTCCATGGTTTGTAACTTGGAGTAAATACACTACCTGAAATGCAAAAGACTCAGTTCTGAGTTCTGACCATGTTACCGGTACTGAGTACTGACACTGCTGATATTTTGAATGAACGGTACTTTGTAACATGAAAGGAGACGTACTTTTCTTACCCTACTACAGAAACAGCCTAGCATCCATCTGTGATTAATCCTGTTATCTCCAGCTAAGATGAAAAATACTGTTGTAAGTTCACAGAAAGATTAAATTAAACGGAACACAAAGTTTCACTAAGAAGTTTTAGTTGTCTTCAGGAAATTTTCACGTTGGAGTTTCACTTGATTTTTCTTAAATATCGACATCTTTGTTTTTTTCAGAAGAGAGAAATGTCCATTTACAGTTGAGAATTGACCCATTTGTGGCTTGTAAAGGTAGAACTGGAAGCATATTTATTGTGTCAAAGTGGAAAAGGGAATGTTCTAGTTAATGTGTTCAAATGATGGTAGGTGAATTGATATATCATGAAGTAGTCTAAGTTACGGGTTTTAGTTGTTCTTCGTATTTCGATATGCTGCACAATTGCTATTGTTATAAATGTCATGATGCTGGTACAGTGGTACTGCACATACTCACGAAGTTCCTGGGTTGACGGGGTTGAGAGTAAATACTTGAAAAAAACATGGTATAGGGGGGGGGGATGCCTCTATGGGACATGAATCCTAAATTTGGCACATGAAACAAGTCCAATGGGTCGATGATTCCTGGTCGACACTTTGGGTCAACGGTCGTGATCCACCCAAAACACTTCCAATCATGTCTCATCTATCCTCCTTTATATCCCCACCTTCTAATTTCTATACCCCCACTTTCTATTTTGTTTTTTATTTCCTATATCGAACCACTCCTATTCATTCCCGAGACCTCCTTCCTCATGTCCTCAGTCTCCCGCATGCACTCACCGCAGCAAGCCACTCCGCGCCACCAACGTCACCTCCATCCTGTGCACCCAGCACCACCGCCCCTCTCCAAGCCGCCACCCTCTTCTAGGCTGTCGCCCCCTCCACGCCACAGCTCCTGCACATCGTAGCTTATCTGCATCGACGACACTGGCGCCCAAGCAGCCAGGCACTCACAAGCAGTGACCAACAGTCCTCATCAGCGACAACCCGCTGGTTCTGGCGACGTCGCCGTCCACCGTGACCCATGAAATTTTGGTACACGTCCCTTCATGCCAATTTGCATTGGTACGGCAACCCTCTTTTAAACGATGACCCAGGATGACCCCGACCTAGGATGTGGGACGACGATCCCAGGTCATGGAACACTGCCTTGACCCCATATCCAGTGAATGGTTTTTACTTATCACAAAAATTCAAGTTTTAATAAATTTGTGCACCCTCTTCCCCTCCCAAAATTACTAACTTTACCTTATGCTAGAATCTAGGGCCTTCAGCACAAAATTAATTGGGTACATCATTACTGTTTGGCTTGTGTTACACTAATCCATATTTACGTTATGTATTGAGATTCACTTTTGCAAGCTCATGGAGATTTGAACTTGATCTGGGAAAACATAATTTAGCATATTAGTACTAAAGGCTTCCACACACACATGTCAAACTACCAATTTTATTTAGTAGCTTATTGTTGAACTGCAAGAATATGTTAGAGCAACTGCAATAGGTTGGCTATTTTTGTTGTGGATGCTATTTTGCAGTTTTGTGTAGTAAAAAGTAGACTCCAACAGATGTGCTATCTGATTTTGTAAAATAGAAAGTTACCTACCCCTTGATTTTTGTTGGCCATATATAGCCAACCATGAGCGTTTTCTATGTGTTCTTGTAAAATAGCAAGGCTGTTGTGGACCTCTTCCTTCTTGAGAGATTTTTTTATTTTACAAAATGGAAAAATACTAGGATTTAGCTATTAATTTTAGCCAAGCTGTTGGAGTTGCTCTTACAACTTTTTTCTTCCTTCCCTTTTGCAGTGTGCTGCATTGCCGAACTATCAGGGGAAAACACTGAAATAATGGAAATCAGCTTATTGCATAATGAATCTGATGCAGGAAGCACCAGTTTGCTACCGCTGCCATTGTTGTCATATGGTCCAAGATCAATGGTAATTAACCTTTATTTTTCTTTCAAAAAGTTCCTGGGAATACCAGCATAGTTGCATCGCTAAAGTTTAGCGCTCTCTTCATACTGGCTTGTGCTTCCTAGGAGCAAGTTATCTGAGTAACTGACTTCATACTTGTCTCAAAAAACGGAAGAAGAATGGAAAAGAAAACTCAAATGTTGACACAACACCCTAGACAGTATTAGTAGCAGCATAGTAGTAATAATAATATAACAACAACGACAAAGTATTTTAGTCCCAAGCAAGTTAGGTAGGCTAGAGTTGAAATCACCAGAAGCCAAGGTTCAGGAACGTGGATAGATGTTTTCCATGCACTTCTATTCAAGGCTAAATCTTTAGGTGTATGCTATTCTTTTAAGTTTTCTTTTACCGTCCCTCTCATGTTAACTTTGGTCTTCCCTGCTTCTCTTCCCATTACTATCATGCATTATGATTTCACTACATATTGGTGCCTTTAAATGTCCCTATTGGACATGTCCAAACCATCTCAATCGACAATCGGTATTGAACAAACTTTTCTTTGGTTGGTGCTACTCCTAGCCCATCACATATATCATCATTACGGACTCGAACCCTTATTGTATGGCCACAAACCCAGTGAAACATATGCATTCCCACCACAACTACAGTTTCCTATTTACTCATGCGCGGCTTTCATCAACTAGCACTACATCGTTTGCCAAAAACATACGGCAAGGGTTATCCCCTTGTATGTCCCTTATGACCTCATCCATCACAAAGGCAAAAAAGGTAAGGGCTCAAAGTTAACCCTTGATGTAGTCCTATTCTAATTGGGAAGTCATATGTATCTCCATTACTTATTTAAACACTAGTCACAACATTGTCTACATGTCCTTAATGAGTACAATGTACTTCGTTGGAACTTTATGTTTGTTTAAAGCCCACCATATAACATTTCTAGTTATGTTGTCATAAGCCTTCTTCAAGTTAATGAAAAGCATGTATAGATCCTTCTTCTACTCCCTATACTGCTTCACAACTTGTCTTATTAAGAAAATGACTTCCATGGTTGACCTTTCAGGCTTGAAACCAAATTGGTTCGTAGAGATTCTCGTTATTCTTCATACAATGCTCGATAACTCCCTCCCATAGCTTCATAGTATGGCTCATCAACTTCCCTCAATCAAATCATTTTGGATTCTAGCTTTGTACTGATTCCAGCTAATATCGTAGCAGCTGTGTTTAGATTTCCAAACAACTTCCCTCAATCAAATCATTTTGGATTTAGTTCTCTTAGATTTTCTTTCTACTCTCTCCATCCCAGGTGTTTTGCCTTTTATCGATGCATACATTTTGATATGTATCTAGATATACAGTATATCAAGATGCATAGCAAAATCTATGTATCTAGAAAAGTCAAAATGATTTACAATTTGAAACGGTGGGAGTGTTTAATAAACTCTATCATGAAAAGCTTCAGTTATTTTCTAGATTTTTTTTGGTAGTAAAGGAAAGTTGAAACTCATAAAAACACAATTTTAATTTTGAAATGCGCTGCTGAACAAATGCTATATTTGGAAATAACAAAGGCATTAGGATGAGGTAGGACAAAGCCAATTATAGCATTTGCTTTAAACTATCAATACTCTAACAAACTCTGAGATTTGTTAAACCAGTATTTGCGATTGTAAATTGTAAAACTATGCTTTATAACTAATTGTGCAAGTCAAATAGTTGGACGATAATGGTCTGATTTGTCATAATGCAGCTGCTAGTGCTCTCGATTCTCAAGCTGTGAACGCTCTGCTTAGAAACAATAGTGTATCAGTAGAAGTGAGTGGGATGATCTTTCTTAGCATCAATGAATCATTACGTAATTTCCTATAGAACTGCATCTTTGTTTCATTGTGTTTTGAGATGTTATGCAGTGTTACTAAACCTTACAAAATGTTTTTCAGGTTCCAATACAAGTACCACCATCATCAGACTTTGAGAGTATCCTGTCACCAGAGCCAATCTACAGTGATCTTCAGTTGAAAGAGATGAACTACAATGCAGCAGGTAGCACGACTTAGCTTCCAAGTTTTCTGTGATAACTTTATTTCAGATGTCTATACATCTACAATCCCATATTGGATATCTTGGCTGCTTTGACATTTGTACTTTCTATCAGTCTCTGTTTTTACTTTTTAGTTCATCCAATTAATGGCCAACTATCTGATATTTCGTTGCTGAAGGCCCTGATTATTTTTCAATGGCTTTTCTTTTGTTTATCTGTCAACTGCAGCAATGGATGAAAGCACTGAGTTCCTTCACTTGATTCTTAGTGGCAATGATGAAGGATACAATAGCACAACTGAATTACAAGTTTGGGATGTTGTGGACTTCTATGTCTCAGAAAACTTTTCTGCTCTCCAATTTGATAGTTTGATGGGTTTTACAAATGAAGTTAGTACTTCCTACAATGATTGTATGAATTTAGTTGATATGGTAGAGCGGCCCGTGGCTCGTCTGTCTCTAGATGATACACCAAAACCCAGTAACAGTGATGATGCGGTTCCGGCAGACAATGTCACAATGGACCCTGATGAAACATCCTTATACCTTCAGACAAAACCAACAGATTCAGAAACAGAAAGTAGTTCTGCCGCAGGAGATGTTGAAACTGAATATCTAGATCTAAAGCTACTTTCTAGATGTATGCCTGATTTAATGGATGTTGACTCGCCCAATTGCTTATCGAAAACACCAGTGAAAAAAAAGCATGTGACTCTTGTGCTTGATTTGGACGGTGAGCAGCACTAACTTCTCGTGGAATATTACTTTTGAATGTGTCTTCTAATTTCTGGTTCTTTATTGTTCACTAGCTACTGGCATGTTACCATTATTTTTCAGTTAATCTTCTATGTTATTTGCCTGTCATGATCAGGAATATGAAATTCAGTTGTAATATAAACATTTTTGCTCCAATATTCTTTGTATGATAGTCTAATGGTTTCTCATATGCAGAGACTCTGGTACATTCAACATTGGATCACTGCGACAATGCTGATTTTACCCTAGAAGTTTTCTTTAATATGAAAAATCACACAGTGTATGTGAGAAAAAGGCCTTACCTGAAAATGTTTCTTGAGAAGGTTGCTCAGATGTTTGAGGTTGTCATTTTCACAGCTAGTCAGAGAGTCTATGCTGAGCAACTTATAGATAAACTTGACCCTGATGGAAAATATATCTCACGGCGTATTTATCGTGAATCTTGTGTATTCTCTGACGGTTGCTATACAAAGGACCTGACAATTCTGGGGATCGACTTGGCAAAAGTTGCAATAGTTGACAATACTCCACAGGTACAATCCCTTTCCAATATGTAAAAACTATTCTGATGGACGCATTTCCCTTGTCACTTTTATCTTGATCTCTGGTAAGTCTAGTACTCTAGTCTAGCACTATATACTGTGATATCTTGGCCTTCAGGCATGTAGCTATTTCCTTCTGAACTAGAAGGTGGCAAGACCTGAAGTACCTTTTCATCGTAGCCTTTTTTGCCATCTTAAATTATTTACATACTATATATATTCATTATTTTTTGTTAATTAGTTGAAGCATTTCTTTATCTAGGTTTTCCAGTTGCAAGTGGATAACGGCATACCGATTAAGAGCTGGTTTGATGACCCCTCAGATCAGGAACTGATCGAGTTGCTCCCGTTCTTGGAGAGCCTCGTGGATTCAGAGGACGTGAGGCCAATAATTTCAAAGACCTTTCATGACAAACTTGAGCAGAATTAGTTTGAGGCGACAGATGTATCATCCAGTGAACCTGTCGCTGAAGTTAGCTTCGCTCCACATGGTGCAGGCCATCATTCTTGGGAAGTTAGATATAGGATGAAAAATCACAATTTCTGTTATGTTAGCTGTTACAAATAGCAAGCATAAACTGCGGTCGTTGTCTCGTCGATGAAAATGGCTTGTATATGTATGTCCCTTTGGGCTTCCGTGTCACGGATCATTGTACAGAGACGAACATTAGTGCTGAATAAAGTGATCTGAGTGCAATTTTGCTCATGAGGACGCCTCAGGCTGGTTAGCCATACTTCTGTTTATTATAACGTGAATTCCAGCTCCAGTCAAAACTCCTCGCTTTATCTGCTTTTAGAGCAGTCCAGTGGAGCTAGGATAATTTTTACACGGGTTTGATGTATGTTCGAGGGATATTTTCTCCTTTTATTAACCAGTTGGTGTAGTTGTTTATGTAGCCTCCACTGAAGAATTTTTTTTCTTAATTTTAAGAAACACTACACACAAATGCTCACATATACAGTATATACTAGTCAGTTACCCGTGCGTTGCGACGGCTCACAACAATACCCATGTAAATTATCCATCAAAAAGATTTAAAGATTTTTTATTGATTGTCTCAGCTCTTCGCATAATATTTTTTATGAACGCACGGGTACCATAGACAGGAAATCAGAGACCTCCATCTCTCGCCTCCCCCATTTTCAATGTTTCATAAAGCAAGAGGGGAAGGGAAGAGGCGGACATATATATTCATTGCTGAAGAAGGACGCGACGAAGACCTGAGCATCTGGAGGCGACATAGGAAGTATACTGCTAGATATATAGGGAGAGAGCACGCAAGCGGAGAAAGAAGCCAGCCGGAGCAGCTCCAAACCGAGAGGCACCCCCACGAGGCGTAAATCCGAGAAGGGCGAGAGAATGCGAGTGTCTTCCCAGCCCTGGACCCGCTGAAACAACACAACATCACCAACTCCATAGCATATGCCGACTGCTACCACGCTACGGGTCTTGGTTGTCCAATATCTCAGACCTGGACTCCTTATCGCCAAGATAACCTAAGCGTGGCAGGAGCCACCATGTCCTCGTCGACGGCACGCACGGAGAAAGGCCAGGAGCATGGCTGACTCGCCCCATACCCGCGTCGACAAGCGTCAGTCGGCTCGCGGCTGCGACTGTGGGCGGGGGCAGCAGGTTGGGGAGGAAGAACAGGGCGAAGGCCAGGAAGACGAATGAGACGTCTAACGATGGCAAAAACGATGGTGCGCGCATGATGTGAAACGTCCTCGTGGACGTGCAATAGCCACTGCGCGAGTCGGTGTTGGGCATCGTGTCGGACGAATACGGGGAGGAGGCGCATGCTCCTACGTCCTATGTCGAGAATAGGGTGGCGCGGAGGTGGAGACGCTTAGCGGAGAGAGAAAAGAAGTAGAATAGCGAACGAGGTGGTGGCAACTGAGACGAGGACCATCATTATCTTGTGGAGGTATAGATGGCCAAATAGATCATGTCTCGCGAGCCGTCCCGAGGCACGACCCATTTAATAGTGCCTAGGCCAACCCAGCACGAGTGTCGTGCGGTGCTTGGGTCGTAGCCTCGGCCCGTAGTGCTGGCCCGGCCCGACACGATTATTTTTTTATTTTACAAAAAAATCATATATATACATACATACAATTTATATTCAATATTATAAACATCTGAGCATGATGTTCTATTGGTTAGACAGCTTCGTCCAGTCTCTCACCATTCTTCCATCAATATGTGGGTTCAAACTATAGGTGTACATTCGGGCCGCCCAGCCTGGCCCGGCCCAAGCCCGAAAAGGCCCGTATTGTTTGAATTTCGGACCCGGCCCGTAATTGCATAAACGTGCCGGGCTCATTTCGGGCGGCCCGAAATTATAAAAGCCCGAAATTCACATTAGGGCCCGAAATTCAGTTTTTGGGCCGAAATTCAGTTTTTGGCCCAAAATTCAAAACAAATTTAAAAAAACAAATAAAATATAAGACAAATAAATTTGACCAAAAGCAAACTTAATATTTGTATTAAGTTACCAAAGCTATGCAATGACTACCTCATTTACAAATCATTTTGTTAGAAAGAAAAAGAGTATAATCAGCTCTATATAAAGTTCCTAAGTTCAGTTCTGTCGGCGTTTTGAACCCGAGGGGTCCCTGGACCGACGAGTAAATTGTCGCTGCGTGCCCCAGCCCAGATGGGTCGGCGCGAGACGGAGCGCGAAGGGGGAAGAAGCCGGAGGGAGACAGGCGTGAGAGGTGAAACCCGCGGCCTTCGTGTTTGTCCCGCGCCCAGGTCGGGTGCGCTTGCAGTAGGGGGTTACAAGCGTCCACGCGGGAGGGAGCGAGCGGCCTCACGCGAGCGCCGTCCCGTCCTTCTCCGTGCGGCCAACCCTCTGTAAGAGGGCCCTGGACCTTTCTTTTATAGGCGTAAGGAAAGGATCCAGGTGTACAATGGGGGGTGTAGCAGTGTGCTAACGTGTCTAGCGGAGGAGAGCTAGTGCCCTAAGTACATGCCATCGTGGCAGCCGGAGAGGTTTTGGCACCCGGTTCGTGTGGTGTCGTGGCCGTCGGAGGAGCGCTGGAGCCTGGCGGAAGGACAGCTATCGGGTCCTTGCTGACGTCCTCTTGCTTTCGTAAGGGGGCTGGGAGCCGCCACCATCATAGAGCATGCAGGGCGCCATCATTACTTGTTTGGCGGAGCGAGCCAGATGGGACGCCGGTCTTGTTCCCCGTAGCCTGAGTTAGCTTGGGGTAGGGTAATGATGGCGCCTCCTGTGACGTGGTCGGTCCGAGCCCTGGGTTGGGCGAGGTGGAGGCTCCTCCGAGGTCGAGGTCGAGTCTGTCTTCCAAGGCCGAGGTCGAGTCCGAGCCCATGGGTCGGGCGAGGCGGAGACCGTCGGCTGAGGCCAGGGCTGAGTCCGAGCCCTGGGGTCGGGCGAAGCGGAGTTCGTCGTCCTCCGGGGCTGAGCCCGAGTCCGAGCCCTAGGGTCGGGCGAAGCGGAGTTCGTCGTCTTCCGGGGCTGAGCCCGAGTCCGAGCCCTGGGGTCGGGCGAAGCGGAGTTCGTCGTCTTCCGGGGCTGAGCCCGAGTCCGAGCCCTGGGGTCGGGCGAAGCGGAGTTCGTCGTCTTCCGGGGCTGAGCCCGAGTCCGAGCCCTAGGGTCAGGCGATGCGGAATTTCCTATGGCGCCTGAAGCCGGACTTGGCTGCTGTCAGCCTCACTCTGTCGAGTGGCACATCAGTCGGAGCGGCGCAGGCGACGCTGTCCTCTTGTCAGGCCGGTTAGTGGAGCGGCGAAGTGACTACGGTCACTTCGGCTATGTCGATTGGAGGGCGCGCGTCAGGATAAAGGTGTTAGGCCACCTTTGCATTAAATGCCCCTGCGATTCGGTCGGTTGGCGTGGCGATTTGGCCAAGGTTGCTTCTTGGTGAAGACTGGGCCTCGGGCGAGCCGAAGGTGTGTCCGTTGCTGGAGGGGGTCCTCGGGCGAGACGTAAATCCTCCGGGGTCGGTTGCCCTTGCCCGAGGCTTGGCTCGGGCGAGGCGTGATTGCGTCCCTCGAATGGACTGATCCTTGACTTAATCGCACCCATCAGGCGTTTGCAGCTTTGTGTTGATGGGGGTTACCAGCTGAGATTTAAGAGTCTTGAGGGTAGCCCCCGAGCCTCGAAGGGAGTGTTAATACTCGCTTGGAGGCTTTTGTCGCACTTTTTTGCAAGGGGACCAGCCTTTCTCGGTTGCGTTTTGTGTCGGTGGGTGCGCGCGAGCGCACCCGCCGGGTGTAGCCCCCGAGGCCTCGGAGGAGTTGTTTGACTCCTTCGAGGTCTTAATGCATTTCGCAATGCTTCGGCCGGTCTGGTTGTTCCCTCATGCGAGCTGGTCGTAGCCCGGGTGCACGGTCGGGTCCTAAGTTCTCGGGCTGGTATGTTGACGCTGTCAACGGTTTGGCCGGAGCCGGGTTTGCGAGAGCAGCCCCCGAGCCTCCGCACAGGGCGAGAGGACGGTCAAGGACAGACTCGACTTTTTTACATACGCCCCTGCGTCGCCTTTCCGCAAGGAGGAGGGGGGAAAAGCGCCATGTTGCCCTTGGAGGGCGTCGAACATGGTGTCTCTAGTGAGCTGCTGACGGGTAATCTGAGTGGACGCCCGTGCCCCATTTGTTAGGGGTCGGCTAGAGGCCCGGAGGCGCACTCCAAAAGTACCTGCGGGTGATCTGCCAGAACCGGTCCCCTTTTGACGGGGTCCGAGGGCTCGATGCCTCCCTCTGATGGGATTCCGTTACAAGATCGTTCCTGCTGGTCTCGGAAATGTCCTGGGGTACCTCGGGAGCGTAGCCCGAGCCTTGGTTATGTATCGAACGTACCCAGGGTCATCCCTCACTCTGTGTCTGAGGCGGCTGTGAACCCTTCGTGGGCCAGCCTATGAACCCCTGATCAGTAGTGGGCGCGGAGCCCGAGTGGCCTGAGGCGGCCGTTGAACCCTTCCGAGGGGCCGGTCCTCGAACCTCTGACCAGTAGTGGGCGCGGAGCCCGAGCGCTCTGAGGCGGCTGTTGAACCCCTCTGAGGGGCCAGCCTTCGAACCTCTGATCAGTAGGGGGGCTAGGGGTCCGTTTCCTTCGCGGAGAAGGATCCCTTTCGGGGTATCCCCCTTTCCCGGTCCCTGTTGTAAGAGAGAGAAAGAGGAAAAGGGAAAGAATACGAAATCGAGATGACATGGCGCACCTTTTTTGACGCGGTCATTATGGCGAAGGTGAAGCGTCGCTCGCTTCTCCTGCCAAAGGTGTCGTCTGTCCCGCCGCGGAGTTAATGCGACGGGGCGAGTGGTTCACGGGGCAGCCGTTGCGCGTGCGCGGGCCGTTCGAGGAACGGAAGACGGGCGCGTCGTCTTCACGCCGTGGGAGAGGGTTCTCTCGCTGTCCCACGAGGGGACGTGAGCTTGGCTGACGACGTGACCTCTGCTTCTGCCCGCCTGCCACCGCCATTACTGCCGGCCCATTTTTGGCCGCATCAACCGTCGCGCCTTCTCTCGCGGCTGACTGGCCCGTGACCAATGCGCCTGGCTGGCCATGTTGGGTCATACGCAGGGTTGCCTCGAGTCGCGGTACTGGTTCCGCAGTCGAGGAGGCGCGGTAGTGGCGCGAGTGGCGGTGCAGTTGCTCGCACGTAGCAACCGGCGCGCCGGTTGCATGACGTGTGGGCCTGGGCCTCCATGCTGGTCGCGTTGGAGTTGGAGGGGTGCGCCCACTTGGCGCGGTTGCATGCCGACTGCATGGCTGTCCGCCCTTTCACCCGCTGGTCTGGGCGAAAGTGGAGGAGTGCTTGTAACCGCTGGGCAGTTGCATGCACCGCGCGTGGCGGTTTGGCTTCTTCTGCCCTGGGCCAGCTTGCATGACACGTGGGACCCAGCCCCCGTGTCGTAGGGGGAGGACCTTGGAGCGTGTTGGAGAAGACTCAGCCCACGATGGCTGAGGACGCAAGTGGGGAGAGTCGCCTTTAAAAGGAGGGTGATCCCCTTGAAAGGCGACCATGTCTTTACGCTCCCTTATGCATCGCGTCTTTCCACCTTCCGAGCCCCCGGATGGGGAACACCCGCAATCCTTCCGCCTTGTCGTTGGAGGAGTGCAACTTCGCGGAAGTCGGCACCTTTCAGCCATCGTTCGGCTTCAAGGATTTTCATCAGGCAGCCCGGCTGCACCCCCTCGCCGGTGGTCACCCAAGACGGTGACCACCAGCCCTTGGGTGGGGAGAACCAAGCCGGGATGCGGCCTCTGCCCCTCCCTTAGCTTTAAGGATGTTCATCATCAGTGCTGGGGAGGGGAGTGCGCCAAGTTGGGGTCGGTCCCTGCGCGGGCGGCGTCCCGCTCCTTCCCTCAGTGATCGGGGGGAAGGGCGTTCGCCGTTCATGGCGCTGGCAGCTGCCGCGTGCCCGGCTCTCTGACCCGAGCGGCTTCGGAGCCGCTTTCGGCGCCGCCTTCCGCCACGGCAGCCGGAAGAGGTTTCTCCGCCGACGAGATAGCCGGTGCCGCCCACGGTCTGACCTCCAACTCTATGGCCTTCTGCTCGTCCTTGCCTCTCGAGTGAGGGCGTGGGCGAGGGCCTTATGGCAGCAGTGATAGTCGCCTAGAGGGGGGGTGAATAGGGCGAAACTGAAATTTACAAATATAAACACAACTACAAGCCGGGTTAGCGTTAGAAATATAAACGAGTCCGAGAGAGAGGGCGCAAAACAAATCCCAAGCGAATAAGCAAGTGAGACACGGAGATTTGTTTTACCGAGGTTCGGTTCTTGCAAACCTACTCCCCGTTGAGGAGGCCACAAAGGCCGGGTCTCTTTCAACCCTTCCCTCTCTCAAACGGTCCCTCGGACCGAGTGAGCTTCTCTTCTCTAATCAAAGCCGGGAACAAAACTTCCCCGCAAGGGCCACCACACAATTGGTGCCTCTTGCCTTGATTACAATGGAGTTGTGATCTCAAGAACAAGTGAGAAAGAAAAGAAGCAATCCAAGCGCAAGAGCTCAAATGAACACGGCAAATCACTCTCACTAGTCACTAGGGCTTTGTGTGGAATTGGAGAGGATTTGATCTCTTTAGTGTGTCTAGAATTGAATGCTAGAGCTCTTGTAGTAGTTGAGAAGTGGAAAACTTGGATGCAATGAATGGTGGGGTGGTTGGGGTATTTATAGCCCCAACCACCAAACTTGACCGTTGGCTGGAGGCGTCTGCTCGATGGCGCACCGGACAGTCCGGTGCACACCGGACAGTCCGGTGCCCCTGCCACGTCATCACTGCCGTTGGATTCTGACCGTTGGAGCTTTTGACTTGTGGGCCCGCCTAGGTGTCCGGTGCACACCGGACATGTACTGTTTGATGTCCGGTGCACCGGCATGGGCGATTCTGACTTCTGCGCGCGCTGTGCGCGCATTAAATGCTCCGCAGGGAGCCGTTGGCGCCGAGGAGAGCCGTTGCTCCGCTGGTACACCGGACAGTCCGGTGCACACCGGACAGTCCGGTGAATTTTAGCGGAGCGGCTGCCACGCGAAACCGAGGCTGGCGAGTTCTGGAGACCGCGCTTCCTTGGAGCACCGGACATGTCCGGTGCACACCGGACAGTCCGGTGAATTATAGCGCGCCGGCTTCCGAGAAATCCCGAAGGTGAAGAGTTTGAGTCTGAGCCCCCTGGTGCACCGGACAGGAACTGTTCACTGTCCGGTGGCACACCGGACAGTCCGGTGCGCCAGACCAGGGGTGCCTTCGGTTGCCCCTTGCTCCTTTATTGAATCCAAAACTTGGTCTTTTTATTGGCTGAGTGTGAACCTTTTACACCTGTATAATCTATACACTTGGGCAAACTAGTTAGTTCAAAGATTTGTGTTGGGCAATTCAACCACCAAAATTATATAGGAACTAGGTGTAAGCCTAATTCCCTTTCAATCTCCCCCTTTTTGGTGATTGATGCCAACACAAACCAAAGCAAATAGAGAAGTGCATAATTGAACTAGTTTGCATAATGTAAGTGTAAAGGTTGCTTGGAATTGAGCCAATATAACTACTTACAAGATCTGCATGGAATGTTTCTTTCTTATGTAACATTTTGGACCACATTTGCACCACAAGTTTTGTTTTTGCAAATTCTTTTTGTAAATCTATTTCAAAGATCTTTTGCAAATAGTCAAAGGTAAATGAATAAGAGTTTGCAAAGCATTTTCAAGATTTGAAATTTTCTCCCTCTGTTTCAAATGCTTTTCCTTTGACTAAACAAAACTCCCCCTAAATTAAATCCTCCTCTTAGTGTTCAAGAGGGTTTTGAAGTAAGATTTTTGAAATCCCCCTTTTGAACATAATAGGATAACAGTTGATAAATACTTTTGGAAAACACTAAGTTTTTGAATTTGGTGGTGGTGGTGCGGTCCTTTTGCTTTGGGCTCATTTCTCCCCCTTTTTGGCATGAATCGCCAAAAACGGAATCATTAGAGCCCTCGAAGTAATTTCTTCCTCTTTGGTCATAAATGAATGAGTTAAGATTATACCAAAGACGAAGTCCGGTCCTTTTGCTTTTGAGCTTTTACTCTCTCCCCCAAGGATGAAGTCCTTTTCTTTGATGCTCATTTCTCCCCAAGGAATAGAGAGTTGCTCGGAGTGATGGCGAAGCATGAGTTACGGAGTGGAAGCCTTTGTCTTCGCCGAAGACTCCATTTCCCTTTCAATATACCTATGACTTGGTTTGAAATAGACTTGAAAACACATTAGTCATAGCATATAAAAGAGATATGATCAAAGGTATTCAAATGAGCTATGTGTGCAAGCTAGCAAAAGAAATTTCTAGAATCAAGAATATTGAGCTCATGCCTAAGTCTGGTAAAAGATTGTTCATCAAGAGGCTTGGTAAAGATATCGGCTAATTGATCTTTAGTGTTAATGTAAGAAAACTCGATATCTCCCTTTTGTTGGTGATCCCTAAGAAAATGATACCGAATGGCTATGTGCTTAGTGCGGCTATGCTCGACGGGATTGTCGGCCATTTTGATTGCACTCTCATTATCACATAGCAAGGGGACTTTGGTTAATTTGTAACCATAGTCCCGCAGGGTTTGCCTCATCCAAAGCAATTGCGCGCAACAATGACCTGTGGCAATGTACTCGGCTTCGGCGGTGGAAAGAGCGACCGAATTTTGCTTCTTTGAAGCCCAAGACACCAAGGATCTTCCCAAGAACTGACAAGTCCCCGATGTGCTCTTCCTATTAATTTTGCACCCCGCCCAATCGGCATCCGAATAACCAATCAAATCAAATGTGGATCCCCGAGGGTACCAAAGCCCAAACTTAGGTGTGTAAGCCAAATATCTCAAGATTCGTTTTACGGCCGTAAGGTGTGATTCCTTAGGGTCGGATTGGAATCTTGCACACATGCAAACGGAAAGCATAATGTCCGGTCGAGATGCACATAAATAAAGCAATGAACCAATCATCGACCGGTATACCTTTTGATCCACGGACTTACCTCCCGTGTCGAGGTCGAGATGCCCATTTGTTCCCATGGGAGTCTTGATGGGCTTGGCATCCTTCATTCCAAACTTGGTTAGAATGTCTTGAGTGTACTTCGTTTGGCAAATGAAGGTGCCCTCTTGGAGTTGCTTGACTTGGAATCCTAGAAAATACTTCAACTCCCCCATCATCGACATCTCGAATTTCTGTGTCATGATCCTACTAAACTCTTCACATGTAGACTCGTTAGTAGACCCAAATATAATATCATCAACATAAATTTGGCATACAAACAAGTCATTTTCAAGAGTTTTGGTAAAGAGTGTAGGATCGGCCTTGCCGACTTTGAAGCCATTAGAAATAAGGAAATCTCTTAGGCATTCATACCATGCTCTTGGGGCTTGCTTGAGCCCATAAAGCGCCTTAGAGAGCCTATAGACATGGTTAGGATACTCACTGTCTTCAAAGCCGGGAGGTTGCTCAACATAGACCTCTTCCTTGATTGGTCCGTTGAGGAAGGCACTTTTCACGTCCATTTGATAAAGCTTAAAGCCATGGTAAGTAGCATAGGCTAATAATATTCGAATTGACTCAAGCCTAGCTACGGGTGCATAGGTTTCACCGAAATCCAAACCTTCGACTTGTGAATACCCTTTGGCCACGAGTCGAGCTTTGTTCCTTGTCACCACACCATGCTCATCTTGCTTGTTGCGGAAGACCCATTTGGTTCCTACAACATTTTGGTTAGGACGTGGAACTAAATGCCATACCTCATTCCTAGTGAAGTTGTTGAGCTCCTCTTGCATCGCCACCACCCAATCCGAATCTTGAAGTGCTTCCTCTACCCTGTGTGGCTCAATAGAGGAAACAAAAGAGTAATGTTCACAAAAATGAGCAACTCGAGATCTAGTGGTTACCCCCTTATGAATATCGCCGAGGATGGTGTCGACGGGGTGATCTCGTTGGATTGCTTGGTGGACTCTTGGGTGTGGCGGTCTTGGTTCTTCCTCATCCTCCTTTTCTTGATCAATTGCATCTCCCCCTGGATCATTGCCATCATCTTGAGGTGGCTCATCTTCTTGATTTTGCCCTTCATCAACTTGAGCTTCATCCTCATTTTGAGTTGGTGGAGATGCTTGCTTGGAGGAGGACGGTTGATCTTGTGCATTTGGAGGTTCTTCGGATTCCCTAGGACACACATCCCCAATGGACATGTTCCTTAGCGCTATGCATGGAGCCTGTTCTTCACCTATCTCATCAAGATCAACTTGCTCTACTTGAGAGCCGTTAGTTTCATCAAACACAACGTCACATGAGACTTCAACTAGTCCAGTGGACTTGTTAAAGACCCTATATGCCCTTGTGTTTGAGTCATAACCAAGTAAAAAGCCTTCTACAGTTTTAGGAGCAAATTTAGATTTTCTACCTCTTTTAACAAGAATAAAGCATTTGCTACCAAAAACTCTAAAGTATGAAATGTTGGGCTTTTTACCGGTTAGGAGTTCATATGATGTCTTCTTGAGGATTCGGTGAAGATATAACCGGTTGATGGCGTAGCAGGCGGTGTTGACCGCTTCGGCCCAAAACCGGTCCGGTGTCTTGTACTCATCAAGCATGGTTCTTGCCATGTCCAATAGAGTTCGATTCTTCCTCTCCACTACACCATTTTGTTGAGGTGTGTAGGGAGAAGAGAACTCATGCTTGATGCCCTCCTCCTCAAGGAAGCTTTCAATTTGAGAGTTCTTGAACTCCGTCCCGTTGTCGCTTCTTATTTTCTTGATCCTTAAGGCGAACTCATTTTGAGCCCGTCTCAAGAATCCCTTTAGGGTCTCTTGGGTTTGAGATTTTTCCTGTAAAAAGAATACCCAAGTGAAGCGAGAATAATCATCCACTATTACAAGACAATACTTACTCCCGCCGATGCTTATGTAAGCAATCGGGCCGAATAGATCCATGTGGAGTAGCTCAAGCGGCCTGTCGGTCGTCATGATGTTCTTGTGTGGATGATGGACTCCAACTTGCTTCCCTGCCTGGCATGCGCTACAAATCCTGTCTTTCTCAAAATGAACATTTGTTAATCCTAAAATGTGTTCTCCCTTTAGAAGCTTGTGAAGATTCTTCATCCCAACATGGGCTAGTCGGCGGTGCCAGAGCCAACCCATGTTAGTCTTAGCAATTAAGCAAGTGTCGAGTTCAGCTCTATCAAAATCTACCAAGTATAGCTGACCCTCTAACACTCCTTTAAAAGCTATTGAATCATCACTTCTTCTAAAGACAGTGACACCTATATCAGTAAAAAGACAGTTGTAGCCCATTTGACATAATTGGGAAACAGAAAGCAAGTTGTAATCTAAGGAATCAACAAGAAAAACATTGGAAATAGAATGGTCAGGAGATATAGTAATTTTACCAAGTCCTTTGACCAAACCTTGATTTCCATCCCCGAATGTGATAGCTCGTTGGGGATCTTTGTTTTTCTCATATGAGGAGAACATCCTTTTCTCCCCGGTCATGTGGTTTGTGCACCCGCTGTCGAGTATCCAACTTGAGCCCCCGGATGCATAAACCTACAAAACAAATTTAGTTCTTGACTTTAGGTACCCAAACTGTTTTGGGTCCTTTGGCATTAGATACAAGAACTTTGGGTACCCAAACACAAGTCTTGGAACCCTTGTGTTTGCCCCCAACAAACTTGGCAACGACCTTGCCAGATTTGTTAGTCAAAACATATGATGCATCAAAAGTCTTAAATGAAATGCAATGTTCATTTGATGCATTAGAAATTTTCTTTCTAGGCAACTTGGCACGGGTTGGTTGCCTAGAGCTAGATGTCTCACCCTTATACATAAAAGCATGATTAGGGCCAGAGTGAGACTTCCTAGAATGAATTTTCCTAATTTTGCTCTCGGGATAACCGGCAGGGTACAAAATGTAACCCTCGTTATCCTGAGGCATGGGAGCCTTGCCCTTAACAAAGTTAGACAAATTTTTAGGAGGGGCATTAAGTTTGACATTGTCTCCCCTTTGGAAGCCAATGCCATCCTTGATGCCAGGGCGTCTCCCATTATAGAGCATACTTCTAGCAAATTTAAATTTTTCATTTTCTAAGTTATGCTCGGCAATTTTAGCATCTAGTTTTGCTATATGATCATTTTGTTGTTTAATTAAAGCCATATGATCATGAATAGCATCAATATCAACATTTCTACATCTAGTACAAATAGATACATGCTCAACAATAGATGTAGATGGTTTGCAAGAATTAAGTTCAACAATCTTAGCATGAAGAATATCATTTTTATCTCTAAGATTGGCAATGGTAACTTTGCAAACATCAAAATCTTTAGCCTTAGCAATCAAACTTTCATTCTCTAATCTAAGGCTAGCAAGGGAAATGTTTAATTCTTCAATCCTAGCAAGCAAATCATCATTATTATCTCTGGATTGGGAATTGAAACATTACAAACATGAGAATCAACCTTAGCATTTAAACTAGCATTTTCATTTCTAAGGTTGTCAATCATCTCACGGCAAGTGCTTAGCTCACTAGATAATTTTTCACATTTTTCTACCTCTAGAGCATAAGCCTTTTTAACCTTAACATGTTTCTTGTTTTCTTTAATTAGACAATCCTCTTGGGAGTCCAAAAGGTCATCCTTTTCATGAATAGCACTAACTAATTCATTTAATTTTTCTTTTTGAGCTATGTTAAGGTTGGCAAAAAGGGAACGCAAATTATCCTCCTCATCACTAGCATTATCATCACTAGAAGATTCATATTTAGTGGAGGAGTTGGATTTAACCTTCTTCTTTTTGCCGTCCTTTGCCATGAGGCACTTGTGGCCGACGTTGGGGAAGAGGAGTCCCTTGGTGACGGCGATGTTGGCGGCGTCCTCGTCGTCGGAGGAGTCGCTTGAGCTTTCGTCGGAATCCCATTCCCGACAAACATGGGCATCGCCGCCCTTCTTCTTGTAGTACCTTTTCTTCTCCTTTCTTCTCCCCTTCTTGTCGTCGCCTCGGTCACTGTCACTAGATATAGGACATTTAGCAATAAAATGACCGGGCTTACCACACTTGTAGCAAACCTTCTTGGAGCGGGACTTGTAGTCCTTCCCCCTCCTTTGCTTGAGGATTTGGCGGAAGCTCTTGATGACGAGCGCCATTTCCTCATTGTCGAGCTTGGAGGCGTCTATTGGTTGTCTACTTGGTGTAGACTCCTCCTTCTTCTCCTCCGTTGCCTTGAATGCAACAGGTTGGGCTTCGGATGGGTCGCCAAGCTCGTTGATTTTCCTCGAGCCTTCTATCATGCACTCAAAACTTACAAAATGCCCGATAACTTCCTCGGGGGTCATTTTAGTATATCTAGGATTACCACGAATCAATTGAACTTGAGTGGGATTAAGAAAAATGAGAGATCTTAAAATAACATTTACCACTTCGTGGTCATCCCACTTCTTGCTCCCGAGGTTGCGCACTTGGTTCACCAACGTCTTGAGCCGGTTGTACATATGCTGTGGCTCCTCCCCTTTGCGAAGCCGGAACCGACCGAGCTCCCCCTCGATCGTTTCCCGCTTGGTGATCTTGGTGAGCTCATCTCCTTCGTGCGCGGTTTTGAGCACATCCCAAATCTCCTTAGCGCTCTTCAACCCTTGTACTTTGTTATACTCCTCTCTACTTAGAGAGGCGAGGAGTATTGTCGTTGCTTGAGAGTTGAAGTGCTCGATTTGGGCTACCTCATCCTCATCATAGTTCTCATCCCCTACCGACGGTACCTGTGCACCAAACTCAACAACATCCCATATACTTTTGTGGAGCGAGGTTAGATGAAATCGCATTAAATCGCTCCACCTAGCGTAATCTTCACCATCAAAAGTTGGTGGTTTGCCTAATGGGACGGAAAGTAAAGGTGTATGTTTGGAAATGCGAGGGTAGCGTAGGGGGATCTTACTATACTTCTTGCGCTCTTGGCGCTTAGAAGTGACGGAGGGCGCATCGGAGTCGGAGGTCGATGTTGATGAAGTGTCGGTCTCGTAGTAGACCACCTTCCTCATCCTCTTGTGCTTGTCGCCTTTCCGATGCGGCTTGTGGGAAGAAGATTTTTCCTTCTTCTCTTTGTGGTGAGAAGAAGATTTCTTCTCCTTCCCTTTGATGGAGGAGCTCTTCTTCTTCTCCCTCCTTTTGGTGCGGGACTCTTCCGATGAAGTGCTCCCGTGGCTTGTAGTGGGCTTTTCGCCGGTCTCCATCTCCTTCTTGGCGTGATCTCCCGACATCACTTCGAGCGGTTAGGCTCTAATGAAGCACCGGGCTTTGATACCAATTGATAGTCGCCTAGAGGGGGGGTGAATAGGGCGAAACTGAAATTTACAAATATAAACACAACTACAAGCCGGGTTAGCGTTAGAAATATAAACGAGTCCGAGAGAGAGGGCGCAAAACAAATCCCAAGCGAATAAGCAAGTGAGACACGGAGATTTGTTTTACCGAGGTTCGGTTCTTGCAAACCTACTCCCCGTTGAGGAGGCCACAAAGGCCGGGTCTCTTTCAACCCTTCCCTCTCTCAAACGGTCCCTCGGACCGAGTGAGCTTCTCTTCTCTAATCAAAGCCGGGAACAAAACTTCCCCGCAAGGGCCACCACACAATTGGTGCCTCTTGCCTTGATTACAATGGAGTTGTGATCTCAAGAACAAGTGAGAAAGAAAAGAAGCAATCCAAGCGCAAGAGCTCAAATGAACACGGCAAATCACTCTCACTAGTCACTAGGGCTTTGTGTGGAATTGGAGAGGATTTGATCTCTTTAGTGTGTCTAGAATTGAATGCTAGAGCTCTTGTAGTAGTTGAGAAGTGGAAAACTTGGATGCAATGAATGGTGGGGTGGTTGGGGTATTTATAGCCCCAACCACCAAACTTGACCGTTGGCTGGAGGCGTCTGCTCGATGGCGCACCGGACAGTCCGGTGCACACCGGACAGTCCGGTGCCCCTGCCACGTCATCACTGCCGTTGGATTCTGACCGTTGGAGCTTCTGACTTGTGGGCCCGCCTGGGTGTCCGGTGCACACCGGACATGTACTGTTTGATGTCCGGTGCACCGGCATGGGCGATTCTGACTTCTGCGCGCGCTGTGCGCACATTAAATGCTCCGCAGGGAGCCGTTGGCGCCGAGGAGAGCCGTTGCTCCGCTGGTACACCGGACAGTCCGGTGCACACCGGACAGTCCGGTGAATTTTAGCGGAGCGGCTGCCACGCGAAACCGAGGCTGGCGAGTTCTGGAGACCGCGCTTCCTTGGAGCACCGGACATGTCCGGTGCACACCGGACAGTCCGGTGAATTATAGCGCGCCGGCTTCCGAGAAATCCCGAAGGTGAAGAGTTTGAGTCTGAGCCCCCTGGTGCACCGGACAGGAACTGTTCACTGTCCGGTGGCACACCGGACAGTCCGGTGCGCCAGACCAGGGGTGCCTTTGGTTGCCCCTTGCTCCTTTATTGAATCCAAAACTTGGTCTTTTTATTGGCTGAGTGTGAACCTTTTACACCTGTATAATCTATACACTTGGGCAAACTAGTTAGTTCAAAGATTTGTGTTGGGCAATTCAACCACCAAAATTATATAGGAACTAGGTGTAAGCCTAATTCCCTTTCAGCAGCATCCGCCCTGAGGTCATCGCTGCTGCTGTTCGGCCCCCCGGAGCAGAAGTCGTCGTCGTCGCTGTTGGAGCGGGCGGCGGCGAGCCACCCGTCGGCCTTCTGTTGCTCCGCAGGCCCCCCTATCGTGTGGGGTTGTGCGCACCTGCGGAGGTGGAACCGGAATTCCGTTTGTAATGGCACCTTGAGTGCCGGTGTCTTGTTCATTGTGGCTGTCGGGGCCTGAACATGTATGTATTTTCGGCACGGAGCCGTGTTTTTTCCTCATTTCGAGCACTAAGACTCGTCTGTCGGCTATCTGAACCGCTTCACCAAGCGTGAGTCGCCTCGTGCAAAGGTGACGAGTGAGGTATCTGTATCCCGGAGGCGTAGGAGTCCCTCGGCTCGGTCGGCCTTGTTGTCCGAGGCTTCTCTTGCTTAGTTAAAGGAAACCCTCGGCCGCTCTTCGATGAGCCGAAGCCGGAGGTAGCGGTGACAGCACGGACAGAGGCAGAGTTGGCTCGAAAAGAAGATTTGGTCGGCCAGAGCCTGGCCGGGTCGTCCACTGGCGGGACCAACGCCAGAGTTGAGTTGCCGAGGCCACAAGCCGGGCCGATGTCCTCGGGGGATAGCTGGCTGAGGCTTCGGGGTGACCGGCCCGAGCCGTCTGCTCGAGCCGGATTCCTGGAGAAGACCCTGGCAGCGATGGCCCGGGCGTGGTGCTGATGTCGTCCTTTGGAGTGGAGATCCTCCGACCGCGTCGCCGTCCGAGGCTAGGCCGGACCTCGCTGAAGGTGTAGTTGACGCTGAGGGTGCTGCTGCTCCCTTCAACTGTCAAGATCCGAACCTGCAGGATCGGGTTATCTTGTAGTGTGTGTATGTTTTCTGTGGCCGCCGAGGCCCAAACACACCATCGTCGTGTTGTAAAGCTGTGTTCCTTTTCCTCTTGTTTCGAGTATCTGGACTTATTTGTCGGTAACAGAATTGTTTGTCCGAGCGAGAGTTACTTTTCACGGAAGGTGATGAGTGAGGTATCCGTATCCCGGAGGCGTAGGAATCCCTCGGCTCGGTCGGCCTTGCCGCTTACGCGCACTCTTACTCGTCCATAGGGTTCTGTCACCGACGCAGTCGAGAAGGCCCGAAAAATCGTTTCGGCAGAGGAGCTTTCGAGCGTGAAGACTTGTTCGGTCCGCGGAATCACCTATCCGAGCGCGAGTTACTTATCGCATAAGGTGATAAGTGAGGTATCCGTATCCCGGAGGCGTAGGAGTCCCTCGGCTCGGTCAGCCTTGGCTGCTTACGTGTACTCCGTCGTTTTCAGGATCCACTTTCGAAGTAGTCGAAAAGCACGAAAGACATTCTGGTAGAAAAGATCTTTTTCCGAGGAAAATTTCGACGCAGAGGGGGTTCCCCCCTTTTAGCCCCCGAGGGAGGGTCGGGCTTTGCCGAGGCAAGGCTGACTCTTCCTTGATGGCTAGACTTTGTGTGTGAACGAGGTGTACGAATAACTTGAAAGCATCTTAAGGGTAGAAGCGACGTAGCTGTCGGATGTTCCAAGCGTTGCTGTAGACCTCGCCTTGACTGTTGGCCAGCTTGTACGTTCCGGGCTTCAGAACCTTGGTGACGACGAACGGCCCTTCCTAGGGAGCGTGAGCTTGTGCCGCCCTCGGGCGTCTTGTCGCAGCCGAAGCACCAGGTCGCCCACCTGGAGGTCTCAGGACCGAACCCCTCGGGCGTGGTAGCGTCGCAGGGACTGCTGGTACCGCACCGAGTGTAGTAAGGACATGTCCCGAGCCTCTTCCAGCTGGTCCAGTGAGTCTTCTCGATTAGCTCGATTGCTTTGGTCGGCGTAGGCCCTCGTCCTCGAGGAACCGTATTCTAAGTCTGTGGGCAAGATGGCCTCGGCCCCATAGACTAGAAAGAACGGTGTGAAGCCCGTGGCTCGGCTTTGTCCTCAGACTCCAGATCACAGAGGGGAGCTCCTTCATCCATCGCTTGCCGAACTTGTTGAGGTCGTTGTAGATCCGCGGCTTGAGCCCTTGCAGGATCATGCTGTTGGCACGCTCTACTTGCCCATTCGTCATGGGGTGAGCCACGGTGGCCCAGTCCACCCGAATGTTGTGGTCCTCGCAGAAGTCCAGGAACTTGTTGTCGATGATGATGGAGTTCGGGACCCCAAAGCGATGGATGATGTTGGTGAAGAACGCCACCGCCTGTTCGGACATGATGCTGTTTAGGGGTCGGACCTCGATCCACTTGGAGAATTTGTCGATGGCGACCAGCAGGTGCGTGTAGCCCCCGGGTGCAATCTGCAAAGGGCCGACTAGGTCTAGACCCCACACAGCAAACGGTCAGGTGATGGGTATGGTCTGCAGAGCCTGAGCGGGCAGGTGGGTCTGCCTTGCGTAGAACTGACATCCTTCGCAGGTGCGGACAATTCTAGTGGCGTCGGCCACCGCCGTCGGCCAGTAGAAACCTTGTCGGAAGGCGTTTCCAACAAGGGCTCGAGGTGCTACATGATGGCCGCAAGCCCCTGAGTGTATCTCTTGTAGGAGCTCCTGGCCTTCGGCGATGGAAATGCATCGCTGGAGGATGCCCGAGGGGCTGCGGTGGTAGAGCTCCTTCCCGTCTCCCAGCAAGACGAACGACTTGGCGCGTCGCGCCAATCGCCGAGCTTTGGCTCGGTCGAGGGGTAGCTCTCCTCGGTGGAGATATTGCAGGTACGGGGTCTGCCAGTTTCGATTAGGCGTGACCCCGCTCCGCTCCTCCTCGATGCGCAGTGCCTCACCCTCGGGGACCGAGGGTACCTCGGGCCGAGCCGAGGGTGCCTCGGGCCGAGCCGAGGGTGCCTCGGGCCATCCGAGGATGCCTCGGACTGAGCCGAGGGTGCCTCGGGCTGGGGCGTGTCGTCGGTCTTGACGGAGGGTTGATGCAGGTCTCGGGAGACGACGTCCGGAGGAACCGTTGTTCGCCCCCGAGGCTATTTTAGCCAGCTCGTCCGCAGTCTCATTGTAGCGTCGGGCGATGTGGTTGAGCTCGAGCCCGTAGAACTTGTCTTCCAGGCGCCGAACCTCATCGCAGTAGGCTTCCATCTTCGGGTCACGGCAGTGGGAGTTCTTCATGACTTGGTCGATGACGAGCTGCGAGTCACCACGAGCGTCGAGGCGTCGGACCCCTAGCTCGATGGCGATGCGCAACCCGTTGACCAGAGCTTCGTACTCGGCCACATTGTTGGACGCCGGGAAATGGAGGCGCAGCACGTAGCGTAGGTGCTTCCCGAGGGGCGAGATGAAGAGCAGGCCTGCGCCTGCTCCTGTCTTCATCAGCGACCCGTCGAAGAACATGGTCCAGAGTTCCGGTTGGATCGGAACTATTGGGAGCTGGGTGTCGACCCATTCAACCATAAAGTCCGCCAAGACCTGGGACTTGATGGCCTTCCGAGGGGCGAACGAGATCGTCTCGCCCATGATTTCCACCGCCCACTTTGCAATTCTACCCGAGGCCTCTCGGCACTGGATGATCTTGTAGGATTACGGGGAGGCTACACTAGCGCAAAACAAAATTTTCAACCCCATAATACCAAGAACTACTGCGGTTATAGGTCATGGAATTACCACTAGACGCGCAGAGCAGCGGAAGACGTCTCGATGTAGACGAACGCGTCGAGCAGTGCCGTGCAGTCGCCGGCGTCCTTCACGTCCTCGCACGGTTCGTCCAAGCGCTCCAGATGTAGCACCTCCGAGGTATCCACACGTACAGGGAGGAAGCGCCGCGTACCGAACTGCTAGGTTCGCGACGGCGGCTTGGCGAGGGCGAGAGGTGGGCGGCGGCTGTTAGTTCGCTGGTGGCGAATTAGGTTATCCTTAACCGCGCCCCCGCCCCTCATTATATAGGCGTTATGGTGGGCTTCTGACGCCGAGGCCCATCATTAACCCTAAAGCCCAGTCTAATTTCGGATCTAATCCGAATTAGGCTTCCTTCCCCTTAAGTGTGTGACCCTATAGGTTCACGTACAAATAGACATAGGCCGAGTACTCTTACTTGGCCCAATAATTGACAGCGGCCTCTAGCAAGACATGTCAACTCCTATGTGTACGTAAAGATCATATCAGACGAACCATTGCGACATTACGTACATGCTGTTCCCTTTGTCTCACGATATTTGGTCTGGCTCTAAGCTGACCTCTCTTTCTCGATACTGTGAATTGGAATCCTTTCAATGGTTAACTCTTAACCCTAGCACGGCCATGCATTTCTTGATCCAATCACTCGAGGGGCCCAGAGATATCTCTCTCACAAAGAGAGGGACAAATTCCATCTTGACTGACCATGCCTCATAGCATGCTTCCTGACAAACCCAAAACTACCTTTATAACTACCCAGTTACGGGATAGCGTTTGATAGTCCCTAAGTAAGTCAATTCACATCTTGAGAACATGCGACAATCTCAGGTCTAAGGATACAGTATTCATGTTGCAAGAAGAGAACTATATTACAATATCTCACGTTGGGTCGGTCCAGCCTCATGTCATACATGCGCCCACATTATTAGTTTAACATCTCCATGTTCATGACTTGTGAAATGTAGTCATCAACTAATACATGTTCTAGTCATCGACTCTGACTAGGGACATCATTTAGAATAACCATATAAGTAAAGAATCTCACAAACAATTCACATAATTGCTAATCAATACAAGGTGCCTTCCATGGATATTCAATTAAGCAATATATATATCATGGATACAAAGAAATATGCTCATCTCTATGATTATCTCTAGGGCATATTTCTAACAGATCTCCCCCAGGGGGAAGGATGACACCACAGTTACCGGATGAGACTCGAAGTAGTGTCGCAACTTCCGCCGCGTTAGGATCACCGCGTACAGCAGCTTCTGAATATGTGGGTAGCGGATCTTGGTCTCGGACAGTACCTCACTGATGAAGTAGACTGGCCTCTGGACGGGCAATGCATGCCCCTCTTCTCGTCTCTCAACCACGATCACGGCGCTAACCACCTGAGTGGTCGCGGCGACATAGATCAAGAGGGCTTCTCCGGCAACGGGGGGCACCAAGATGGGCGCGTTCGTGAGGAGCGCCTTCAGGTTCTCGAGGGCTTCCTCGACCTCAGGGGTCCAAGTGAAGCACTCGGCCTTCCTTAAGAGGCGGTACAGAGGCAGGCCTCTTTCGCCGAGGCGCGAGATGAAACGGCTCAGAGCCGCAAGGCATCCCGTGACTCTCTGTACGCCTTTCAAGTCCTTGATGGGCCCCATGCTGGTGATGGCCACGATCTTCTCCGAGTTGGCCTCGATGCCCCGCTCGGAGACGATGAACCCCAAGAGCATGCCTCGGGGAACCCCGAAGACACACTTCTCGGGATTGAGCTTCACGCCTTTCGCCTTGAGACATCAGAATGTCGCTTCAAGGTCGGAAAGGAGGTCGGAGGCTTTCCTCGTCTTGACTACGATGTCATCGACGTAGGCCTCGACCGTTCGGCCAATGTGTTCGCCGAACACGTGGTTCATGCACCGTTGGTACGTTGCACCCGCATTCCTCAAACCAAACGGCATGGTAACATAGCAGTACATGCCGAAGGGTGTGATGAAAGAAGTCGCGAGCTGGTCGGACTCTTTCATCCTGATCTGGTGATACCCCGAGTAGGCATCGAGGAAAGACAGGGTTTCGCACCCAGCAGTGGAATCCACGATTTGATCGATGCGAGGCAGAGGGTAGGGAACTTTCGGACATGCTTTGTTTAGACCAGTGTAGTCTACAGACATCCGCCATTTCCCTCCTTTCTTTCTCACAAGCACAGGGTTGGCAAGCCATTCGGGATGGAATACCTCTTTGATGAACCCTGCCGCCATTAGCTTGTGGATCTCCTCGCCTATGGCTCTGCGCTTTTCTTCGTCGAATCGGCACAGAGGCTGCTTCATGGGTCGGGCTCCAGCTCGGATATCCAGCGAGTGCTCAGCGACATCCCTCGGTATGCCGGGCATGTCTGAGGGACTCCACGCGAAAACGTCGGCGTTTGCACGAAGAAAGTCGACGAGCACTGCTTCCTATTTGGGATCGAGTTTGGAGCCGATCCGGATCTGCTTGGAGGCATCGTTGCTGGGGTCGAGAGAGACGGTTTTAACCGTCTCCGCTGGCTCGAAGTTGCCGGCGTGGCGCTTCACGTCTGGCGCCTCCTTAGAGAGGCTCTCCAGGTCGGCGATGAGGGCCTCGGATTCGGCGAGGGCCTCGGCGTACTCCACGCACTCCACGTCGCATTCGTACGCGTGTCGGTACGTGGGGCCGATGGTGATGACCCCGTTGGGGCCCGACATCTTGAGCTTGAGGTAGGTGTAGTTGGGGACGACCATGAACTTGGCGTAGCATGGCCTCCCCAGCACTGTGTGGTAGGTTCCTCGAAACCCGACCACTTCGAACGTGAGGGTCTCCCTTCGGAAGTTGGAGGGTGTCCCGAAGCAGACGGGTAGATCGAGTTGTCCGAGGGGTTGGACGCGCTTCCCGGGGATGATCCCGTGGAAAGGCGCAGCGCCCGTCCGGACCGAAGACAGATCGATACGCAGGAGCCCGAGGGTCTCGGCGTAGATGATGTTGAGGCCGCTGCCTCCGTCCATGAGGACCTTGGTGAGCCTGACGTTGCCGATGATGGGGTCGACAACGAGCGGGTATTTCCCCGGGCTCGGCACGCGGTCGAGATGGTCGCCCTGGTCGAAGGTGATGGGCTTGTCGGACCAGTCTAGGTAGACTGGCGCCACCATCTTTACCGAGCAGACCTCCCGACGCTCTTGCTTGCGGTGCCGAGCCGAGGCGTTCGCCACTCGCCCACCGTAGATCATGTAGCAGTCGTGGACCTTGGGGAACTCTCCTGCCTTGTGATCTTCCTTCTTATCATCGTCGCGAGCCCTGCCACCCTCCGTGGGTGGCCCGGCCTTGTGAAAGTGGCGCCGAAGCATGGCGCACTCGTCAAGGGTGTGCTTGACGGGCCCCTGATGATAGGGGCACGGCTCCTTGAGCATCTTGTCGAAGAGATTGGCGCCCCCGGAGGTTTCCGAGGGTTCTTGTACTCGGCGGCGGCGACAAGGTCCGCGTCGGCGGCGTCGCGTTTCGCTTGTGACTTCTTCTTGTCTTTCTTCTTGGCGCCGCACTGAGTTGACGCCTCAGGGACATCTTCCGGTGGGGCGGCCCTGGGGCTGCTTGTCCTTCCGGAAGATGGCCTCAACCGCCTCCTGGCCTGAGGTGAACTTGGTGGCGATGTCCATCAGCTCGCTCGCCCTGGTGGGGGTCTTGCGACCCAGCTTGCTCACCAGGTCGCGGTAGGTGGTGCCGGCGAGGAACGCGCCGATGACATCCGAATCGGTGATGTTGGGCAGCTCAGTGCGCTGCTTCGAGAATCGCCAGATGTAGTCCCGGAGAGACTCTCCCGGCTGCTGTCGGCAGCTTCGGAGATCCCAGGAGTTTCCAGGGCGCATGTACGTGCCCTGGAAATTGCCGGTGAAGGCTTGGACCAGGTCGTCCTAGTTGGAGATCTGCTCCGGAGGCAGGTGCTCCAGCCAGGCTCGAGCGGTATCGGAGAGGAACAGGGGGAGGTTGCGGATGATGAGGTTATCATCGTCCGTTCCACCTAGGTGGCAGGCCAGCCGATAGTCCGCGAGCCACAGTTCCGGTCTTGTCTCCCCCGAGTACTTTGTGATAGTAGTCAGGGTTCGGAACCGGGTCGGTAACGGCGCCCGTCGTATGGCGCGGCTGAAAGCCTGCGGACCGGGTGGTTCGGGCGAGGGACTCCGATCCTCCCCGTTGTCGTAACGTCCCACACGCCTGGGGTGGTAGCCTCGGCGCACCCTCTCGTCGAGGTGGGCCCGACGGTTGCGGTGATGGTGCTCGTTGCCGAGGCGACCCGGGGTCGCAGGCGCTGTGTCGCACGTGCGCCCGGTGTGGACCGAGGCGTCCCGCATGAATCGGGAAGTCACGGCGCGATGTTCCGAGGGGTACCCCTGCCTTCGGGAGGCGGAGCTTTCGGCCCGTCGGACCGTGGCATCCTCCAGGAGATTCTTGAGCTCTCCCTGGATACGTCGCCCCTCGGTGGTTGATGGCTCCGGCATCGCGCGGAGAAGTATTGCCGCTGCAGCCAGGTTCTGGCCGACTCCACTGGAAACCGGTGGCGGCCTTACCCTGACATCGTCGGCGACGTGGTGCTGGATACCCTAGGGTAGATGACGCACTTCTCCGGCCGGAGGTTGGCCCGCCCATTCCTGCCCATTGTCCCGGCGGAACGGCTCAAGTGTTCTTGCTCCCTCGTCGAGCCTGGCCTGCATCTCGCGGATTTGCTCGAGCTGTGGGTCATGACCCCCCGCCGGGACGGGGACCACAGCTAGCTCCCGAAGGATGTCAACGCGAGGCACTGGCCTAGGGAGATCACCGTTCTCCGGCATACCAAGACGGTTGCCTTCGTCGGGACCCTCTAGATCGACGTGGAAACATTCACGACTTGGGCCGCAGTCCTCGTCGCCGAGGCTGCGGCTGCCGTCGGAATAGTCGGAAAGGCAGTAGTCGCACGCGGTCATAAAGTCCCGCATGGCACTGGGGTTACCAAGTCCGGAGAAATCCCAACTAAAGTCGGGCTCGTCATCTTCCTCGGAACCCGATGGCCCGTAGGTCGAGACGGCCGTCATCCGGTCCCAGGGTGACCACATACGATACCCCAGAGGGTTTGGACTCGCCTCTATGAGAGCGTCCACCGAAGCGAAGTCGCTTGGTGGGTCGAGGCCGAATCCAAAAGGCACGAGATGGGAATCGGTCGGTACCTCTTGGTCGACGGGCGGTGACGAAGTCACGTCCGGAGCAGACTGCACTGTCGTCTCAGGTACGAAGGTGACGTCCAGCAAGTCCTTCGCGAGCGTGCTGGCGTCGTCTGTTTGCTTGGGGTTGGCGTGTTGCGGGGAGACGGCGCTCATCTTCGTCTCAGACGCGAGGTTGATGCTCGACGTGCCCCCCGTTGGGGCACCGGCGCCGTCGACTCGCTCGACAGCCGACGAGGTGCCGCCTCCTGCTTGGCCTTGGTTGCCCAGCCTCCTCCTCCGTCGGCGGGGGAGGGGACGGGACAAGCCCGAATGTTGTTCTTCCACCACGTGGGGAAGACGTCGTCGATTCCGCCGCCGGCGGGCGGGTTGTCGGCCGCCATTGTCGCTGTCGCGCGGCGGGGGAAGGAGTATCATGTCGTAGCTGCCGTCGAGGGACATGAACTCAAGACTCCCGAAATGGAGCACCGTCCCGGGCTGGAAAGGTTGCTGGAGACTGCCCATCTGGAGCTTGACGGGAAGCTGTTCGTCAACACGCAGCAGGCCCCTACCTGGCGCGCCAACTGTCGGCGTTTTGAACCCGGGGGTCCCTGGACCGACGAGTAAATTGTCGTCGCGTGCCCCAGCCCAGATGGGTCGGCGCGAGACGGAGCGCAAAGTGGGGAAGAAGCCGGAGGGAGACAGGCGTGAGAGGTGAAACCTGCGGCCTTCGTGTTTGTCCCGCGCCCAGGTCGGGTGCGCTTGCAGTAGGGGGTTACAAGCGTCCACGCGGGAGGGAGCGAGCGGCCTCACGCGAGCGCCGTCCCGTCCTTCTCCGCGCGACCAACCCTCTGTAAGAGGGCCCTGGACCTTCCTTTTATAGGCGTAAGGAAAGGATCCAGGTGTACAATGGGGGTGTAGCAGTGTGCTAACGTGTCTAGCGGAGGAGAGCTAGTGCCCTAAGTACATGCCACGTGGCAGCCGGAGAGGTTTTGGCACTCGGTTCGTGTGGTGTCGTGGCCGTTGGAGGAGCGCTGGAGCCTGGCGGAAGGACAGTTGTCGGGGCTGTCGGGTCCTTGCTGACGTCCTCTTGCTTCCGTAAGGGGGCTGAGAGCCGCCGCCATCATAGAGCATGCAGGGCGCCATCATTACTTGTTTGGCGGAGCGAGCCAGATGGGACGCCGGTCTTGTTCCTCGTAGCCTGAATCAGCTGGGGTAGGGTAATGATGGCGCCTCCTGTGACGTGGTCGGTCCGAGTCCTGGGTTGGGCGAGGTGGAGGCTCCTCCGAGGTCGAGGTCGAGTCTGTCTTCCAAGGCCGAGGTCGAGTCTGAGCCCCTGGGTCGGGCGAGGCGGAGACCGTCGGCTGAGGCCAGGGCTGAGTCCGAGCCCTGGGGTCGGGCAAAGCGGAGTTCGTCGTCCTCCGGGGCTGAGCCCGAGTCCGAGCCCTGGGGTCGGGCGAAGCAGAGTTCGTCGTCTTCCGGGGCTGAGCCCGAGTCCGAGCCCTGGGTTCGGGCGAAGCGGAGTTCGTCGTCTTCCGGGGCAGAGCCCGAGTCTGAGCCCTGGGGTCGGGCGAAGCGGAGTTCGTCGTCTTCCGGGGCTGAGCCCGAGTCCGAGCCCTGGGGTCGAGCGAAGCGGAGTTCATCGTCTTCCGGGGCTGAGCCCGAGTCCGAGCCCTGGGGTCGGGCGAAGCAAAGTTCGTCGTCTTCCGGGGCTGAGCCCGAGTCCGAGCCCTGGGGTCGGGCGAAGCGGAGTTCGCCGTCTTCTGGGGCTGAGCCCGAGTCGAAGCCCTGGGGTCGGGCGATGCGGAGTTTCTTATGGCGCCTGAAGCCGGACTTGGCTGCTGTCAGCCTCACTCTGTCGAGTGGCACATCAGTCGGAGCGGCGCAGGCGGCGCTGTCCTCTTGTCAGGCCGGTCAGTGGAGCGGCGAAGTGACTACGGTCACTTCGGCTCTGTCGACTGGAGGGCGCGCGTCAGGATAAAGGTGTCAGGCCACCTTTGCATTAAATGCCCCTGCGATTCGGTCGGTTGGCGTGGCGATTTGGCCAAGGTTGCTTCTTGGTGAAGACTGGGCCTCGGGCGAGCCGAAGGTGTGTCCGTTGCTGGAGGGGGTCCTCGGGCGAGACGTAAATCCTCCGGGGTCGGTTGCCCTTGCCCGAGGCTGGGCTCGGGCGAGGCGTGATTGCGTCCCTCGAATGGACCGATCCTTGACTTAATCGCACCCATCAGGCCTTTGCAGCTTTGTGTTGATGGGGGTTACCAGCTGAGATTTAGGAGTCTTGAGGGTACCCCTAATTGTGGTCCCCGACAAGTTCATTATCTAATGTTCATAACAAAAATAAAATTACATCATATACTCTAATTCAAAGCTACAAAAAACATCTAACTAACATTATCTCTAGCTTTGTGTTCTTTATCAAGTACATGAAAGTGTGGAATGAAGTGTGATTTTAATAAATATATGGCCCTTTTTGTGCCTCTATATGAGCCATTTCGTGCCTTCCTTAAACGGGCCGTGCTCGTGCCCGCCCATGGGCCGCGACCTCGGCCCAAACCCGGCCCGATATATTGGATCGTGCTGGCCCGGCACTAAAATATTTCGAGTCGTGCCGTGTCTGGGCTGTGCTTTTTTCGTGCTTCGGGCCGGCCCATCAGGCCCGGACCAAATATACACCTATAGTTCAAACCCCACCTCGTGCACCACTTTTTAACATAACCCATCTCCTGCACAGTTTTTTAACATTTTACGCTGAGTTGATTTGGAAGAAATGTAGGGACTTTTTTGTAAAAGGATGATGCGGGACGACCGTTAAACTGGTGCTTTAAGTATAGTAGAGATGTACACCACCACGTATAATGTATAAAGGAGATCAGACTAGCAATTTTTTTAATTAACGTCAATGGTGGTATGCTGGCAGATCTTTTGATTGACGTCACCTCGTGCACCGCTTTTTAACATAACCCACCTCATGTACTTTTTTTAACATTTTACGCTGAGTTGATTTGGAAGATATGTAGGGACTTTTTTGTAAAAAGATGATGTGGGACGACCGTTGAAACTGGTGCTTTAAGTATAGTAGAGATGTACACCACCACGTATCTCTACTACTACTTAAAAACGTAGTGTAGGCGTCCACAACAGGATGGCGCATGGTTCTGCCCATCCTCGGACGCGCCCGTACCCCACAACGTCTGTCGCGCCGCGTCTCTGTGCCAAGAATCGCGGTCTCTCGCCCCCCGCCCCGTCTCTCCCTACGCTCCCCTGGATCTCGTGTCGCGCGTCCCCAACACGCCCACCGCGATGAGATCCTGGATCCCCGCGACATCCTCCTCCACCGCGCCATGGCCGCCCCCGACGTCCTCCGCGCTGCGCCCGCCCAGACTCGCGATGTGCAAGCCCGCCTCCACCGCCGCCGCCACGCTCTCCTCGCACCCGCTGACCCTATGTCGTCTGGCCCACCTGCTCGCGCTCCTTGCTCGTCCTCCTCGGCCTCCACGCCGTCCTCCCCCGCGCCAGCGGAGAGGAGGTTGAGATGACACCGCAGCAATGACACCAACGCTTTGCTCGTCGCGGCAAACCGCACCTTCGCCATCATCATCCAGATCCAGGTGAGACCCCATCCCTTGTCGTGAATACGGTTGACCAGACGGTGCAGGCCACCTCGGGCAAGCCGACTGCGTGCATCAACGACACCCCCTCGGGTATAGGTGTACATTTATGCTGTGCCTAATAGGCCGGCCCAAAGCACACAATTTCTGGCACGACCCATATCTGGCACGGCCCAACCTAATTGTGGGCCTAGGCCGGCACGACCCACATTGTGGGACGTGCCTGGGCCTCAAGTCAAGCCCACGGGCCGGCCTGGCACGGCCCATTTAACTAAGGCCCACCGAGGCCCACTAAATATAGATTCAGTATTTAACTAAGGTCCATCAAAGCCTACATGACTGGCATAACTTGGAGAATCTAGAGCTTCAATAAGACATCAAGAACCAATACCTAGATATGGATAGTGAATAGTGATGATGATCATTGTATATGTATTCTGTATGGATGTATAATACTCAATTAAACACTAAACAGAGAACTGAATATTATTTATGAGCTAGTTGTAATATTTTTTTTCTTTCTGACCAAAGGTTTATAATGTGCATCCACAAAACATTTTAGTTTTATTTTGGTCATATATATTTTATACTATTTGTTGATGTATTACTGTTGTATGTATATGAGCTGGTCTGGCACATTAAGGTATTTTGGGCTATTTGGGCCGGCCTGGCACACATAACTAATTGTGGGTCGTGTCGTGGGCCGATGACTGGGCACACGTGCCGGCACGGCACGACCCATAATTAGATATGTGCTTTTGTGGGTCGTGCCTTTGTGGGCCGTGCTTTTGTGAGCCTATGCCGTGCCGGGCCAGGCCGGCCCACATGTACATGTATACCCTCGGGTATCGGCAGCAGCTACCCCACCGGTGCCACCACCTTATCCGCGTACCCGCCGCCGCTGAGGAGCGCACAAACCTGTGAAGCAAAAGCACGGAACCAACAACTAGAACATCGGCAGCAAACCTATCTTCGGTTGCGATTCCTCCTTCCCTGACCATGACCTCGAGAGGCACTGCGCCGAGTTCCTTCAGCCGCATCTGCTCATGGTCCTTAAGGCCATCCATAAGAAAGGTCGTTCTGAACAAGACCTCAAGGACCTTGCTCAAAAGCTGGAAAAGGTTTTGCCTTTCTCACCCCCACTGATCGACCTGCCTTTTGAATTGGATTCAGCACTCACCGTCCTATTTGCTTCCGATATACGTACAGTGTTTGTGATGAGATTGAGTTTTAACAGAGACGCCCAGTTTGGTCCGGTAACCTTGCCAATCTTTTCAACTTATTATTATATAAAATAAACATTAGTTTTTTTGTCAAGACATCTTACTAATGTTGTCAAGACCTTAGTAAACTGGCTAAGGCTATGGATGCAATTAGATGCACAGGTTGATCTTGATATCCCTTCCCACTTCTTTTTCCTGTAGTTTGATGGAGATGGTAAACTGGCTAAGGTCTTGGATGCAAGACCTCTTACTAATGTTGTCAAGGACCTCGAAGCCAAGATGAAAGTTGTACAGTCAAGTTAAAGGGGCTGGGTCTTTCATGTAGATAGACTTTACAGAATGGATAATGGCATTGTTTAGTTGAAGATATGGTCCCACGTGCAGCATACATACAGAGAAGAATATGAGTTTTGTTTTATTCTTATCTCCTTTACGATTTTTTTATTTTTGGCTTCACTTTGCTCCCTGTCACAATCAAACCAATTGTCAGTCAGTATGCATAGTCGTCCGCTATTGCTCTGTATCTTCAGCTTTTGTATGAGGATATTATATCATTTGTTTTGGTATATAAATCAAAGAACGGGCCATGTTTCCAGTAGGCTTGTTCTGTACCAAACTGATCACTTGTTAATTATGATGAATGAGGCATGCTGATATTCACATTGAACAACAGCTAGGTTAATGTGTTGCCTGTGCCAGTCGAGCTACTTGGGTTGGGTGTACCTCACGATTTTGTTTTGGGTAGAAAGACAGATGATCAGTATCCAACACAGATGATCATGCCAGTGGCCTAATTGTTGAATTCATTAGCCCTCGCTGCTAGGTAGGGATAATGCAAGAGCCTTAGGAGTTGATTGGTCGTGGGATGAATTTTGAACCCTTAATATTTGCAGAACTCTACCACTCTAAAGGGACAACATGTTATGAAATTATGAATATCTTAGTTTTGTTGCTCTAGATTATGCCAGACTTCTCATGCTATTGCATTTTTTTATTTTGGGAATCCATTGATTATTTTTAAGTAAAAAAGATACATGTATTGTCTTATTGTCATGATCCCATAGCAGTTTTCATATGTGAAGATAGTTTATTTTCTAGATAAACTTCGTCTTTCATTTAAACCAGTTATCAGCACTATAGTTATTCTTGTTTTCTCCATGTACTGGATTCCATTTGAAGAGTATTACATTTACTTATTCCTTAATTTTTATGTATGATGAAGCTGGAGACATGAAATCGCTCTGCTATACTTGTTTTGGTGTCATAATTACCTAATTCTTCCTTTGGAGAGTTGTCAGACATGTTTATGCACTTATTTGCATAATTGACAGGTTTATCTCTTGCTTACTGTTCCCTGCTTTATTGAGTGCCGCCCAAATATCACGTTACTGTTAGAAATGTTATTTGATCTTTCTGTGTGGTATATTTGTTTTTCTATTGTGTGACCATGATACAAAGTCATAAGCACCCCCTTGATATTAATATTTTTAGTTTGACTGGATGGCTTGTGCTAACCCACTATAATGGCTCAATAAACAATTATTTTTCTCATGCTTTAATATTTTAAAATACGGCCCTGAATATCTTCCTTGTTTGGAGTAGTTAATATTTTTGGCTAGCTTTGGATCCTTGAATGATGTCTAAGCTTAGGCATTTCAAATAATTCATTGTTCTTTTCAGATGCTCATGACATTTCCCAATGCAACAAAATATCTGAAAAGTAAGTTCGATAAATTTTCTGGCTATGTGGATAAGCTATAATGTACTGACAATCTTTCATTCTTGTTTTAAGCAATTATAAGCTTTGGTAAGGTTGATCCTGGGCACAAGGAAAAATTTGAACAGAGTGTCTTGGCCATCTCCTCATGGGAAGAGTTTCTGTAACTAATAAGGTTCTCCCTTTCTGGCCAAATCACAGATGGAATGAATAAATGCTTAGTCACAAGAATATTAGTAATGTGTCAAGACTCAAGGCTATAATTTTAAATTTCTAGAACTATTTTTGATAGTTGTCATTTTCAGTTATGTAGTGCTCTACTTACTGCACCTATTGAGATATTTAATAGAGAAATTAAATAAAGGATACTGCTACTCATATAAAAATAGATACATTCTTGCTCCCTCAATATTCAAAACGTGCAAATCACAACCCTAGGTGATTATGAGAGAGCTTATGTGAAGTAATTCATATATAGAATGGCCCACGTGGCATATGGCATCTCACATTCTATGCCTCTTTTCTTTGCTATATGTGAAGGTAGGACTCACTAATACCATAGACGAGTTAGATCGGTAGAAAATGTTAAGCTCTTATTATTGGGGTTCCTAATGCTCTAGATCTACCGTAATTGATGGATTTGATTTAAACATTAGATATATCGACAATTAAGGAGATCTATGATAATGGTTGATGGAGCAAGCATATCTTGATTTTAGACGATCGGGGGAGTAAAATTCGGCGCCCTAAAGCTCAGATTTCTGGTGCATGTAAAAATACTGGGCCGGGAGGCTCCCAAACCCCTTTCTGGTTCAGTATATGAAGTATTTTTACTCCTATAAGTTTAGTTGTGAAGTATTACTAAGCAAATCATTCACACTTTATGGTGATCTGTTAGACTCTTACTCTATACCATGACATGGTAATATGGTAGATACTTTTTGTTTCTTATATGTCACTTCTGAGTATATGTTGTTGAAACCTTACTGTTCATGCTCTTGTTAGTTTCCTTACTTTAACCCTCCTTTTTTATACGTATGTTTGGCTATTACACTGTTCAGGTGAATTTCAATGGATAGCTTTATTTCTTCTAGAATATGCACGACAACATATTCAGTATCTTTTTCAGCTACATATATGTGTTACATGCTCGTACCTTTGCCTTCTTACAGGGCAAATAAAGATGTCTCACTAAACTGAGAAATGAGCTTAAAATATTGGAGACCGAACATGCAGAATGTCTTGTGAAGGCAAGATCAAATAGGCAAATCAAGTCTTTCAGGTGAAATATTTAGTAATTAGTATTGGTTCTCACAGTAAAACATATATGCTCAAAGACTTCTCTATTCCACAACTCCAGATTTCTATGATTTTTTTTCAATTTTGATGCTATTTGTTGGCATGTCGTACTTTTCATGTTTCTGTGTGGCCTAGATATCTATTTTCATGTTCTTGTTTCTTTGTATTACCTAAACAAACTCTCCTAAATACTGAACATCGTCGTACTAGATATATTACAAAATAATTTACGTGAACTGATGTATTTCTTGTCACAGTGTCGGCTTGCACTCCAAAGGAAACACTTGCAATACTGAAGTTATAAAAGGATTTTTCAGATCTTGCCTGCATACTACCAGATGCTGGAGGTACTGTGTTTCAGATTCACTGCTTGGAGCGATCAGCATATTTATCAGTGTTATGAGCTCTGTGCTGTGACAAGCCCACCTCTCATTGGTACAATTGTTACCTATACATTTTTCTCTACAAGCTCCAGATATAAGTAATCAAATCATAGATGATATAATCATTGGATAAATTGTATATTCTTGTACTGTATTCCCTTAGTTCCGAATTATAGTTCACTTTGGTTTTGTCCCAAGTCAAACTTCTTAAATTTTGAGCAATTTTATAGAAATTCACACCAATATCTGCATCATGAAGTTTATTTCATTAAATTCTCCATGAAACTAACATTTGAAGAACATTTATTTGAACCTTGAGATGTTGACACATTTTTTGAAAAACAAGGTCAAAGTTAGAGAGGTTTGACTCAGGACAAGCTGAACTGCACTATAATTCGAAACAGAAGCATGTTACCTGTTTGCTTTCTTCGGTACTCTTTACCTATATGTTTTTACAATTGCAGGTCAAGCTTCTATCTGAGCTAAAAAATGAACTTAGAATCTCACACATTGAGCATAACGAAGTTCTTATGAAGATCATTTTAAATGAGCATGTCAAGTCATTGAGGTGAGACATTATGGAAGACACTGGGTGTCATGATACAAAATTATTAGTCAGGTCTCGGTACATAACATCTAGGCTTTCACTTTTTTATTTTCATAATCTGACTGCTAAGTGAAGGACGGGCCTGGCACAGTGGTGAGAAGCCTCCCCACTGATCCAAAGGTCCTCGCTTTGACGCAGTCTCTCTGCAAAAACAGTGTTAAGGCTTGCCTTGGTTATTCTTTCCTCAGACTCCACTCATGTGGGAGCCACCAGCACTGGGTCTGTCCTAAATCTAACTGCTAAGTGCTATGATGGCTTACACTTATAAGCAATGCTTGATTCATTACATACTTATTATCATCTTGAGAGTACAGACTTGTTTACATTTGTATCTGGTTTAAATAGTTATTTCATGAGGTGTTTCACTTGTTGCATGCAACAATAGCTCTTGTCATCTTCTTCAGGGAGTTTTCAGTTCTACTCCAAGAAAACTTTCTAGCAGTAACATTAACTATAAAATTTACTATGTACATAATTTAATTTGGTCCATCTCTTTCCACCCTGTAGAATGGTTGGTTCCCAAAAATCTTCATTGTTCTTCTCAGGTTAGTACACGTCTGACCTTTTAATTTGCGTTTATTATTCTCATTCTGCACCCAAAGAAACATGCAGCGATTTGTGATGACATTACATGGGCTCATCACACGTTTATGTGCCTTAACCTGCGCTTGTGTTGCCAGCATGACTCACAAAAACATGTTTTTGTGCTTCTTAGTTTTTGTGACTAGAAGGCTGCAGTTCAGTGTACAACCGTACATGACTTTCTTTTGATGGATGTAATATTTTTCATATTCTTTTGCATTTCAACTTTATTGTGATTTTCTGTTGCATCGCCTCTCAGTATAAAATTGTCGAACTATAATCCTTCCAAAATCATACTATTACCTAAAAGCTAAAAACGATATGTTTGATCCAGCAATGTTGTGTCTCCGTATTCCCTGTCATGGTGCACTTATCAAAACTACAGCCCACTTTTACTTTTTACATCGGGAGAATATGACTAAGAATCTGGTTTTACTTGATTCTTGACTTGTAGATACCTTTTTCTTCGTATGAAACCCCACAAACTGCGTCGACCCCGGTCCGGCCACCACGCCACCATACCCTCACAGTACTTGCATTTGTTTCATAGAAACAATCTACTGTTCCTCGCAAGACGGAAGTTTATTTTGTATTGTAAGGTTAACCTTCATTTATTTTTTCAAATGGTGAAATTCTGGAATCAATAGTATGTGTTTGTTTGATTTGGAGACATCTGGATTATTTTTAGGCGTATTGTGTGTCTGGGGTTTGCGTTTTTTTGTTTAGTAGCATATATGTAATTCTGTTATTTGGTGGATCTCATCCTCCCTTTACAGGAAGGCTTGTACTTCGGACATTCTTTTCTTTCTTATAAATACAAATATTTACGACTATTGCAAATTAGAGGTAAAAATAGTGTGTTTGTGCAAGCTCAAATCTTTTTTCATAATAGTATAACACGCATTTGTACATAAGTTATTGTGGTACTATATGTTTCCATTGCAACGCACGGGCACTCACCTAGTAATGTATAAAGGAGATCAGACTAGCAATTTTTTTACTTAACGTCAATGGTGGTATGCTGGCAGATCTTTTGATTGATGTCAGTGGATTGCCGTCTGCTGTTGAAAGAGATAAATTATTCCTTTATTGAGTGAGAAGGTTCAACTGAACGAAATGATTAATGACATGTTTGGTAACAATGTTTTTCTAAATGGTTTTACAATATTATATTTTTTGTATTTGTTATGATAATACTGTAGTTTTGACCGCTCCAAAAATACCATGATTTTGTGAAATATTGTTTGATACATTTAAATCATGGTATTAAACAAAAGCTAGCCATACTATGAAATTTTTGGATTGGAGTGTAGTTTCAAATACTTCAAAAATATCATAGTATTAATACCATGGTTTTGAAAACATAGTTTTCTTAAATGTAACCAAACATCTTACAACATAAAATACTATAGTTTTATAAAAAAACATAGTATTACCTAGAATATGTAAAAATACTCTATTCCAAACAGGCCCTAAGAGAGTGTTTGAATGCACTAAAGCTATTTTTAAAAAGTAGTTAATAACTATTAGCTAGACTGTTTGATATCTTCATCTAGTTTTAGTAGCTAACTATTAGGTCTAGTGCAATGAAACATGCTCTAAATTTAGTTGGCTAAACATTTTTTCTACCTTCATCGAAATTTATCCAACACTCGACTATTTGGACCGATATGTCAACATCCTAACACGTCATGCAACATGTCACTCGCATGGAAAATGATCAAACAGGTCGGCGAAATTTCTGTGGGTAAGGTATTCCAAACCCTATGCTGATGCAGTGATGCTAAACCTTCGCAGCAGCAGCCATCCGCCATTAGTCCTAGCCTCCTGCCGCCCAACCGATGCATTGCAATTGCAAGGCACCGTGTCAAGTGGGAACAAAGTTTAATTACGCGGTATTTTAAGGTTTCCTTGATCTGAGTCTGTCTCGGTCATGCATTACAGTGATTTCTGTATTGTATATTTTGATCTGGTCTCATCAAGGCGAGCGTCATCTAAAATGTCATAAAAATTGGGTGCATAGTTCATGTTTTCAAGGTAATTAAGAACATAATAATTTATTTTTTAGAAAAATACGATAATAACTTATATTAGAAAAATACGTTAAGAATGTTTATCATTATTTCAAATTTATTTTTGTATCACTAAAATTATTGAATTATCTAATCTTTAACCTATTAAAATAACTATGAAAAATATAATATATTTTCTATGCTAAGTTGTTAGACACTAACCAACAAAATTTAAACTGAAAAGTCAATTTGTACATAAAGAGATAAAACAGACAAATTTTGTTGAAGTGTAGATTGAGCCAACTCAAACAATCGGCAAAGTGATAAATAAAAGAAAAAAATGGTTTAAGGGGTTATGTAAACATCGTCGGTACGTGAAGTGAGTAATTTAGACTTCTCCAAAAGATAATAAGTTTAGCAATATACTATTAAAAATTATTTCTTTGTTATATACTCCTTATTTCTAATTTATAATTTGTTTAATTTTTGTAACTCAAGTTTGAACGACTCGTCTTATTAAATTTTTTTCATAATTATTGTTAATTTTTATTGTGATATTGCTTAGCATATAATATACTTTCAATATAACTTTAAATTTTTTTTCAATTTTTTTAATAAAACGTGTCGATTAAACTTGGCATAAAAAAGTAATCGAATTATAGTTATAATTTGGGACGAAGGAAGTAACATTAAAACTAATTACATACCGAAGTTGAAATGACATTTCAATAGTACATTGCTAAACTTGAAATCTTTTATAGTATATTTGGTTTGAGAAATGAGTTAGTTAATCATCTTCTTAGTCGTCACTTTTTTTTATTTGGTTAGTAGAAAAATAAGGTCTTCCTGTCAAGTTTGAGAAATACACCTATAATACAACACTTCGTCTATTTCTCAAACCACAGCCAATTTTCTCCACAAACAAGTGCAAGTTGTCACCAACTCGGGTTTTAAATGGCCCGGGACCTTCGTAGCAGCAGCTACTTGTCCGCGCAATGCAGAGCCACGAAATGGCGAGTCTCGTTCCCCGCGCCGCGGCCGCTTCCCTCCTCGCCGTCCTCGTCATGACAACGACCACCACCACCACCCCGGCATCAGCTCAGAGGTTTCCGGTGAGGGCGCGCCCAACCAGGTCGGGCTACCTCAACATCACGTCCACCAACTCCCTCTACTTCGCCTTCTACGAAGCCACCGAGCCGGTGACAACCCCAGCGACCGCCGTGCCGCTGCTCGTCTGGCTCCAGGGCGGGCCCGGCTGCTCCTCGCTCATTGGAAATTTCGCTGAGGTCGGCCCATTCCTCCTCCTCAACTCTAGCTCCAGTGGCCTCTCCCGCAACCGCAATCGCTGGAACCGACGCTTCGGCGTCATCTTCATCGACAACCCGCTCGGCTCCGGCTTCAGCGCGCCCGCTTCACTCGCCGACATCCCCAGGGACGAGCCCACCATCGCCGCGCACCTCCTCGCGGCGCTGCAGTCGTTCATGGCGCTCGACGCGGCCTTCCGCGCGCGCCCTCTGTTCCTCGCAGGAGAGAGCTACGCCGGCAAGTACATCCCCGCGGCCGCGAGGCACATCCTCGACGCGAACGACAAGCTCCCCGCGGGCCAGAGGGTGAACTTGCAGGGCATCGTCATCGGCAACGGCATGACTCACCCCGTGGCGCAGGTGACCGTTCACGCCGACCAGGCGTACTTCGCCGGTCTCATCAACGCCAAGCAGAAGGCCACCGTCGAGGGCATGCAGAACAGGACGGTGAGCCTGGTGAGGGCCGGCAACTGGGCGGAAGCCAGGAAGGAGCGGAACGGCATCATAAGCTTCCTCCGGAAAGCCACCGGCGTGGCGACGGCCTTCAACTACGCGCGCGAGAGTGCGAGACCAAGTATCCGACGCGCCCGCTGCGCAACTTCCTCAACACCGACGAGGCCAAGGCGGCTCTGGGCGCCCGGCGCGACGTGAGGTGGGTGCGCTGCAGCAAGGACGTGTCCGAGGCGCTAGGCGACGACATCATGAAGAGCGTGAAGGGCGACGTGGAGAACATCCTGGCGCGGAACGGCACCGCGCGGGTGCTGCTGTTCCAGGGCGTGTTCGACCTGCACAGTGCGCCGGCGTCCGTGGCGGCTTGGGTGCGGGAGCTGTCGTGGCCGGGGTTGCCCGCGTTCCTGGACGCGGACCGCGCCGTGTGGAAGCTTGGGGGCGGTCGGCTCGCCGGGTACGTGCAGAGCTCGGGAGCGCTTTCCAACACAGTCATCGTCGGGGCTGGGCACATGGCGGCCGGCGACAACCGACCGGCCGCGCAGGCGATGATCGAGGGCTGGGTGCTGCAGACGGGGCCCTTCGCCACAGCCGGCGGCCAGGCGTCAACGCCGGCGGCCATAGAGCCAGTCCCAGTTTGACACAATACTTATGTTTGAGTTATTTATTTATACATTAATAATTGTAAGGGGATAATTTAAAAAGATGTGTAAGCATTATTTTTGCTTATTTAATTGTTTTCTGAATCACATATTTTGATAATTTAAATGCACATTCTAGGGTACATTTTAGTATTTTGATAATGAAGCGTGTGGGTAATTCAAATGTAAAATGTTACTCAGATGTATTAGAATGATAGAGATGTAGGTGATTTAGATGCAAATTTGGGAGGCTACTTCGGATTATCTTGCATAGTACCATATGTGGATATTTAAAATGCATAATTAGTTTTATTTTTTTTTCAAAATGACAAAGGTGGATCTTTAAAAAACTGAATGGGTTAGAAGGTTAGAGTCTATATAACTGATAGCCGGATGTTTGTGATTTTTGTGGGAATCTCTATGAGTTATCTTTTTTTAGCATGACTGGTGAGGATTAACAGGATTTATCACTGGTTTGTGCGTATTTAGGTTTTTTTATATGTAATGGATGTTGCAAATATTTTTTTAAAAAAAGTGCAATTTTTACCATGTTTTATGAGAATTATTAATTTCCATTTTTCTTTAAAATTACTGAAGCAATCGTTGTCACTAAGACCTTACGTTGCTTGAAGGCGATGTCAAGACTGAACTGGTTGTTGCAGGGGACGCTTTTCCGTGTCCAATTGACCAAGTATTTTGGTAGCCTAGGATAAACAGCTCAACATAAACAAGCGAAAATGCTCGCCTTTTACCTACCGATCATTACGACACTGCACGTAATATAGTTCAAGATTAATGGGCAGCATGTTTTTGGAGCTAGTTCACGATAGATCTAAAAACATGCATATGCCATACAGTTTTTTTTGCTGTATCTCATATCTTTCTGAAGTAATTCTGATGTAGCACATTGATGCATGAGAAACGTCTCTATACAACATTTAAAACGTTAATGTTCCTTCCTTTCCCTTCTGCCTCCTCGCTCTAGAAAAGAAATTGGCGCCTAAATTGCCCAGATTACATGCCGCCGGACTGCCGACTATACCCCTTCTCAGTGTGCAACCAAGGGCACACTTCTCAGGCACAGGCAGATACAAACTTTTTGGCAGGCTTCATGCCGCCGGCGGTGTTCCTCTTTTCCTGACCACACAGAAAAAACACTGTCTACTGCACTCTAAACTTGCAGCATCCAGCCAAAGGTTTGATTGGCCGCTTCAAGTTGTCGGTGTTTAGCCACCTGAAGGCAGCATAGACCCATCAACCGCACAGAGGATTCACCATGATTCGGCCATGATCCAGTCACTAATACATGTTTGACATGCCAAACGGAACAACGCCGACCTTTCTGTGAGTAGTTGCTGCCACTCCTGCTGCAGTGGCAGCGATGCCGTTGGTTGATCTCGTGTACAAGTTTGTCTCTGCTGTCAGCCTATCACAAGAGTCACTTCTCTGCCCTGCCGATAGATGCTGAAAAGGGGGTGCTCTCATGTCCAGAGCAACATCAGACGCGGCTGTACGGTTTGCGCAGGCATAGGCAGCCTGCTGATGCAGCGTGTACCTTTCAGCCTGTGATGGCTCGCAGCAAGCTGGTTTACCATGTGTCTGATAATAACCAAACGTTTGTGGGATTTGTTGGGGAGGATATCCTGAGCTCATTGCCAACCTTCGTGTGTCGTAGGGGTCTTTGGTGTCTCCATTTTGGTAAGGCATTACTGGACCAACAACCCTTCCTGGTCTCGCTGCAAAAAGATAGACAGTTTGTAGTTAGACCAATATCAGCCACATGTTTACATGGCACGAACCAAAGGTACCTGTTGGCACTCTTTGTGGAGCCTGTGACGTTCTGGGGAGATTGCCGGAATATTGTTCTGTCTCCCGAGGATTCCTGTAGGACTCATCAGATGAAGGCCTTTCCCTACATGGGCCGATACGGGGTTGTTCCTTGACAGGAATTGGAGATGAGTGAACAATAGTAGACCTGCAAAAGGCAGGTTGACCATTTAAGATAAAAGAAAATAAGAATGTGAACAATTAGGAAGGAAGGAAGAAATTCAAGCAAAGTTAGTCTAAATGAGTCTGAATGCTTACTAATCAACCGCAACTCCAGTGTAAGAATAATAACATTTTAAACCGTTCTGCTGATAGTGTTAATTTCTAAGGGGAAATGTTATGTTGCTATTTATTTCGGTCCTGATATCCCAATCTGGGGTGCTTATAACGACTGATATTAAACATTAAATATTCACCTTGGACTAATTGTTAGAATAAACTGTTGTTGCCACTCCTCTTTCAGTACTGTTCTTAACATTTAGTATGGCGAGATGAGGCGAGAATCACATTCATTTTGTCACCCTAACTTCGGCACCTGAATATAAATGTGTTCTAATTTGTAGCTGGTTCACCTTTACTGCAGGGCATATACTGAAACAACCTTGTCATTATGTGACAGGCGTGGCAGATATATGTATTTCAAAGTACGGTGTTTCTTTATATTGAGTTTGGAAGACATTTATTCACCATCTATAATGTAGGTCAAATTAAAGAACCCTAACAATTCAGTCACAAGTTATGCTTCAGTGTTTTCCCACTAGGACCATGCAATGCAAGCATGCAAAAAACAACAAAAGATAAGTATGGTGAAGAGTACATAGTATACAGTTTAACAATTACCTAGGAAGAGAAGTATGTTTTCTTTCCATTGGAATCACAGGTCCGTTTCCACTATTTTCTTCAAGATGAGCAAATTGCTTCCTAAATTGGTCGACAGCACTGCATAAGCAAGCCCATAAGTTTTAGGAGCAGTAGGAATTCAAACGATTAATATAAAACATACATGAATGTGCAAAAGCACCATGTATTTATGTTTACAAGTGCTACAACCTTGGGTACAGAAAGGTTGTCCTCTCCGTGCCATTGATATAGTCTTTGAGCAGTTGTGGATGATATTCCAATATCTCACGGAATATCAGCTCCCTAATGTCTTCTTTTGTCACTCTTCTCCTTTCAAACTCAAACTCCATCTTTGTGATTGGTTGACAAGATGGCTCTCTCTCAACCTTGGCTAGCCCTTTAAAGTATGGATGAGCCAATGCCTAAAAACATCAACATTAGTCACAATTTGTCCACAAAAGGCCAAAGATGAACATAAGTATGCATCTGGACTCTGGAGCGACATAATTACCTGTTCTGCAGTTGGACGGTCTTTCGGATCAAATGCTAAAAGCCTTTGCAAAAGATCCAAGGCTAAAGGATCTGCATTCGGAAACTTTTGTGAGAACGAAATTGTCTCTTTCTTTCTCATGCTACTTAGATACCTCCTTGCTTTCTCATTCCGGACCTGGGAATAAAAGAAACTATTAATACCATAATTCAAAGCCATGAAAAAGATGCATCAGAGAAGCTGCACAATTTGCTAATTTAATCTGTACCCTACCCGAGAAATCGTATCCATCGATGGCGTGCCTAGAAGGTCAGTCATTAAGTCTAACTGATGGACAACATTTTTACCAGGAAACAAAGGTTTCCCTGTTAACACCTCAGCAAAGATGCATCCAATGCTCCAAATGTCAATGGCCGGTGTATACTGCAATGTGAATAACAACTCATTGCATTAACAACATCAGAGTAGGCAACAATTGGCATGATCATTTACTTTCATCACTATCTGTTTATGATAGTAGAAGTTATTTTAAACATTATGATGTCAATGAATACAAAACAGGTTTCACCTATATTGGTTTTAGTTTAACGTCTCAATCAGAGTTTAACCAAGGGACACTATGATGTACTACACATCCTACCTTTGAAAAGAAGGATCCACAGAGCTCTGGAGCTCTGTACCATCTTGTTGCAACATAATCCTGCAGGCAAATGAACACAGAAACTTTATTATTCGTTAAGACCAGCTCACATTCAGTAGACAGAAACAAAGATAAATTAAACTAATAGAAGAAAAATATTTCAAAGAACATACTGTCCAGAAGATCGTTGTTGGGGTATCATTGAATGCAACTCGTGCTAGTCCAAAATCACAAATTTTCAGTTTGCAGTTAGAATTTGCTAATATATTCTTTGGCTTCAGGTCCCGGTGATAAACGTTAGCTGCAGTTAACACAAAAATACAATGAGTAATGAACATATGCAGGCAAACTAGCATTTGCAAAGATTATTTATACAAGTTTATTTAGTCAAAAAAAATGTAATCCCTCTGTTCCAAATTATAAGACTTTTTCGCTTTCCTAGATACATTACTTCTATTTTGTATCTAGGCGCTGTTTCATAGCAAAAGTTACATATCTAGTATAGAAAAGCCAAAATGTCTTTATAACTTGGGGTGGAGGTAGTACAATTAAGAATTTAAGATGCCTTGACACAACAAAATAGAGAAATGAACATATGCAAACAAAACGAGCATCTAAAATTATTTAGCGAATCTGATCTCTATAGTAATACTGAGTTTGAAAGGTGTCACAAAGCACCACATCGTCCACATGAACCTATTTATCACTATTAACCTGATCGAGATCCAGACCTAAAGGACAATAGAACATAAATGCACATAAGGATACACTACTCGACAAAATATCTAGAACCTAAAAAATGATGTCTAGGGACTGAGCCTACCTCAGTTAGGGTGTTCCCACTAGCTGAGATTCTCACAGAAAAACAACCTCGCTAACGACTCCTTCCTTGCTAGAGAATTTGAACTATTTATGCATTTGAAGGCAAAAAAAAACTTGTTTAATCAAGCACATCACTATTTGCAACCAACATTTTTAGCTATCAATTGTACAGTGAAATATTAAGTGTGAAATAAAAGGATAACCGAACAAACCATAAATAGAATGGTGCACAGCAAACAACATTTAAAAAGAAGGCACTAACTCAATTCATTTTCACTACAAAGCACTAAGCACCTGATGTCGTTAATCATATGAAATATACAATCTCTATCTTCCAGGAAGACAGATAGCAAGATTCCCTGTACCTGTGTGGATGTATTTCAGAGCACGGATCAGTTGGTAGAGAAAGAACTGATAATGTTCCTTTGTCAGGTCATCATTAGCCTTGATAACTTGGTGAAGATCAGACTCCATAAGTTCAAAAACAACATAAATATCTTTGAATTCCCGTCTTGATGGAGGCAACATAATATGTTTGATCTCAACAATATCTGGATGTCTTAGGAGTCTCAGAAGCTTGATCTCACGGAGAATCCGGGCAGCATCAGATATGTGCTCAAAGATGTCATGTATCTTCTTGATCGCTACTTTCTCTCCAGTGTGGACATCTACAGCGGAGCAGACCACCCCGTAGCTTCCTTTACCAATGACTTCCTGAATCTTGTATCGACTTGCATCCCCATACTCTGTGAAAAACTCTGCCTCCACGGAACCCTGCAAAGTTTTTTTGCAAAATTAAGTTACTAAAGTACGTATATACAGCGTTTATGCTTCCACAGAAAGAATCTTCACAGATCAATGGACCATCAGTCAATCATATGGAAATAATCAATGTGTTGCAGCATAACTCACTCAAAAAGTGGGAGCACAATTGGCTATTTGCAGAAAACATTGCAGGTATCCATATACATTTAATGGCTAAAATTCAGAGGGCCCACAATCATTGGAAAGCTAGAACTAGCATTACCAAATGATGCAAAGTTCAACTGTTCTGCAAACCAAGACTGCCTTTACAAGCAAGATCTTTAAGCACTCGTTCAAAACTGAAATCTTAGAACGCAGATCTTGTGAAGTCAAATGGTCATGCACAGATCGGTACAAAGCTCAAAAGAAAAAGCAACAGCTTTGCCCACCGACACGGCTAAACAGCGGCCCTTACGTTTTGAGAGATGGCGTCCCGAGGCAACAGGATGCGGCCAACCTTTTCAGACAAATCACGAGCTGCTGCAGCAAGGAGTCACCCAATTTCACCTTTTTTAACCAAAACACACGAAAGATTTCAGACCTCAACAAGGTACGGTGTACGGTGCTACGGTGGGGATGCAGAAAGGGCACGAAAAATGATTCTGTGTCTGCAAACAGAGGCGAGGAGGAGGACATAATCATAACAAAGATTCGAAGTCTGCAGAAGAAAAAAAGGACGTGGACAACAAAACAAACAACCATGTTGAAATTGACCTTTCTAAAAACTAGCAACGAAAATTCAAACTTTGGAGTTTGGCACGGAATGCAAAAGAGGGAGTAAGCACCCCCGAAAGATCCTCGGCACTATCAGAAGAAGGCTGGACCTCTGGAAACAACAAAGTTTTTGCATCAACGGAAAACGGGGGAGAGATCAAACAAGTTGGTCGGCAGCCGGCGACCAAAATGAAGGAAACAAAACGCTCGCACGAGCAGCTGGATCCCAGCGAGACAGACTCAGACACGCTGCAAATTGGCAGCAAAGTGATCGCGAAACGTGCAGATCCGAGCCCACCTTCTTGCGCTGATCGTGCTGCATCACGCCGGCCTTCGGATCTCGCACGGAACCTCCTCAGGAAACGCCGTACCGGCAAGGACAGCGAGCTCGGGTGGCTAGCTGGCCACCTCCGAGTGGAATCAATCCCAAAGCGACGGTCAGGCACACAGCATTGGCTCGCGCCGCGCCGTCGAGGCCGAACGCAGACACGCCGCTAGGCGCCCCCCGCGCGTCGGGCGGGGGGATCGGCCAGAGCGAGAAGACGGCGGAGGGATTGGCAAGGAAGGCGGGGGCCCCGGGGAGACCCTAACCCTGGCGACGCCGGCGCGCAGGGCAGGGCTAGGGCTCCCTGCCTCTCTCTCTCCTCCTCCTCGTGGTCCGCACGAGCGCTCCGGCCTCCGGGGAGGGGGGAATAGAGAGAGAGAGGAGGGCCGAGGACGGGTGGTGGTGTGGGGGCTCTGTGCTCGTTCCGCTTTGTTTTGTTGCCATGAATTAGGGGAGGGGGGTCGCTTTGGACGGGATTACCCCCGGTTGGCCGCCCGTCGTGCGTCTGCACTCTGGGTTGGGTTGCGTGCGCCGGGCGGTGGTCGCCGGGTTTGGCCGTCGCCCGATCCGCATTGGCCTTGGCCATCGCGGCACGCGTCTGACCTGACCCCCCCCCCCCCCCCCCCCATCTGTGGGCTACGCCGGTTATTGTGGTGGGCGGATCAGCGTATTTAAGGCAGGTCAATCCTTTTTGTTTAGCACTCATTCATTATTTGCCTTCTCAATTCTGATCGTCAAATCTGTCTCTATGTATATCTGAGAACTGAGGCCAGTGAAGGTCGTGTTTGAGATTTTTTGCTGAAACTGTAATCCTTGAAGAAAAAAATTTGTTGTAGGTTGAGCTGTAAAATGTGAGAATACTAAAACTGTCTGATTGGAACAGCTATAAAACCATGCAATCCAATGGAGACCGTAATGTCTTTGCAAGCGTAAAACATTGCATTGTTCGTTGATTCATACGCAGATGACTATTCTAAAAATAAAACATGATTTTTCTAAGTTTTGCATCAAATAGTAACTATGACCCACATAGAAACAATAATACGATGTTACACTGAGGATCCGGCCAATAGGGTTCCGATGCTACTTGTCAGGGTAGGAGGAGACAACTCGGGATTGACATGGGGTAGAAGCAGATGACGAAACGATGGCCGCTCCTTCGTTTACAAGAGTATTCTCTTCTTATCGTTAGCGGGCGTTATAGCGTTTACTTGTATATCCCCACTAGGGATGGCAATTCTACCCACGAGCACGGTATCCGCAGGTTTTATAGCTGATGGGCACGGATACACGTATAAAATCTCGTTCACGGATAAGGATATGGGTAAAAATTCTCGCACAAGGGTATTGTTCGGACATAACCATTCGCTTGCTGGTAAGACCCGCTACCCATTTAATTTGGCATCCCAACCATATCCCTACCCTAAAACGCTAATCCCTCCCCTCGCCCCGTGAGTTCGTGACCCATTGACTCCGTCGCTCGCCACCCTCTAACGCATTGCGCACGTCCGCACTCCGCACCAGCGTCGCCACTGCAAGTCCTCTACTCCTTTGTCAGCACTCCACAACCGCGACTTGGTCACCTCGCTCCTCTGCACTCTCTAGGGCGAGCGATGACGCCGGAGGACGAACACCGGCGACAAGTCGGTAGCACGAGCTGTTGAGCACACGATCGGATATGTCCAACCAGGTATGCCATCGGCCCAACGATGCCCCTTTGGCCCTTTGCACTCCCTCAGATTACATGTTGTTATCGATGACAGCCACGAATGTTGAAGGCGAGGCTCCTTCCTCCTGCTTGATGGCGATGACGAACATTTTAAGGCGCCGCTTGAGGGCGACAACATGCCTCTTAAGGTGTCACCTCTCTGCCTTGCCCTATCGGTGGCAAAGCATGCGGGTACTCCTGCGCCTGCCATGCCAAGCGCGTTGGAGTTGGTGAGGTGGAGCTCGGCGATGGTGGTGGCAAGGAAATCGAGGAAACCGAAGGTGATGTAGCTCCTAGCTGTGAAGGTCTCGCTACCGGTGAAAGCGGATGGCTAAGCCATCAGAGTGAAAGATGTCGCTTGGCACACTAACATACCCCCTACCTAGCGCGCCAATAGTCGTGGTTTCGGAAATCGGGGACATAGTAGAATGTGTGTTCGATGGGGGGAAGCTAGCGTGGACTCACTCTGAATGGTGAATCAAGTGACTCGAGAAGCCTTATACTGGTTCAGGCTTGTGCCATACGTCCAATGTAGTGCTGATCGTTGTATTGCTCTAGAAAACTGGGAGCACCTAGAGGGTGTGAATAGGTGATCATGCAAAAATGACTTAAAACAACATAAGCTTGGTCTAATAATTAAGTTAGTATAAACTAAAACCAAGTTTGGGACAAGAAGAAGAGAGAAAAGTTCCCTTCATTTGATTGCTCTTCCAAGTTGTGAATTATACTATGAGCAATATCACAGTTGAAGTTGAGAACTTAGGAAGAGAGGAAATCATAAGAAAGTAAAAAGACAAGTGACACAATGAATTTTATCCCGTGGTTCAGCAAAGCCTACATCCACATTATGGTGTCCTCCTTTAGACAAGGGTTGCAATCAACCCCTTTCAAGTGATTACGCAGATCTAACATGAGTGCCACGGTTCTTTCTTATATCTTGTTTGCAAGGAATCTCTACAACTTAGAGTCTCTTGCAGTATTACAAAAGAGCGAAGTCACAGCTTAGAGTAAGGGAGGAAGAGAAAGTACACATACAAGAGCAAATCGCAGCAACACACGCAAAAAATACAAAGACAAGAGCGCGAGTATACAATGTCAAGATAATAGGGTCGGTTGAATATCTTGATTGCTAGCTCGTGACAAAATTGAAACGAGTCGAGTCGAGCTGAGCTAACCACGAGAAGAGCGAGCTAACGAGTCATAGGTATTTTCTGCAGCCCTACTACCAGGCGTGGGTAAAAGCAATGACGAAGCTAGAGCAAATCATAGTAGGGTGCAAATGTCTTGAGTATGTATAGTTATAACTTAGAGCATCTCCAATAGACTGTTTATTTTTTACTCTCTGTTTACCTCTTTAAAAAGGTTAAACTCTATATGTAGTATCTCACTTCAATAAACTCTCCAATAGTCAAGTTAGTTTGACTAGCCAAGTTTTAATAGTGAGAGAGCCAATTTAGAGAGCATGATAATTTGGCGAGTTGGATGGCTAGTTCTTGAAAAGTTATTTTTGGTATTAAGTACTTAAAAATGTAGCTTGACAGGTAATTTGGCTAGAATATTGAAGATGCTCTTATAGATGGTATATATATATATATTGAAAATTTAGCCTAAACCGTTGTACAAATTTTCGTGGGTGACGTATGCATGCACTCCCTCCTACGTAAGGGGGTGTTTGGTTACACCCCGCTAAAATTTAGCCCATATCCTATCGAATGTTTGAACCTCTGTTTCGGGTATTAAATGTAGTCGGATTATAAAACTAATTTATCAGCCGAAGATTAAAAGACGAGACGAATCTAGTCCAGTTGGTTGGGTCTATATTTCATACTCCTATTTAAAAGTCAAATGTTTGATATGACCCGGGCTAAACTTTAGCAGGAGCAACCAAACACCCCCTAACTTCGCCCCTGAATAAAAGCAACGCAAGCGCACGATGATATCCAGCTTTTCTATTGCGGTGCGCCGGGGTGAGCCGTGAGCCGGCGAGGAGACTTTTGAACGCGAGGTCGCGCTTTTGCCCGTTGTGGTTGCTCCGTCAGACGCCCGAGCCCGACACCCGCCCCACCACCCGGCCCCGTTCATTTTCCACGCCGAGCGGTGGCAGGCAAGAAACAAAAAGGGTAGCTGCAGACGTACTAGCATAGCATAGCATCCAGTGGAGTGGGGGCAGCAGGCGGCTGCGGGAGCGAGCTGGTGTCGTACGTGTCCGCTTCTGCAGTTGCGTTGCCCAGCATCCCTTCCCGGGTCGGTCGGATCTGACGGCCGCTTTGCGTGACTGCCAGGCTTCTTCCTCGCCGCTGCCGCTGCCGCTCGCGCGCTGTTGCTTTTTGCCGTTGCAAAATACAAATTCCAGAGACCTTATTTCCTGGCTGACTTTTCCTCCTCCTTCTTCGCTCCGTCCGTCCGTCCGACTGACCTTTATTTTTATCCTTTTTCTCCCTTCTTTCTACCTCGTTTCTGCGCGCTTCTGGTTTCGTGTTCCAGCTTTTTGGAAAACTATTTGCCGCCTTTTGTTAGCTCATCCATCGTCCACGATTTGCGGTACTACTAATATGGTAGTTGTTTTTTACCATTCAAAAAACTGATATATATAAATGGCAAAAGAATAAAGGAGAGCCGAATATAGGAAATGGGTGGAGAGAAGTAGAAATAGAAGAAATAATAGTGGAAGGGAATGTATTTAAATATGAATAGAAAGTACCAATAGAGGAATTTGGGAGGGGGATGGTTGAAGATAGCCTACAAGTGCGTCTCTAACTGCGTTAGCTAGGCAGCTTACGAATCAGCGTGCGTTAGTTTTCCAGTATTACAGGTTTGGGCGCACTCTGGCTGGACTTTTTTTTAGTGTGGGTGGGCAGGCAACTGGGCATTATTTAGGTGGTTGGTTGGTTAGTTACACCGTCAGGCGTTCACGTTAGCTGGTGGTGGAATTGCGATTCCAACTAACTGCCGTATGCCACTTAAGGTGCACGCGCCGTTGCTGGTAACTTGTAGGTAAAATGCATGTGCCTGACACACCGCACTAAGGCTGTCAGCAGTAGATCATATACAGCACGAGATTTGCGCTGTAGAATAAAGTTTGGAATAAGTGACACGATAAGGGATAAGTCCTGATCATTAACATCTGCGTCCGCAGGGTAAGAACGGATAGTGCAACAGAACTAATGTGGCCATAGCTTTTTATTATTTCTATATATATGCGTCGCTTTCGCACTCCAAGTAGCAGTAGTAGGCGTACACTGACAGGACTGCTAAACTGCAGTTCTAGAAGCACTAGCTGATGGATCTTGTTCTCTCCTGCCCTACGGTCCACCTGTACAATACTCACCTACTACTACCTATATTTTTTTTTTCCTTTGACATCGTAGGAAGGCACTCCCTACGGCCTGATCGCTGCCTGTGCCGACCATGAAGTCAGGTCCCGGTCACTTTCTATTCAACAAATTCTACTGACGACCGTTGAGAACACCTGGTTCCGGAGGATCCTACGGCGCTCGTGCCCTTAGTTCGCGGGCTTCCACTGCAGTTCCGTTCGGAGGTCGCCGTCTCCCGCGCCCCTCCCTTTTCTTTTTTTCTTTTATATGCGGCGTCCTTCGCTTTTCCTACGCGCTAGCTGACTGCGATGGTGGTGTGGTGGCGTGGCGTCGTTCGGTACACCTGACCGCCCGCGCGCGAGTGTCGGTGGCCGGCATGCCGATCCGCTGGTGGTGGTGGCTTCGGGCAGACGGCCTCCGGACACCACCAGCTGACCAGCACCAGGCCTAGGCAGCCAGGCAACAAGGCACCCCGCGCGCGAGGGCGAGGTGACTCAAAATCAGAAAAATTTGGTTGTCTAGGAAGTGACGTGAGGAGCAACTTCATGACTTTTTGGATGGGTATGCGGGCTCAAAATCAGTAAGCCCGAGTACGGGCTACACTAATCCTAGCTAGGATCACGGGTTCTCGTACCGTTTACAGTAGTTCACTCATCGTCGCCTAAAATACTGTCTTACACTATAGACTATAATTTTTATAGAAAGTGGAGTTTGAACATATAGATGAAGATATAAATGGATAAGTCGTCGAAGATAGCCTAAACATCTATGAGACACCCTATCTAGCCAGTGTGTTGTAGATCAAATGAACATGGCTTAGGTCCACTCAGTCACATGTCAGGATGGCAAATGAGAACATACTTGTTTGCAAAACTAAAGTGTTTTGACTTATAAGTTCGAAAAATAAAACTGTTTGCAAAAACAAACCGAGTGGTGACAAAATGCTCCAAATATACCAAATCCTATAAAGGGGGCCCTAAGTGTCTCTACCAAGACGCCAAGCATTCTAAGAGCACATTACAACTTCGAGACTTCATGACCATGCCTTTCAAGTGTTTGAGAGAGATTTGAACGCGTTTCTGAGCCGTTACTTTGTCGATTTGATTATTGCGCTCTCTTCTTCGCTTGTGTGCGTGTCGTTGTCACCGCGATCACACTCTTGTGTGCGCCTACTTTAGTGTGTGGTCTACATTACCCCCTCATCTTCAAACCGATTGTTTAACCTCCTCATCTTTACAAAAACCAGATAAATAACTTTCTAGGCAGTTTTAGTTGGTGATTTTCATGACGTGGCGCTGATTTAAGTGGCAATAGTTTTATTTTAATTCTATCATCTAATAGTATCCAAAATTTATATAATTTTACACAAAAGATCAGCAATTAGATATTCTATTTTCCATAAGGTTTTTGAATTTTAGGTGCAGGTGCTTAATCACTAAAAATAAAATAAATAAAAAAGAGCGTAATATTTTTGTATTCGATTCATTTCTTATCTTGGGAGGCTAAATTTTTTACTAGTGCTAAATAATACTATAACAAAACTGCTAAAACTTTTGTTGATTTAATTAAGCAAGCTAAGTGGCTTTTCTTCTAATTACTATCTAAATCAATTTTACATTTGTTTTTTTTTTTTTTGCTCAGCTAATTAGTAATCACTAAGTAGTCAGCAGGGCGTGCTCTCGTATATATATGATGTGCCCTATGCCCCTGTGTGAACTTACCAAACTCTCGATAAGTCTTTCCAAAACCATAAACGCGTAGACTTGTTCTGTGGGTCCATAGAGATGCCTTTTTTGGAAGCTTATTTTGGGGACCGTATCAAATATGCATTGCACGCGCGTCCTGCTAAATGCGAAATGAAAGGGAATAAACGGGGTTGCCATTGTCAGCATCTCAGGTATATATACGATGTGTGGCTTTTTCGGCTGTGGCTTAGCAAAAAAGAAGGGGGTTAAACTCTTGTTTCAAGTTTGGTTGTCTGACCAAGGACGTGACGTGAGGAGCAACTTCATGACTCTTTGGATGGGTATGCGAGATCAAAATCAGAAAGACCGAGTGCGGGCTACACTAATCCTCTCTAGGATCACGGGCTCTCGTACCGTTTACACCAGTTCACTCATCGTCACCTAAAATATTGTCTTATACTATAGACTATAATTTTTATATAGAGTGAAGTTTGAACATATAGATGAAGATATGAATGGATAAGCCGTTGGAAATAGCCTAAGCATCTATGAGACACCCTACCTAGCCAGTGTGTTGTAGGTCAAATGACATGGCTTAGTCCACTCAGTCACATGTAAGGATGGCAAATGAGAACATACCTGTTTGCAAAACTAAAGTATATTGGCTTATAAGTTAGAAAAATAAAACTGTTTGCAAAAACAAACCAAGTAGTGACACAATGCTCCAAATATACAAAATCCTATAAAGGGACCCCCTAAGTGCCTCTACCAAGACGCCAAGCATTCTAAGAGCATGTTACAACTCCTAGACTTCATGACCATGCCTTTGAAGTGTTTAAGAGAGATCTGAGCGCGTTTCTGAGCCGTTACTTTGTCGATTTGATTCTTGCGCTTTCTTCTTCGCTTGTGTGCGTGTCGTTGTCACTGCGATCGCGCTCTTATGTGCGTCTACTTTAGTGTGTGGTCTACATTATCCCCTCATCTTCAAAACCGCTTGTTTAACCTACTCAGCTTTACAAAAAACAGATAAAAAACGTTCTGGGCAGTTTTAGTTGGTGGTTTTCATGACGTGGCGCTGATTTAAGTGGCAATGGTTTTTTTTCAATTCTATCATCTAATAGTATCTAAAATTTATATAATTTTACAAAAAAATATCAGTAATTATATATTCTATTTGCCCTAAGGTTTTTGAATTTTAGGTGCAACCGCTTAATCACTAAAAAAACTATCTAAATTTTATATAATTTTACAGAAAATATCAGTAATTGTATATTCTATTTGCCCTAAGATTTTTAAATTTTAGGTGCAGCCGCTTAATCACTAAAAAACTATCTAAAATTTATATAATTTTACAGAAAATATCAGTAATTATATATTCTATTTGCCCTAAGGTTTTTGAATTTTAGGTGCAGCCGCTTAATCACTAAAAAAACTAAAAAAAAGAGCGTAATATTTTTGTATTCGATTCATTTCTTATCTTGGGAAGCTAAAATTTTGACTATGCTAAATAATACTATACGGAACTACTAAAACTTTTGTTGATTTAATTAAGCAAGCTAAGTGGCTTTTCTTCTAATTACTATCTAAATCAATTTTACATTTGTTTTTTAGAAACACTTACTACCAAACATTAATGAAATAATCTTCAATTTTTATATAAATCTTTTCTTAGCTAAAATAACATATAAAAATATTTATAGAATTTTCTGAGATCTTTGAATCTGGAAATGTAATTTATATAAATACTAGGTAGGTACCCGTGCGTTGCAACGACACACAAAATATTCAAATTAAACATACTTGAGTAGCCATGCAGTAAAACTATTTTGGTACTTTTCTCACAAAGACAGAAATACCTAAAGTTGTGTAATCTAACATGACAGGTAACATGACCCATAAGAAAAGTTGAACAGAAATATGCCCCCTCCCTGCAAGCCAAGCACGTGCTTCCTCTCCTTCAACATAAGTAGAGTCCATCTCATCTAGATCTAGTCGAGCCTGATGACACCGTACAATTCCATCGGTGCTGCATCGGTGCTGCAGTGGCGTTCTGCGCAGCGGGCACGAACATGAAGAGTGAGATCGACCTAAATGCGTCTTATGATCATAGAACTTCGAACCACCTACAATAAAGTGTGAAAAAATATAGAATAAAATGAAATAAAAAACGAGGTAAATGCATGTAGTTCTTTGTGTGAACACACACCTCCTTTGTTTTGTTTCGTTTCGTTTGCTTGAAATATAACATGACTTTGTTCCCTCCTCTGTAGCCTAAAGGAGCTGCAGATAATAACTACTTGATTTAATATGTTCTTGCTTTGTTAAGCTCTGTTCTTTGTTACGGTGTAGTGTGATATTTCGACTATTTCAGGCTAGTAAAGCAATATTTATTTTGACATATATAATTCTCATTTTTAGACAAATATGTCAGTCTTGGCTCTTCAACCTATCAAAATGATGTTCGATGGAAAACTGAAAATAGAGCTTTTTCTGCTATAACTTTTTCCACCATGGACTATTACCAAAATCCTACCAGCACCAAAACTCCCTAGTAAACTACAAGGAATAGTCGGAATAAAAGAATATCATGATAAACAACTATTAGTGGGTTATGGCGCTGTTCTGAAAAAGATTAAGAACATACCTAAAACAAGCTTTAGGAAAACTGAGTCCTAATGCATAGAATGAAAGATTGATTTATTAAGAAATACCTAAAAAGACAAAATACGGAGAAAATAAAAATATCACTTTACCTGCATCCTCTGGTCATTGTAGATGCAATGCAAGGTCAAAACGAACACCATAAACATGCATTTCTGTTACCCAGTATCTGCAACATCAAACTCAGTTATTAGTGTATAAACAATTGCACCATCTAATAGAATGACAAGCGACAGAAGGAAATTAGGAGCAATTTAATAGAAGTTATATACAAATTTGTACCTCAAGCAATCCTCTATAAATCCACGGATTACAGGATGATTACAATTGAAGTTATTTCCACAACCAGAATAATTATAAAACTCTCCCTGCACAGATAAATGCCCTTCAAATAAATTGTTATATAGACATGAATGTATGAAACAGAATACATAACTATTTTTATGGTCCATGAAAATCATAAAACCAACATAGGTTGCTAAATGAAAAAAACAAAGACCACAAAAAAACAAAGAGAAAAAAACTCAGTTATTTCCACAACCAGCTAAGGAGAATGTAATAGCACCCAATCCACATTAGACAAGAAAATGAACATCAATTCTAAAACCTTATTTAGCAACAGGAGATGACTTTGATTTGTATCTACATTACTCCAAGATTCACCTTGACAAATTGTGCTAATGTCAGAATCCCAGTAATCCATGCTACAAGAGAGGAACACTTTAATAGAAAACAAGAAGATCAGACTGGCCATAGCTTTGCAGATTCCATATCATTGCACTTGGTAGCCAGCCTGACATTTTTTCCACATTCTTCTCCTCCATCTGCGCATCTGCAAAGACAAAGGGAAAGGACAATTCACTCCAAAAATTAACAAGAAAAATAGCGAAAACAGCAACAGTGAAAACGACATGAATAATCGAGTTCAATTATTTTCTTAGCCAATAGCTCAACTCTATTCACATAGTTGTAGAATATAATACAGTGGTTAATTTGAAGCTGGAAAAAACACATGAAATGTATTAGTTTATACTTAACTGTGGATGAAACAGAAAACATAAGAGCCAATGTTTTACTATACCATTGAGAAAAGTGTATTTAGGTAATGAACTTTCTGTCTTTCTTCAACAAAAGCATAATAATGTGTGATTCCTTTCAAGGTCAATTCATCCATTAGATTAATCACATAAGGTCAAGGCAGATATTTCTCTTTGAATTCCTTGACAGTTATAGAAAAGACAGGGTAGTATCAGATCAGTGTCTATAGGAAACACTTCCTTTACTAATTCAAGTAAGCTTACAAACGACATCAAGGCACCAAAACAAAACCCGACAAGAATGGGCAAGAATTTGGTATCTTTGACGATATAAGAATGTAGCCATTTAGGTAGCTTCTAAAGTAGTTGCGCCTTAGTTTTATACCTCACTTGATGGGTTGCTATGTACAGATGTTCTCAAAATAAATAAAATGTGTCTGACACATGAACAACCTTTAAGTGCACTATAATTTTTTTTCTTATTGTGTTTAACGACATCAAGGCACCAAAACAAAATATTTAGCTAGGAGTTAGTGGCCAATTTAGCCATGTACAAAGCATGCAATTGTCATCTAGGTGATTATTTTGAGAATGCATTTGCTAAATATGTTTGATTTTTTAGATGCACAGATTTCCCCCACTTTCCAAATGGCACGTCGGGCAGTAAAAGATTATGCAAAAGATGGATACCAACTTATCCTCATGGTAGCCAAGAATCTCATAATATCCTCATGGTAGCCAAGAACCCCATTATGTCCTCATGGTTGCCAAGAATCCCAATATTGTGAAAACCAGTGAACCATGATGATTCAAACCACCACCGTTTAGGATTGGCACAACCGCACAACCAAGGTTGATGACAAAATATGCTCCGCGTCAGGCATCACCACTGACAAAAGTATGAAAGCAAGAAAAAGGGAAGAGTTTCAGTCAGAAACTGAATTTCTGGGCAGAGGCACATGACTCCATCAGTGGCATGAAAGGCTCCAAGCAAAGTTGAAAGGAACTCCAAAGCACAGTAGACAAGATCAACCATTACGGAGGGTGTCCTATATGTTTATATGGCATAAATACGCAAAGAGGGCATATAATAGTCCAAAATGATGTAGATGCATCGATAGTGCAGCTATCTCTAAGTAGGCCATTCTGCATTTTTTCACCTTGTTTCATCAATGGCAGTTTTTAGCTGATGGCTACTTGAAACTGGTGCTTTAAAGAGCAACCAACTTCTACTTTCTATGTGAAAGGGAAATGTGCCCTTGGGCCATTTCTAAGTATTTTGGTGATTGAGTGTCAACACAAGTGCTTAAATGTGAATCATTGCCCATGGACGAACAAAGTGCAAATCTAGAGCAAAGGTATGTTTCTAAGTCTTAGTACATTGGTTTTGTGTACTAATATACTTGTCTAAGTATTAGAAACAGGAAGAAGAAGAAGAGAAGAAAGTTGGCTGTGTACAGCCAATAGGCTGTTTCGGTCTGGGGCACCGGACTATCCGGTGGTGCACCGGACAGTGTCCGGTGGTGCACCGGACAGTGTCCGGTGCGCCAGGCTGCCTCGACCTGAAGAAGCCGCTCTCAGGAATTTGCCGACGGCGTACGGCTATAATTCACCGGACTGTCCGGTGTGCACCGGACTGTCCGGTGAGCCAACGGTCGGCAGGGCCAACGGTCGGCCGCGCGATCTGCGCGGGACACGTGGCCGAGCCAACGGTCGGAAGGGGGCACCGGACTGTCCGGTGTGCACCGGACATGTCCGGTGCGCCAACGGCTCCCGCATCTGCAACGGTCGGCTTCGCCAATTAAGGAAAGGAATCGGGCACCGGACACTGTCCGGTGTGCACCGGACTGTCCGGTGCGCCCGACGACAGAAGGCAAAGATGGCCTTCCAGATTTGTTCTCAACGGCTCCTAGCTGCCTTGGGGCTATAAAAGGGACCCCTAGGCGCATGGAGGAGTACACCAAGCAACTCTTGAGCATTCTTGATCATCCACACTCAGTCTTTGCGCATCCATTTGTGATTCTAAGTGATTCAAGCTCCGTTCTTGTGAGAAACTGTGAGATAGTCTTTGAGCTCGAATCTTGGCTGTGTGTGTGCGCGTTTCGCTGTGGATTTGTGTGTGTTGCTTCCCTCCCTTACTCCGTGCTTCTTTGTGAATCTTAAGTGTAAGGGCGAGAGACTCCAATTTGTGGAGATTCCTTGCAAGTGGGATAAAGATAAGCAAGGCAAAATACCGTGGTATTCAAGTGGGTCTTTGGACCGCTTGAGAGGGGTTGATTGCAACCCTCGTCCGTTGGGACGCCACAACGTGGAGTAGGCAAGTTTTGTACTTGGCCGAACCACGGGATAAATCACCGTGTCTCCTCTGTGTTGAATTCTCTGTGATTGTCGTATTGTGCAAGATCTTCTCTTTAGCCACTTGGCAATTATTGTGCTAACCCTTAACAAGTTTTTGTGGCTATAAGTTAAGTTTTTATAGGATCACCTATTCACCCCCCCCCCTCTAGGTGCTCTCAATTGGTATCAGAGCCATTCTCTTCACAAAGGGACTTACCGCCCGAAGAGATGGATCCTAAGGGGAAGGGAATCGTGATCAACGACAAAGAGAAGGAATCCTTCGTCAACGAGCCGAAGGACGACAAGCCTACCGACTCCGGCTCGGGGCATAGACGGAAGGAAGGGAAGAAGAAGAAGACAAGGCGCATCAAGGAGATCATCTACTACGACGATAGTGATGAGTCTACTTCTTCCCAAAAGGATGATGACAACGACTACAAAAAGACGGTCAATTCGAACTTTTCATTTGATTATTCTCGTATTCAACATAGTTCGAATTCGCATTTGCTTTCCATTCCTCTTGGCAAACCTCCACACTTCGATGGGGAGGACTACGGATTTTGGAGTCACAAAATGCGTAGTCACTTATTCTCTCTCCATCCAAGCATATGGGAGATTGTGGAGAATGGAATGAAATTTGATAGCTCGGATAGCCCTATGCTTATAAATGAACAAATTCATAGAAATGCACAAGCTACTACTGTTCTCTTAGCGTCTTTGTGCAGGGAAGAGTACAATAAGGTGAGCGGCTTGGATAATGCCAAGCAGATATGGGACACCCTCAAGATCTCTCACGAGGGGAACGACATCACCATGCTCACCAAGATGGAGTTGGTGGAGGGCGAGCTTGGACGATTCGCCATGATAAGGGGAGAGGAGCCAACTCAAACTTACAACCGGCTCAAGACCCTTATCAACAAAATAAGGAGCTATGGAAGCACGCGCTGGACGGATCACGACGTCGTCCGCCTAATGCTCAGGTCCTTTACCGTTCTTGATCCTCATCTCGTGAACAATATTCGTGAGAATCCCAGGTACACGATGATGACGCCCGAGGAAGTTCTTGGAAAATTCGTGAGCGGGCGGATGATGATCAAGGAGGCAAGATACGTCGACGACGCTTTGAATGGTCCACTCCACGAGCCTCAACCCATTGCTCTAAAGGCAACGAGGAGCAAGGAGTCGCTACCTAGCAAGGTGGCGCAAGTTGAGGCGGCCGGGCTCAATGATGAAGAGATGGCTCTCATCATAAAATGCTTCAAGACGGTGCTAAAGGGTCACAAGGGGCAGCCAAGCAAGACCAAGACGAAGGGGAAGCGCTCATGCTTCAAGTGCGGTAAGATTGGTCATTTTATCGCTAACTGCCCTAATAATGATAGTGACCAGGAAAAGGGAAACAAGAGGGAAAAGAAAAGGCATTACAAGAAGGCAAAGGGCGAGGCGCATCTAGGCAAGGAGTGGGACTCGGATTGCTCCTCTTCTGACTCCGACAACGAAGGACTCGCCGCCACCGCCTTCAACAAATCAACCCTCTTCCCCAACGAGCGTCACACATGCCTTATGGCAAGGGAGAAGAAGGTATGTACTCGCAACTCTACCTATGCTTCTTCAAGTGAGGACGAATCTAGTGATGAGGATGAAGTAGATTATTCATGTTTGTTCAAGGGCTTAGATAGATCTAAGATAGACAAAATTAATGAATTAATTGATGCCTTGAATGAAAAGAATATACTTTTAGAGAAACAAGAAGACCTTTTATATGAAGAACATGATAAATTTGTTAGTGCACAAAATTCACTTGCTCTAGAAGTTAAAAGAAATGGAATACTTTCTTGTGAACTTTCTACTTGTAATGAAACCATTTCTTCTTTAAAAGGTGAAATTAATGCTTTAACTGCTAAACTAGAAGTAGCAAGTAACTCTTGTGTTGAAAATATTACAATTTGCACTAGGTGTAAGGATTTTGATGTTAATGCTTGTAGTGAACACTTAGTTTCAATTTCAAAACTAAATGATGAAGTGGCTAGTCTTAATGCTCAACTTAAGACTAGCAAGAGTGAAGTTGATAAAATAAAATTTGCAAGGGATGCCTACACGGTGGGTAGACACCCCTCAATTAAGGATGGTCTTGGCTTCAAGAGAGAGGCCAAGAACTTAACAAGCCATAAGGCTCCCATCTTCGTCAAGGAGAAAGGGAAGGCCCCTATGGCTAGTAGTGCTAAAAGGAACCATGCTTTTTTGTATCATGATAGAAGACAAACTAGAAGTGCTTATAGGGGTTATAATGCTTATGATGATTTTGATGCTCATGTCATGGTTGCTTCTAGTTCTTCTTATGTGCATAATAGAAATATGCCTAGGAAAAATATACCTCAAATGCCTAGGAGAAATGTAGTTCATAATGCTCCTAGGAAAGTAGTAAATGGACCTTCTACAATTTATTGTACTTTAAATGCTTCTTTTGCCATTTGTAGAAAGGATAAGAAAATTGTTGCTAGGAAGTTAGGGGCAAAATGCAAGGGAGACAAAACTTGCATTTGGGTCCCTAAGGATATTTGCACTAACCTTGTAGGACCCAACATGAGTTGGGTACCTAAGTCCCAAGCCTAAATTTGCCTTGCAGGTTTATGCATCCGGGGGTTCAAGCTGGATTATTGATAGCGGATGCACAAACCATATGACGGGGGAGAAGAAGATGTTCACCTCCTACGTCAAGAATAAGGATTCCCAAGATTCAATTATATTCGGTGATGGGAATCAAGGCAAGGTAAAAGGGTTAGGTAAAATTGCAATTTCTAATGAGCACTCAATTTCTAATGTGTTTTTAGTTGAGTCTTTGGGATACAATTTGCTATCAGTTAGTCAATTATGCAACATGGGGTATAACTGTCTATTTACAAATGTAGATGTGTCTGTCTTTAGAAGAAGTGATGGTTCACTAGCTTTTAAGGGTGTATTAGACGACAAACTTTATTTAGTCGATTTTGCAAAAGAAGAGGCCGGTCTAGATGCATGCTTAATAGCTAAGACTAGCATGGGCTGGCTGTGGCATCGCCGCTTAGCACATGTGGGGATGAAGAACCTTCACAATCTTCTAAAGGGAGAACACGTGATAGGTTTGACTAACGTGCAATTCGAAAAAGATAGACCTTGTGCAGCTTGTCAAGCAGGTAAACAGGTGGGAGGAGCGCATCACAGCAAGAATGTGATGACCACTTCAAGACCTCTGGAGCTGTTGCATATGGATCTCTTCGGACCCGTCGCCTATCTGAGCATAGGAGGGAGTAAGTATAGTCTAGTTATTGTTGATGACTTTTCCCGCTTCACTTGGGTGTTCTTTTTGCAGGATAAGTCTGAAACCCAAGGGACCCTCAAGCGCTTCCTCAGGAGAGCTCAAAATGAGTTTGAGCTCAAGGTGAAGAAGATAAGGAGCGACAATGGGTCCGAGTTCAAGAACCTTCAAGTGGAAGAGTTCCTTGAAGAAGGAGGGATCAAGCACGAGTTCTCCGCTCCCTACACACCACAGCAAAATGGTGTGGTAGAGAGGAAGAACAGGACGCTCATCGATATGGCGAGGACGATGCTAGGAGAGTTCAAGACCCCCGAGTGCTTTTGGACGGAAGCCGTGAACACGGCTTGCCACGCCATCAACAGGGTCTACCTTCATCGCCTCCTAAAGAAGACGTCGTATGAGCTACTAACCGGTAACAAACCCAATGTATCTTACTTTCGTGTATTTGGGAGCAAGTGCTACATTCTAGTGAAGAAAGGTAGAAATTCTAAGTTTGCTCCCAAAGCTGTAGAAGGGTTTTTGTTAGGTTATGACTCAAATACAAAGGCGTATAGAGTCTTCAACAAATCATCGGGTTTGGTTGAAGTCTCTAGCGACGTTGTATTTGATGAGACTAATGGCTCTCCAAGAGAGCAAGTTGTTGATCTTGATGATGTAGATGAAGAAGATGTTCCGACGGCCGCTATACGAACCATGGCGATTGGAGAAGTTCGGCCACAGGAACAAGATGAACGAGATCAACCTTCTTCCTCAACTATGGTGTATCCCCCAACTCAAGACGATGAACAGGTTCATCAACAGGAGGCGTGTGATCAAGGGGGAGCACAAGATGATCATGTGATGGAGGAAGAAGCGGAACCGGCACCTCCAACCCAAGTTCGAGCGATGATACAAAGGGATCATCCCGTCGACCAAATTCTGGGTGACATTAGCAAGGGAGTAACTACTCGGTCTCGATTAGTTAATTTTTGTGAACATTACTCCTTTGTCTCTTCTATTGAGCCTATCAGGGTAGAGGAGGCCTTGCTAGATCCGGATTGGATATTGGCCATGGAGGAGGAACTCAACAACTTCAAGCGCAATGAAGTTTGGACACTGGTGCCTCGTCCGAAGCAAAATGTTGTGGGAACCAAGTGGGTGTTCCGCAACAAACAGGACGAGCACGGGGTGGTGACAAGGAACAAGGCTCGACTTGTGGCAAAAGGTTATGCCCAAGTCGCAGGTTTGGACTTTGAGGAGACTTTTGCTCCTGTGGCTAGGCTAGAATCAATTCGTATCTTGCTAGCATATGCCGCTCACCATTCTTTCAGGTTGTACCAAATGGATGTGAAGAGCGCTTTCCTCAACGGGCCACTCAAGGAGGAGGTGTACGTGGAGCAACCCCCTGGCTTCGAGGATGAACGGTACCCCGACCACGTGTGTAAGCTCTCTAAGGCGCTCTATGGACTTAAGCAAGCCCCAAGAGCATGGTATGAATGCCTTAGAGACTTTCTAATTGTTAATGCTTTCAAGGTTGGGAAAGCCGATCCAACTCTTTTTACAAAGACATGTGATGGTGATTTGTTTGTGTGCCAAATTTATGTCGATGACATAATATTTGGTTCTACTAACCAAAAGTCTTGTGAAGAGTTTAGCAGGGTGATGACGCAGAAATTCGAGATGTCAATGATGGGCGAGTTGAACTACTTCCTTGGGTTTCAAGTGAAGCAACTCAAGGACGGCACCTTCATCTCCCAAACGAAGTACACGCAAGATCTGCTAAAGCGGTTTGGGATGAAGGACGCCAAGCCCGCAAAGACTCCGATGGGAACCGACGGACACACCGACCTCAACAAAGGAGGTAAGTCCGTTGATCAAAAAGCATACCGGTCAATGATAGGGTCATTACTTTACTTATGTGCTAGTAGACCGGATATTATGCTCAGCGTATGCATGTGTGCTAGATTTCAATCCGATCCTAAGGAATGTCACTTAGTGGCGGTGAAGCGAATCCTTAGATATTTAGTTGCTACGCCTTGCTTCGGACTCTGGTATCCAAAGGGTTCTACCTTTGACTTGGTTGGATACTCAGATTCCGACTATGCTGGATGTAAGGTCGATAGGAAGAGTACATCGGGGACGTGCCAATTCTTAGGAAGGTCCCTGGTGTCATGGAACTCTAAGAAACAAACCTCCGTTGCCCTATCCACCGCTGAGGCCGAGTATGTTGCCGCAGGACAGTGTTGCGCGCAACTACTTTGGATGAGGCAAACCCTCAAGGACTTTGGCTACAATCTGAGCAAAGTCCCACTCCTATGTGATAATGAGAGTGCTATCCGCATGGCGGAAAATCCTGTTGAACACAGCCGCACAAAGCACATAGACATCCGGCATCACTTTTTGAGAGACCACCAGCAAAAGGGGGATATCGAAGTGTTTCATGTTAGCACCGAGAACCAGCTAGCCGATATCTTTACCAAGCCTCTAGATGAGAAGACCTTTTGCAGGCTGCGTAGTGAGCTAAATGTCTTAGATTCGCAGAACTTGGATTGAGTTGTAGCATACATGTGTTTATGCCTTTGATCATGTTCATTCTGCATTTTGTTGCTTATTGTGGTGCTCAAGTTGTACAAACACTCCCTGGACCTCACAAGTCCGTTGCAAAGTGATGCACATGTTTAGGGGGAGATGTGTTACAACTTGACCCTTTGAGACTAACCATATGCTTGAGTTTGCTTGATTTAGTCTCGAAGGAGGATTGAAAGGAAAAGGTGGACTTGGACCATGAAAGACTTCCACTGCACTCCGATGAGAGAGTAACTTATTCCAAGTCCATCTCATGAACTCTTATTGCCATTTGCTCTTAATTGAAGATTTGGTGAGGCAATGGGGTTATAGGGCCAAGATTGCTCCCGTTTTGGTGCTTGATGCCAAAGGGGGAGAAAATAAAGGCCAAAGTGATAAATGGATCAGCTACCACTTGAGAGATTTTGAAAATAGTAGAATAGAGTTTTTGTTTTGTCAAAAGCTTTTATTGTCTCTTATTGTCTCTATTGTCAAAAGTTAGCTTCTTGTGGGGAGAAGTGTTGATTATGGGAAATAGGGGGAGTTTTTGAAATCTTTGATCAATCTCTTTTGGAATGACTCTCTTTATGCCTCAACATGTGTGTTTGACATAGAAATAGAGATTTGAGTTTGATTTGCAAAAACAAACCAAGTGGTGGCAAAGGATGATCCATATATGCCAAAATTGAATCAAAACCAATTTGAGTTTTTATTTTGAAGTGATTTTGCACTTGTTCTAGCTACTTTATGTTGTGTTGGCATAAATCACCAAAAAGGGGGAGATTGAAAGGGAAATGTGCCCTTGGGCCATTTCTAAGTATTTTGGTGATTGAGTGTCAACACAAGTGCTTAAATGTGAATCATTGCCCATGGACGAACAAAGTGCAAATCTAGAGCAAAGGTATGTTTCTAAGTCTTAGTACATTGGTTTTGTGTACTAATATACTTGTCTAAGTATTAGAAACAGGAAGAAGAAGAAGAGAAGAAAGTTGGCTGTGTACAGCCAACCGGCTGTTTCGGTCTGGGGCACCGGACTGTCCGGTGGTGCACCGGACAGTGTCCGGTGGTGCACCGGACAGTGTCCGGTGCGCCAGGCTGCCTCGACCTGAAGAAGCCGCTCTCGGGAATTTGCCGACGGCGTACGGCTATAATTCACCGGACTGTCCGGTGTGCACCGGACTGTCCGGTGAGCCAACGGTCGGCAGGGCCAACGGTCGGCCGCGCGATCTACGCGGGACACGTGGCCGAGCCAACGGTCGGAAGGGGGCACCGGACTGTCCGGTGTGCACCGGACATGTCCGGTGCGCCAACGGCTCCCGCATCTGCAACGGTCGGCTTCGCCAATTAAGGAAAGGAATCGGGCACCGGACACTGTCCGGTGTGCACCGGACTGTCCGGTGCGCCCGACGACAGAAGGCAAAGATGGCCTTCCAGATTTGTTCTCAACGGCTCCTAGCTGCCTTGGGGCTATAAAAGGGACCCCTATAGGTGTACATTCGGGCCGCCCGGCCCGGCCCGGCCCAAGCCCGAAAAGGCCCGTAATGTTTGAATTTCGGGCCGGCCCGGCCCGTTTGAATTTCGGGCCGTGCCGGTCCGGCCCATGGGCCTAGCCCTCGGCCCACGGCCCGGCCCGTAATTGCTTAAACGTGCCGGGCTCATTTCGGGCGGCCCGAAATTATAAAAGCCCGAAATTCAATTTTAGGCCCGAAATTCACATTAGAGCCCTAAATTAAAAAAAACAAATAAAAGATAAGACAAATAAATTTGAACAAAATCAAACTTAGTATTTGTATTAAAGTTACCACAGCTATGCAATGACTACCTCGTTTATAAATCATTTTGTTAGAAGGAAAAAGAGTATAATCAGCTCTATACAAAGTTCGTAAGTTCAGTTTATTGTCTAATGTTCATAACAAAAGCAAAATTACATCACACACTCTATTTCAAAGCTACAAAAACATATAACTAGCATTATCTCTAGCTTTGTGTTATTTATCAAGTATATAAAAGTGTGGAATGAAGTGTGGTTTTAATAAATATATGGGCCTTTTTGTGCCTCTATATGGGCCATTTCGTGCCTGCCTTAAACGGGCCGTGCTCGTGCCCGCCCATGGGCCGTGACCTCGGCCCAAACCCGGCCCGATATAACGGGCCGTGCCGGCCCGGCACTAAATTATTTCGGGCCGTGCCGTGCCTGGGCCGTGTTTTTTTTCCGTGCTTCGGGCCGGCCCACCAGGCCTGGCCCAAATGTACACCTATAGGGACCCCTAGGCGCATGGAGGAGTACACCAAGCAACTCTTGAGCATTCTTGATCATCCACACTCAGTCTTTGCGCATCCATTTGTGATTCTAAGTGATTCAAGCTCCGTTCTTGTGAGAAACTGTGAGATAGTCTTTGAGCTCGAATCTTGGCTGTGTGTGTGCGCGTTTCGCTGTGGATTTGTGTGTGTTGCTTCCCTCCCTTACTCCGTGCTTCTTTGTGAATCTTAAGTGTAAGGGCGAGAGACTCCAATTTGTGGAGATTCCTCGCAAGTGGGATAAAGATAAGCAAGGCAAAATACCGTGGTATTCAAGTGGGTCTTTGGACCGCTTGAGAGGGGTTGATTGCAACCCTCGTCCGTTGGGACGCCACAACGTGGAGTAGGCAAGTTTTGTACTTGGCCGAACCACGGGATAAATCACCGTGTCTCCTCTGTGTTGAATTCTCTGTGATTGTCGTATTGTGCAAGATCTTCTCTTTAGCCACTTGGCAATTATTGTGCTAACCCTTAACAAGTTTTTGTGGCTATAAGTTAAGTTTTTACAGGATCACCTATTCACCCCCCCTCTAGGTGCTCTCACTATGCCCTCTTTGTTAGGTCGAAAACATTTGTGGTATATCATCTGTTCCTACCATCCGGTGAACAAAAGTATTAAAAAAGTTTACCTGTAATAATCAAACAAAGAATTGAAAATATATAAAAATGGGCCCAATCAATGCACAAAGTGATGATATTTTTAGCTGCTATAAATTCTGAAAACGAAAATTGTACAGTCAGACGAGTAGATGCATAGGTGAAATTTGTAAAGATAGGATTGCAAATTTGTTGGTAGCATCAAGGACCTGAAGCATATGTTTGTTGCTTGTGTGTTCAAGTTTGCTGCAGCAAGCCACCTACTAATACCTTTTAGAAATGTTCCAGCTACAACTCGCAGCTCGAAACAATTGCAATGACTTCCCATAATGTACGTTCACTCATTCATAAGGGACGGTACACGAAGAACGATAAATGTAATGCAGGGGGTGTGCATTCTCTGAGTTGAGCCTGATTGTTCCTTCAAATTGTCATCAGATCAGGTTTCTCCTCTGAATCCTCATCAGAGTCATGTTTCTCAAACTGAAGGATAACATAGGACCCAGATGCTGAACATGTCGTGAAGACCGACTCTGTTTGACCTTTGGACTGGGTTCTCCTGATCCCAGGTTTCATCTACAGGTTTTCCTGGTTCAGTAGCAAGCTAGTGTCACACCTACCAGGCTACCAAACATACATAATGGCAACGCTAGTAACAGCTATGAATATTCAGGCTGGTATTGCTGATGGCCATGGGATTCAAAGGTTGGAAGAACCCTGCGATGCAGAACCTACCAGAGCCTAGGCTGACAAGCTGAGGATGCTGGAACTCCTCCAGTCTTGAGGTGCCTCAAGCTCCTTTCAAGTGCCTAGTAGCTGATTGTTTAGTTAATACTCGATGATAACTTTTGAATCAGAGAACGCGCAAAGATCTACCTACTCGCAGTAGAGCCCTTTCTCCAGTAGCATCGTGACAATCTACATGGAGATAACAAATGTTGACCTGAAATCGAAGGGAACCTGAAAACACGGAAAAATTCACATGTACGTCGAGATGGCCCTTGGCGACAACGATCACATCGAACGACAATGGGGAGCACTGCGGTGGTGCATCGGCCTCGTCGCCGCAACCCGAGCCTGACGCGTTGTCCTCGCAGAGAACCAATGAGGAGGAGCCACAGTAGGTGTGGTTGTCCCCCTCGGCGGCCGGGGCACGGGGGATCTCGACGGGTGCCCCGTTGCCGCTCTAGGACTCAGCGGTGCTGTTGTGGCTAGATGTCCTAGCAGGGTTGCACGAGTGCATCTCGGGTGGAGGGGTCGAAATCGGCGGCGTGCGTGGCATCGGAGTAGATCTCGGGCATCAGAGTCAATTGCGAGAGTGAGAGTGGGGGCGTGGGGGGAACAGGGACGACGAGAATTGTGGATGTCAGGCGGGAAGGTGGGGCCGCCAGCATCATTGACGCGGGCAGTGGCCGGCGAGCATCGCGGCGAGCATCGCAGACGTGTGGCTATTGCAAGCGCGGGGTGGAGGTGGTGGGAGGGGGCCGACGAGGTGGTTGTAGAAGTGGTGGAGAGCGCGGGGTCGGAGGTGGAGGTGGGCGGCGGTGGCTTGGCCATGGCTGCGGCTGGAGACTGCTGCTGGGGAAGGGAAGGGACTGGCTGGATGGTGGTGGCGACTCTCCTCCGCGGCAGCAGAGAGGACACCAATCGAGGCAAGGCCAACAAGCCCAGCCCGATCCCGCGGCGGTGGCTTGGCGTGAGCGGAGGGGGAGGCGGGGAGCGCGCGGAGGCTGCGAGCGGATCGAGGAGGCCCCCGGGGCGGGGAGGAGGAAGCGGGCGGATCGCGCGGCGTATGCGAGGAAGGCTGTGGGATGCGCGGCTTGGCAGAACGTGCGCCATGCGAGTGGTTGGACGCCTACACTATTAACATAATTAGTAGTAGAGATTTCGGAGAACTTCATACTGGTCTAGATTTAAAATTCTCAGAGAAATTTAGAAATATTTGTATATGTTAGTTTAACTAAGAGAATGTTTTATAAATTTTGAATATGATTTTATTACCGTTTCTTAATTATTTTTAAAAATATAGATTTAATTTGGTTAGTAATTACAAGAAATACCACTTGACTTGATTAATAAAATCAACAAAATTAAATTTGAGTGGTTTCCTAATAGTGTTATTTAGCGTGCTTTCTAAGGATGGAGGCAGTAGTAATGCCCAGCCTGACGAGTACCGTGAAGCAAGCTCCAAACTAGTCAATTTATTTGTATGATAGAAAAGTCAGAAATAGACAATAGAGGCCCCCAGCTTGACTCATAACTTATGAACACGTGAATCGCATTTCCCATATATAGGCGCATTGCGAGAAATATTCCTTCTCGATCCGGTTCGAGTTGGGCCAGCGAATAGACATCACAAATCTCTGACCTCTCTATCTGTACGCATCTATTATATGCTCCTATTCTGTAATAAGCCATATATACGATGATCAGCAGAAATAACAAAATGGGAGAGAGGCGAGATAGATATGTAGGCATGCATGCGTACGCTGTCCTTATCTGTGAGCTACGCAGGCGTGCTCGTCGGTCGCCTTGTCGCTGCTGCTGCACTACACACGTGCCAGAGATAATCGTTGCAATGCCACCATACCCGGGACGACTGGCGTCAGCGTCACCGTATGTATGATCACCATCTTCACGCCGCTCTCGACCCACCGACTGCGACGCCGGCCGGCGTGCATGCAAGAAAGGAATCCTACCTTGACGCGTCGTATGTAAGCTTCTATAACAGACCATTTTTGGCGTTCATAATTATTTTCAGCGGCTATAATTATTCCTAATAAGCTATGTAGTCAAACGGTCGTTGAACGGTTATTAGTTGTTAGGACTAATGTTTTTTATCATATAACTATACATTATATATGTGTTAAACTTTCATATCGTATTGAAGTAATCCTACGAGCATGAAATGGTTAGAAAATGTGGAGAAGATTATGATTGTCGAGTAGCGCCTACCATCGACGCTGAAGTTGTGTATTCTATTGGAGGAAAGGCCAACAGACGACATGAACTTGTGAATTTTTTTCAATAAGATTGAAACTATGATCGAATACCTAATTTTCTTGTTTTTCAAGATACTCTATGTTTATTCGACGGAGTTGCGGTCGCAGGCGCTTGAGCATGGATTATCATTATATTTTGTCTCATTTAAGATGATCTATAAGAGGGCAAGCAAGCAACAAGATACTCTAGTGAGATAAGGATTCAGGTTTATTTCTTCATGGTCGTAGCGGTAACACGATTTCACAGCTTAAGATAAAAAATAAAGATTCAATTTTTTTCTCTCCTTATGATTCTTGATATATATTCGCTGCATTGTCCTTTTGATTCGTTGTATGCTAGTCACGAAAAAGAAAACACAAACACCTTAGAATCGGCGATTCAGTCCCCCTTGAGTCCCCGACTCCCCACTCCTGTCTCGACTCTTTACCTAAGCTTCTGCTCGGCCCCATCCCCGTGCGTCTCCTCCCGGCTTTCGTCTCGCTCTGAGCTCGCCTCTACCATGGCGACTAGGGTTTAGTAGCGCCGCAGCCTCCATCACTGCCATCCTCAACTCCGTACCGGATCCGGAAGAGGCGTCGGTTCGTCCTCAACGTCGCCAACCTCCGCTCCCCGTCGTCCTCACCCCCTCTATCTCGTCAAGGTTAGGATCGTTCCACCTCTACCTCGTCAAGGATCGTTCCACATCTACCTCTGAGTATTGACTGTGGTTTGGGTACAAGGCTCGCACCCGTTGCTTGATCTGTGGATTTGTTTGCTGCATCAGTGTTAGGGTTTGATTTTTGGGGATTTGATATGTGATTGATTACTGACAGCAGTAGACCAAGCTGCTGGTGCGAGAATGGGATAGATGGGGCAGCAAGGGTGCTATTCGTATCTGTAATTAGGCATACTTGGATGGGAAGTTTCTATGTAGCATGCAAATTCCTGTTATTTCCATGGTTACATCACGAGTTTATTTGGAAAAAACCCCCCCATGCGTCCAAATCCGTTATTGAACATTTGAATGTGTATATGTGTTATGTGAATTCTATTTAGTCTAAAATTTTATCTTCTAGATGTATGACCTTTAGAAATTGGGAACCCACCTGTGCAATCGGTTATTGAATTTCTGCGACCTGAAACACTGAACTTGTCCACAAAAGCACAGAAACAGCAAGCAATCGTCAGTCTTTTGCTTACCTAGCTTGTCATTTTAACCCTTAATGTTGTCATATGCATACATGAGAACCCTTTTATAAACACATGTAAATTCACTTCTAAGCTATTCGACACACTTATTTCTTCATACTGAAGCATTTATTTTGCATATATGTGCTCATACATGTCGTTGGTAGACGTGGGTGGAATCAATGTAGCGTGTCGTGAGGGGTGCAGGCGACAGGGCCGCGTTGGGCGCAGACGAGGCCGACGGGGCCACGAGTGGCGAGGGTGGGGTCGATGGCGCTGTTGAGGGTAGTGACTGCTTTGGCTACGGGAGGAGTCATGTCGGTTAGGGAAGAAACGCAGGGGGTCGCGCTGGCAGCGCCGGAGAGGAGGCCAAGGTCGCGAGCAGAGACCAGCGTGAGAGGAGACACGTTGGGTAGTTGCACCGTCGTGGTGTTGGGTTGGGAGGGGATGTCGTCGGGGTGAGAGTCCGCATCGGTAGGAGGTGGATTGGGGGGGGGGGGGGGAGGAGCGCGCCCTAGGGATGTTGTCCGCGCAGGGGAAGGATGTGCATCGATGTTGGGGTTGGAGTTCTTTGCGGAGGGGGAAGGAGGCCGACGCAGAGGTGGGTGAGCTACCATGCTCGGGGAGGAGGGCGTCAGATTGGAGGTGGCCGCACGCATGAGGGGTGCGGGTAGGGCGGCTAGGAGCGGGACGCCGCCGGCAAGCGCGACACGGGTAGGGCGGCTGGGAGTGGGACGTCGACGGCGGGCGCGGCAGTGGGCAACTGAAGGGGCAGCCGGGGGGCATGCCTTAGAGCAACGTCGAGGGCGCCACCAGCGAGGGGGGTCGAGCCTGGTGCGCTGGTGAGCACCGGAGATGGAGAAGGGAGAGGGGATGGGGTAGCTGTAGGGGAGGAAGAAAAAGAAACCTAGCTTGATACCATATTGAAAACCCTAACCCTAACCAGTGTTGGATGATGTATTATAATAGAGGTAAGTGGGCCTAAGCCCAATATAGGGACAATCACACACAATACATCAGTACGCACACTGGCACACAATACATCTAACACTTAGTGCCTGATAGCAACTAAACAGGTTACATGGCAGGTAATCACATGGTAGGAGGTAGGTGGGCTAGCAGCTAGCTATTGGTCTTCCATAATATTGGTTGACTGATATTTGTTTGCTGATGTCGTTTTTCTGCGGCATTTATGAACTGCCATCACTTTTTTGTGTTGTGCATATCATGTGGTTTTCTCTCTCTGAATGGTAGATGAACACTTTCTATATCTGTGTCCCAATCTCCTATTGTGGTAGAACACAAACATTTGTTTTGTTTCATGATTTGTAAATGTAAGGAGACTATCTCGCTATGGTGATAACTGATAAAGGGCTTGCCACATGTCACAGCTGTCAATGTATATATGCCAAAGTACCCTCTTGCTACATTTTTTTTCAGAACACATCTGTGGTTGTGAATGAAGCAATCCCATGGGGGAATGTGGCTGGCAGCAGCAGGACATTATTTATATTCTTTGCTATAATTCTCTTACGTTGGAAGCATTTTTTGGTTAGGACCTATGAAGTATTTTTGCTGAGTTTTTATTTGGAACTATATTGTACAAGCTGTTCAAATAAATGAATCTACTTTGTAAGATGTAGTGCATTTTAGTTCAGTCTTTTTTTCTTTTTGTGTTTATGCTGTGATTGTAGAGTGACTGCCACGAGTTGGTAACTTGCTGTCTTATCAAGAAGTTTTTGATAATGAAGTATTTCTAACTTTGCTGTTTCCCGAATAGTTGAGATGCACTTTTTTTGTAGGATTTCAGTTTTTTCCTTTTCAGCCCATAAGCGCGTATGCAGCATGCAAGTTTATGCCTTTTTTGTGTAGGCTTGATATTTAACGGGCTCTGGGCAGAGTTTAACAAGTTTCAGCAATGGGGTTTGATAATGAATGTATCTTGAATATTCAATCCCTTCCTGGTGAATATTTCTGCCCTGTTTGCCGGACACTTGTGTATCCCAATGAGGCCCTACAAACTCAATGCACACATCTCTACTGCAAATCCTGCTTGGCATATGTAGTGGCAACCACACAAGCTTGTCCTTATGATGGATACCTTGTAACAGAAGCTGATTCGAAGGTATGCATATTCAATGAGTTCTTGTATGTTGTGAAGTAATGACACTCCTCTTAGGCTCTTACTATCACATTTGCAATCTACAGCCTCTTATGGAATCAAATAAAACTCTTGCTGAGACTATTGGCAAAGTTGCGGTCTATTGCCTGTATAATAAGAGTGGCTGCCAATGGCATGGAGAGCTATCCGCCTGTACCACACATGGTACTACTTGTGCATATGGGAACTCTCCTGTTGTTTGCAATCGTTGTGGGACACAAATTGTGCATCGTCAAGTACAAGAACATGCTCAACTCTGCCATGTATGTCCATTTTGTCTTCAGTAACTTCTTATGGAAGTCAAGAACTACTGTAAGTGACAGTTTCTTTTTGTCTTTTTTTGGTTATTTGCAGGGCTTACAATCTCAAACCCAACAAGCTGATGGTAGTCAGGTGCAGCTAGCGGCGGCAACAACTCAGCCAGTCACCCAAGACCCATCACTTGCTTCAGCTGGATCTGCTGCACCTGCAGTTACAACCCTACCAAAGCCATCTTTAACTACAGCCACAGCTGTAACAAGTTCTGCAACAGCAACAGGAGGGGCAGCTGGTGCAACCACAGCAGCAGTGCCTTCTTCAGCCGCATCTATTTCTGCTTCCCAAACTCCAACAGCTGAGCAATGGTACCAGCAGCAGCAGCAGCTCCAATACTCACAATATTATCAGCAGCAGCATCCTGGATCCAACCCTTACATGCAGCAATATCAACAGTATAACCAATACCAGCAGGCGTATCAGCATTACATGCAACCTTCAATGCAAGTACCATCCCAAAATGTGGTGCAAGGATCTGCACAACCTGCTTCTTATGTTCAGCCTCAAGTGCAATCCTCCCAACTGATGATGCAAGCTCAAAGTCAACCCCAGGTCCATCCATTGACAAGTCAACCGCAGCTTCAGCAGCATCCAGTTCAACCTCATCCCCAAAGTCACCCTCATCTTTCCCATGTTCAACTACCTGCAGATCAGTCACAGCTTCATCAATCAATTCAGTCAGCCCAAGTTCCACAGTTCCAACCAAGTCATGTTCCTCTCCAACCATCTGGTCTCCAAGTACAACCTGCAGCACATCCATCTGCTCTTACTCAAGTTGGTAACCAGCAAGTTGCTACTCAAGCAACGGCTCATCAGGTGCAGCCACATGTACGAGTTCAACCTCCGCAGCAGCAACATATTGTTGCACAGCAACAACATCCACATCTGCAAGCTTTACCTCCACATCAAAATATTCAACCTCAGATGCAGTTAAACTCTCAAGTTCAGCTGCAGCCTCCACATGCCCAGCAGCAAGCTTACCCACAACCACAGGCCTATCCTCAACAAACACATCATATGCACCCCCAGAATGCTTCATATACACAGCAGCAAACACAAGGTGCTCTTTTGCAACCTGTACCTGTGTCCCATCAACAAGCACATGTTTCTCATCATCCTGCACCAATGCGTCCTCCGTTGCCAAGTCAACAGCCAGCTTTGCAGCCTTTTCAGGGAATTCAACGTACAACACAACATGGAAAACATATTGGATTTCATGCTCAGTGGCCACCAATGGGTTCCAACATTTCTTCCCAGGCACCACCACAGGGATTCCCTGCAAACTCATCTGTTTCTTCACAATCAGTTCAACCATACCAGCAAGGAATGTCTTCATCACAACAGGTGCATTCCCAACCTGGTCAGCCTTATACACAGCATCATGTTACTGGCAATACTGGACATGTTCAAACTTCAGCTGGCAGATCTATGACTCATCTTGCACCAACACAGCAGTTTCAGCACCAACAATCAGCAGTGCTTAGAACTGAGTCACCTGCTGCTGCGCACCCTATTGGGCAGGGTTCTTTAGATCTTGAAAAACATACTTCAAAATCAGGGAAGTCAGAAAATGCAATTAATGCTGCTGTCAGTGAAAATAAAATTAGCGGTGCTGACTCAGCTGCCATGAGACCTACAAAGCCTCAATCAGGTGAGGAAAACATGAACAGTGAACAAAATGGTTTTGTTGGTGTTAGAAAAGATGCAGTGCAAACTGGCATTGTATCACACGGTTTAGATGGTTCAATTAGGAGGGATGGGAATACTGACCAGGCAGGTAATTCACATGGTCTAGTTGTGCAGGGAGGCAAAGACCATAAGGCTTCAGATGTTACTAATCGTGAGAAAGAACAATCATTTCAGCAGGCATCACTGCAAAATGCAGGGGCACTGGGCTCTTATGTGCCCCCAGGTGTGGTACCACAACATCCATCTGGACCAGATAAAATGCTTCCTCAGCATATTATGAATCCTGGTCATAAGCATGGTTCCTCTGAAAATATCCGTCCTCCGTTGCAACAACCATATGGTTTGTTTCATTCTGGAAAGATATCAAGGCCATTTGGAGAGAACCAGATTCAGATGCCTATGTCACAGCCTGGGGGTATCAGACCTGGTGATGGTATGATCCGACCTCCTGTGGTTGGCCCATTACCTGGACATCATGGTGCAGTGTTGTCTCCTTTTGATCTTGAACATTTGGGCCAGCCACATTCTCTCGGTAATACTGTGGATTGTAGGCAAATTCTTCCTGTTTTTTTGTTGTTTCAAGTATGCTGACCTAACTTTCATTCCATTTATTTAGGAATGTTGAACAGCAATGACTTTGGTGGTGAGGGGTTCAATACTTCAAGGGGTGCTGCATATCCCGGAAGACATGATAATATCGAAGACGATCGGAAACATTTTCCAGCACCAGCCCTTCTGGATGGTCAAGGCTTGCAAAGGGACCCTAGACATTTTGAGAGAGCTTTAGTTAGACCTGATGGTTTCCTTGATTCAGTACCTGGAAGGCCTCCTTTTCCAAACCATAGAAGTGTAGGTTTGCATGAGGGTTTTCCAAGAAAACAAAACACAACTGCCAGTCACCCTGACGTCCTGTCACATGGAGCAGAATTTGATCATCACAGGGCTATTGGAATGCCTAATTTCAGAAATCCAGGTACAGATTTTGAAGCAATATGCATAAATTAATAACTGAAATTATTACAATACTTCAATGGGAGCAGGTCTTTTGGTTATATGAATGAAAGCTTATGACTCTTGAACCTTGAGTTTGCCAATGATGTTCCTCCATTGGATTTGAATGTTTTCAGGCCCATTTGCTCAAGGGACAAGTGGTGGTCCTGGTGCGCCCCCTAAAAACCAGCTTGGCTCTGGTAACCTTCCTGGAAACATACAACATGCTTTTGCAGGCCCAGACATCCCTCCAGCTCCTTTTAACCTTGGTGATTCTTTTCCTTCCACTAGCCTACATGCTGGGTGTGGAGAACCTCATGGTAATGACTATTGCATTTAACTGAACCTTCTACCCTACTTTGCAGGTGACATGCATCCAGGTGACCCTCATCTTGTTGCTGACTATTCTCAGCATGGATTTCCTAAAACTGCAGCACACTTTGGTTTGGTGCGTTATCAGTGCCTTTGTACATGATTTTTTTGTTACAATGCACTATCACTTCCTATATTTTCTATCATTGTTGCATTATGTACTGTTTAACTACTAAACTGTTGAGTGTTCTTCCATCTAGGGTGGATTCTCGAGAAATGGGAATTCTGGTTGGTGCCGAATATGCATGTTTAACTGTGGGACCGCAGAGAATCTGGATCTGCATGTACAAACAAGGGAACATCAGCAATGTGCAATGGACATTATCCTGAAAATGAAGCAAGATGTTGCAAAGAGGAAAAAACTGTAAGATATGAACTAATTTAATTTTGAATTTCCAAAATGAAGCATCTCCTTGTTTATAAACTCATATACTCTGTACTCAGGAATTATGGAGGCCCCAAGTCGGTCAACAACAAAAAGGTTTCTGGGAAGGGCCATTTTCGTGGGAATAGGCGCTAGTGTTACCTGATTCAGCTTGATGTGAATTTGAAGGTGAGTTGTGGCTGTTTGATTGTCATTCACAAGACATTTTGCCCCTATATGGTTCAATTGGTCACTTCCTAATATTTTTCCAGGTTGCTACTGGTGCTTTTGGACGTTTCATAGGCAATTGAGAGTTGAGATCTCTTCAGACATCATGTTCACGCGGTTCAGAGTATTTGAAGTGGAACTTGTAATGTTCCCAAACTTTTGTTGCCATGTTGATCTGCAGAGTTCACATGGCTATGTTTACTTTACGTATTTTTGCTGAAGTTCTGGGATTGCTTAACATGCTAGTACCCTTCTTCTGTATGCGATGATTTATGACTACTGTTTGTTTCAACTAGGCTCATGCTTTGTCTAATGCGACCTAATAATAGACCACACTGAAACTTTTACAAAGAGACATGTAATTGTGTCATCAGACATCCAGAACATGGTAATTTTTTGTTGGAATCTTTTGGTAAGGGGCTGATGGGAACATGTAAAAGGTACTTTCAGTGCCTGAAAATTATGCTAGTTTTTCATAGTTTAATTCAAAAAAAAAAATCTAAGGGTGTGGTGTCTAAATAGAGTTCCTTTACACCACTAAGCCCAATTTGCTTAATGATATATTTTAAAATTATTGAATGCTGATTCCATGATATGTTCCCATTCAAAACAAGGGAGGACAAAAGTGCTGCATTCTGGAATAAACACATGGGCTAGAGTTGTTGACATATCATTGCATGACAACAACAAAGCCATCCAAATCAACAAAAATAATCTCATTAAAGTGGTGCCTATTTTGTGCCTGAGGGATCCATTAGTGTTAAAGGGAGGTTTGGAAGCCTGGAAGGAAACACAAAAGTATGAAGAGGTTTGAATTGGGACATGTACTTTGAATGTTAGCATGAGATGGGAGGGAATTGATGGTAAACCTTGTTTGGAACCAAAGTATGTAGGTTGTGCTCAAATATAGAAGAAAAAGAAAGATATCTTGATTTTCATATGAATACTAGTACGTGCATCATGTATGCAGAGCTTTTTGATACTGATACTGGAGTTTTATTATTCACTTCTAGTTAGTTAGTTAGTTATTCGAGGTAGTGATGGTTTTATTATCATGGGTTTGATGTTCAGAATAGGACATCATTGAACCCTACAAGCACTAAATGTTGTGGGTAAAATACCTAAGTTTCTAATTCACTGCTGCTGGGCAGATGGCTTGTTCAGTTATGTTTGATATGATTTTTCGCATGTGATATATTTTGCTGATGGTGGTGTTTCTCTAGATGTCTGTTTTAAATCATCTGTATTTGCTGTTTGTTTGCTAAGCAGAAACTGGAAAGTGTAGGATAATTTCCAGCAGAGGGCTCCTGTCATACTTGCTTGTTTCCCTAACGATGGTAAGGATGACATGCTTTGATATGCTGGTAAGGAAAGATATGTATTGAGCTTTTACTACAATACACTTCAAACTTTTGGACTGAAGTTTTTCATATATGGATTATTGCTAAAGTGCTGAAGGCCGAAGCCAATCTGTGACCTGTCAATTACTTGGACACTAATGACCTGTTTGGTTCGCTGCCTAACTTACCACAGTTTGCCACACATAAGGTTAGGCAAGTTTGATCAACTTAGGCGCGTGTTTGGTTTGTAGTCACAGTTGTGGCAAGATTTGTCTCTTGCTGCGTTGGTCCCACTCATCAATGACTTATAAAAGTGTAGCATGATTCTCTTAGGCATTGCCAAAATGCGGCAAAGAATTTGAGCGCCTAACCTTTGGCATGTGTGGCAGAAAATATATGGCAATTTATGACACCTTAGCCGTACAACCAAACAGACGCTAAAGGTCCCAGTTTGTATAATTGTGAGGCCATCATGAACTGCTATGCTTTTGTTCGTAGGAAACAACATAAGATATATTTATGTGTAAATTAATAGATTGTTCATATCTATGTTCATTCGGGGTAAGGAGTGACATTACAATGTCTTGGTTGAACTCAATTTATGTGATCGCCAAGTGGTTCAAGTGTGCCCCAATGTTATGTTTGTTCACTTTCCAGTGCTTAGTTTGCCGGATGCTGTTGCCCACAGAAGATGCCCCCCCAAACAAACAAAATTGGTTGGGCATCACTTGTAATATATTTCTCCCAAATGCAGGTTGTTTGGGGTTAGACTTGTTACATACATTCTTCACCTGCTCATGGATTTTGTCCAAACTACTCATAGGGTTATCGTTCACATGTGTAACTTATTCAGCACACTACTGTGATTTTTTTATAGAACTAGGTAGGATGGTTATTTAGCAAGATGATGGTATGATTCAAAACAACTTGGTGCTTTCTGCTACTACCCTTGACTTGTAGCCCGCTATTAGTTTGGATATAACCAATCAATTAAAAGGCACCCTTTGGATGTAAGCACAATTCGGTTGGCTGCTTCCAATTGATTTGGCTACAGATCAAATCCTCTTCAAAATTGCATGGTGTATTTTGCGTTGCTCAAAGACAAGAAATCATTCAAGATGCTTACACTGCCCCTATTTATTTTCTCTGACTGGAACGGGGTTGGCTACCATGACGACTTAGCAATTGGAATGCCAAACTCTAGGTTCATCAATGGTTTTGTAATTTTGAGGTCACCAGTGATTTGTTATACAGAATTGTGGGTGAAAATGAAAACATCTCTGGCAAGTTCCAGTCAGTTTCTGACCAGTTTTTGACACAGACTGGTCTGATGTTGATTGTCACATTTTTGTAGCACATACTCTTAAGGATCGGGCCAAAAAGTCTGTTTTCTTGAATGGTTCCTTCCTATTTAGGTTTGAATTGTAGAATCACTGGTGCTGGTGCCCCTTTGTCACTCGTGTCAAATAGTAAAAGGAAATGTGCCGTTATCGATCGGAATTGTAGAATCACATTACTGTACGATTATCGATCGAATTACTGTTACAATAGTAACTTGCAGTGCAGTATATTCAATTTGGTAGTAATTAGCAACTTGGTGACATTGTTGTTCGTGCTTGGCATAATGTAGACGATCTATGTTTCTTCTGTCTCTTTTCTTTTGTGTTTCTTTGGGATTCTTGTAGATGGTGGATGTGCCTGGGTGCCGACTACTGTTTGAACGAACTGATCGTGCCTTGCTCATTTTCTACCGGCATCGGATGTTTTTGACCGACTCCAGGGCACCTCATATCTACCGTTGCTGAGGTTTAAATTGTAAAATTCCCGTCCTGTAGTTCTTTAATTACAACTAATGCACCAGGCGAACGAAAATTCTTGTAATGTATTCACAAATATTTCTAGAGAAGTTTGCAGTGTAAATATAACAATGTTCGTTTCAATGGAGTGCACCTACTAATTAATGTACCTTTTAAAGTCTATTTAATATAGGAGTGTTAGTGTAAGAAACCGATTTTCCATTCAGTGGTGTATGACTAATTAACCTACCTCCCGGTGTATGTAAATTATTGTAATATATTTTTAAGGGCACTGATGAAGTTCCTTGTGTTTAAACATTTCTATATGAAAAATTCTACTTTGCAGCGTTAGCTATATATTTTTAAGTAATTATAATGCAACGTGGTGCTCCTGTTTTTTTATATTCGAAACAGAAAGCGACCTGTGTTGTTGCTTTGGAATTTGTTTTTACTTGAGCACACTCTATTGAGGAGTCTATCAGTGTTAAATTTGATTATGTACTAATATTTATGTTATGTAAGTAGTAATAGTAGTAATAAAATTTGAAGATACTAATATTGATATTTTTTTCTATAAGTCTAGTCAAACTTATTCCAAGCTTAGAAGTTTTTTTGGGGTGGACGAAGTATGCACATTTTTTCTTACATCGGTTCAAAAATGGCCAGAAAACTTTATGATAAGTATTCTTTTAATATTTTATTGAGATTTTTTTGGGACTAAAGGAATACTATTTGTTTTGTGAAACATAGAGAACAATATATTTTAACTAAAATATCCTTGATCATGGAGTGAATTTTTTGGTCACTGTTGATTGCATATATATATATATATATATATATATATATATATATATATATATATATATATATATATATATATATATATATATATATATATATATATATATATATATATATATATAGATGTAGTATTTAAAGCCCTAGGCTCTATTTACCTACAGCCTCTTCTTTATATATATATATATATATATATATATATATATATATATATATATATATATATATATATATATATATATATATATATATTACACACTCAAACAAACATACACACACCCCTTGTACGACAGTACGAGCATACAGTGATGCAAATGAGACAGGTAGTAGACAGAACGAATTGAACAATCGATTCATGTGAATGTACACATACATGCGTACATCAGTTTGATAGAACACCTCAACCCAATTTATGTACACTAATATACACCAAAAAGTGTAAGTTAGTTTGACCTCCATGCCGACTGAAGACGCGTCTATTATTGACGCTTGACATCTACTCCTGTATACGACACAGAAGACGGCACTAGTAATCTCCATATACAATGACTATAGCACTTTGAATACCACCTGATGAATAAACTCTGATTTGTCGTATGCTAATCTAGGGTGGTAATATATAAAGAAAAGATTCAACTTTGCTTTGTTCTGCCCAATTGCCGAAGCAGCCTTTCACTGTTTGATCATAGAAAAATTTAGCACTTTTTTTTTCTAGCACACTGAACAATTGATCTTTCCCTCTAGTGAAGTCCAGATAACATCCATAACAAGATACATTTGCTGTTTCAGTATGAAGTTTTGAGTGATTTTTCTACACTTGAGAAGTGAGAACTAGCAAAGGTATCATCCTTAAACATCCTCTTGTGACTAGCTATAGATTTGCTTCTAGTTGATGGATCCCAATTGTTCGCATCAAATAAGAAACTGCAGGTGATGCATGACAGAGTTGGCATTTGCTATGCAGAAGCTACCTTTGGAGAAACATAGGGATGGCAATGTGTAAGGTATCCAGTGGGCACATGAAGCCATATCCATACTCACTAGAAAAAAATTGACCCATACCCATGCCCATTACCCATCATGGGTACAAAATTACACCATACCCATACCCACCATGGGTATCGGGTACCCATACCCATTAACATTACGATAGACATGATCATTTGAATCGCAAAAATAAGTACCAGCATAATAAATGTATCGAACCCAACATAATTTTATCATAGGTTCAACAATATTCAACATTAAATGGCAATATCATGCCTTCAAATCACACAAAACATAACATTGATTCTACCCGTGCCCTAATAGGGTTTTTACCCATCGGGAGCAAATTCATTTTATATGAGACATAAATCCGGACCCATATGTCATATATTAGCGGGTTCCCCATCGGGTAGCGGGTATAGGGCAACAGAGAACATACCCACGCCCACCATACCTGATGGGCGTAACAAATGACCCAATAAAATACCCATGGGTATCAAAATCCGCCATACCCGTGCCCTAATAGGGTTTTTACCCATCGGGTTTCGGGTTTCGGGTACCCATTGCCATCTCTAGAGAAACAGCAAGCGGAACTTCAAGAAGACATATACGCTGAGAAGTGAGGCTTGGTCTGCTGCTTAAGACTATCTTTAGTAGCTTACTCATCATCAATAATTTGAACTCGTGTAAAACAGTGGTTTGCACGGCCATATGCATGATATGCTGGCCATAGTTTAATGGTCGAAAGTGCTTAGCATTTACCGGATGAGAATGATGTACAACCATGGAATTTCACCTCCTTAAAATATATCAAATTGGATATTTTTGGAATGGTTTCTATATCCCTCAATGCAAAACCGAAGATTCTGAACATGATCACTTTCTACGGGCTAAAGTTTAGTACCTAAAGTTTAGGAGTGTGACTCATGGAACCAAATATAGCGCATAGGTCTCCTTGTTCAAGCTGATTTTGATCTTGTCCACCGATTTCTTCGGCAGTCTTAATGGTAAGCCGTTGCCCTTGTTCTGCCAACCGTGGATGGTCCGCGTCCCTGGTCCGGACGGTCCGCTCCTGCACATCAATAGCTGAAAACGCAATGGTCAGCAATAATGGCTACAAGTGCATTAAATGTGTCGTCAATTGTCAGATAAAGCAGTCGCGGACGGTCTGGCCGTGCACCCTGGACGGTCCGCGAGGATGCTAAAAATGCATTTTACCGAACCCGTCACCTTTGGGGTTTTCTGGTTTTTCAACGAGCGGACGGTCCGCGCTTGAGGCCAAACGTCCGAGCTTGGTCCCGGACGATGCTCTCTTCTGCTTCGGACAATCCGCAGTGTAAATGCGAGTTTTGCACAGTTTCTGTTCGAAGCACACCTTGGTGTCGCGGATGGTCTGACGGAAGGGCCTGGATGGTCCGCGCAGAGGTCAATTTTCCAAAAAGTTTCTCCTGTCCGGAATAGTCAATGGTATTCCGGACAGTCGACTTAGAATTGATATAGATGAACTTATGCACCTGAGAAATAATGAACTCGGCAAACTAGTTAGTCCATAAGATATGTGATGGCGTCAAGCACCAAAATCAATTACAGAAAATGGTTAAGGCCATTTCCCTTTCAATTAGCTTAAGCAATATCACAAGTGAAGAAATAGATAGAAGAGAGGAAGAATAAATCGCAAATATCAAGCACAAGAGACACATTGATTTTTATCACATGGTTTGGTCAACCCTCAATTGCTAGCCTACTCCATGTTGTGGTGTCCCAACGGACAAGGGTTGCACTCAACTCCTCTCAAGTGATCCAATGATCAACTTGAGTGCCACAGTCTTCCTTGTCACAATATGAATTTTCTCGCAAGGATCTCCACAAGTTGGAGTCTCTTGCAGCCGTACATAAGAGGATGAGAGTTACAACTCTAAAGTAACAACAAAGAGGAGAGAAACACATAAGAGCACAAACACGAGAAAACGAGTACAAGCGAGTAGCAGCAATACAACATTATCTCTCAGAACAGGGCGCTTGAATCACTTTGACGTGGCTCTCAAATGTGTAGGAGTAATATGTATGCTCTTGAGTGGCTTGGTATTCTGCCGAGCTCGATCGAAATGGAGGTATTTTTATAGCCCCAAGTGACCAAATGGTCGTTGGACTTTCCTCCAAAAACTGCAAAATTTCTACTCTCGACTAACGCACCAGACTGGTCTGGTGCACCACCTGATCAGGAATAGGGACGTCTCCTCTGGGATCTTGTCTGGATACTTTCAAATTGGGGTGGCACCAGACCGGTCTGGTCCACTACCGGACCTTCACTTGTCCGCCTCCCCTTGAAGTAGATGTTGGGCACTGAAGTAACCGTTACCAGGCGGTCCGGTGCACCACCGGACCCTGCATTGTAGGCAATCCGATGAATTATAGAAATAATTCTCGAGACATAGCAGTTTGACCATATAGGCGGTCCGATGCACACATGCCCAATTTGGTGTGCCAGGCCACCGAAGGCCTAAGTTTGGGCTCTCTGGTAAACTGGTCCGGTGAGGCCCAGAACAAGCCAAGTTAGGCTCTTTTGAGCCTAACTTCTTCCTTTTGTTTTGGCCTTTCTTGTGAACTTCCCTATGACTTAGACAAATATTGTTAGAACATAATCAAATTGACTAAGTCTAGGAAATTCACCTTTTCTCATAGTTTCTCCAGGATTTGAGTTATGGGTCAAACTAAATCCAAAAAATAGTTTTCTACAAAATGAGTTAGAGTGCAAACCCTAGTGCTAGAAATATTATAAGCATATGCATCTTATGTAAAGATTCAAACGTCATAGTTTTACCCTTGTTGCACACAGTTGCATTTCTATGCCTCCATTTAGCTCATTTGGACTTGTATCCTCCAATTTACACTTAATTGAACTTGCACTCATATTCTTAGCAACCAAGTTAGTCCATGACATTGTGTTGGACATTCAATCACCAAAACCTATAGAAATGGATTATTAGCCCATTTCCCTTTTAGTATTCAAACATCCGATGTGACACAGACTAAACTTAGATATAGGATCAAACACCCCAACATCTTTAGTTGTACTATCTAAGATACTCCCTAGTGACCTATTTAGTTACCCTCCATTTTTCTGGGACCTTGCTTTGTTTTCTTTTCTTCAGCAACATTGCCCCAAACATGACCATATCATTTTTCAGTGTTACTCCAAAATACTTATAAATCACCTCAACCATTTCGAAAATTTTCTCTCTCTTGCACTTCTTCAACTGGAACCTGCTCCTCTTTCTTTTTTATTTCCCATCCTTCTCTTAGGAATGGGGTGAGCACCATATTCACACATACAATGTCAAGCTGGGAGGAACTAAATGGGGGAGGAGGTACCGATTAGGGCTTGTTTGGGAGCAAGGAAATTGGAAGGGCTAAAATCCCTTAAGGAGATTTTAGCCTATCCAATCCTCTCCATTCTCCCTTGCTCCCAAACATGCTCTTAGGGAGGAGGCTCAATGTCGGTCATATATGCGCCGAGCTAGGAGGAACTAAGCATGCGAGACGAGGAGTCACCGAGTAGGGAGGAGATCTAACGCCAGGTGTAGATGCCGGGCGAGGAGGAGGCCTTAGGGACTTGGGCAGAGAGGAACAAGGCGTGCAAGTGGGTGGAGGCGTGGAATCAAGGGGGGGGGTGTCAGAAATTGACTGAACAGAGTTTAAAAAAACTTATTGACTCGACAACGATTGAGCATGGCGGATGGGAATTGATCGAACAGAACTAATACTGTCTTCACTGATAGTGTAAATAGAAAACACGGAACTGTAGATGACACTGTTTGCAAAATGAAGTTTGAAATATGAGATGTGATAGGGAATCTGCTGGAGATAGCCTAAAAAAACTTACCGATTCACAATGACTGATATAGAAATATGTCTTAGATACTAACATGCAACCGAGCTTTCTGATCCATTAAATCATGATCAAGCCTATTTAGACATCAGTCGTTGCTCATCGACTCACGGTAGCATTAGTTGTGAATCTGATCAGGTGCCGTTAAGCTGAATCCGATGATTGGTCATCTCTTTCTAAAGGATTGGCTGACAACTGCGGTGGCGTCATGAGAACTGAGAATCCGCCGCTGTGCCGCCGACGCGTCGCCACCTGTGACCTGTGTCCGTAGAGCCCGTGCGGACAGCTGGGACCGGAGGCAGACTCCCACTCGAACTTGCCCACCTCGACGGTTGTTCTACGGTTTGGTTCATTGAACCTGGCCTGGCCCTTCAACACTCCCCAAGGCCAGCCAAGCCAAGGCCGCCAAGGGGCGTCCGGACTCCGGCGTCTCCTCCTTGCTTCTGCCCAGCCACAGCAAGCCCTGCCTCCCGTCCCGCCCTCCGCTCTCCGCCTACACCTTCTCCCGTCCAAGACCACACGCGCACAGAAAAAAGTACAGCTGGTCAGTGGTCCTGGTCAGCTGCTCCCGTACAAAAAGCGCACCACAAGCGGCGGCCAAGCCGTCCGCTGCCCCCCGCATCGCCATGGCTCTCGCCGTGCGCACGCCCCGCTTCCAGCCTCGACCGGCCTCCATTTCTGCGCCCGCAACACCCGCCTCGAATTCCCTCGCCGCCGCCGCCGCCGCGAACGCGAGGCCCCGCACCTGCGCCGGCGCCGCCGTCCGCGCTTCGCCCTTCACCGAGGCCACCTCCTCCTCGCGCTACCTCCGTGACGCCTGGTCCTACGCCACCGATTGCTCCTCCAACTCCGCATCCCGTTCCTCCGATGCCGCCGCTGCGGCGGCGGCGCTGGGCCGCCGGGACGACGAGATCGCACTGCAGCTGCCGGAGCTGCAGAGGCTCCTGGACGCGCTGAGGGCGTCCAGAAGGAGGGGCGCAGAGGGCGGCGGCGGCGGCGGCCGCGGACCCGGGAGGGTGGCACTGGTGGGTACAGGGCCCGGGGACCCCGAGCTGCTCACGCTCAAGGCGGTCCGGGCTATCGAGGCGGCGGACCTGGTGCTCTACGACAGGCTGGTGTCTAACGACGTGTTGGACTTGGTCGGGGAGGGCTCCAGGCTTCTCTATGTCGGCAAGACCGCGGGATACCACAGCCGCACCCAGGTGTGGGAGCACTGTTCCTTCGTTTCAATTTGGAAGTTTACACGCGATTGGAAATGCTAGTTGGGCGGGCATTCTGCAATAACGATTTCAAGTAGGTACTTTTTCTTGAGCACGTGTGAGACAACATCCATGAAGAACAGAGAATTGAGGCGACCTCAGCTTAGGACGTTGTACCTTTCCTTCCGCTTTCTTGGTCATTTGTATGTTTGATGACTGGTTGATGCAATGTAGGAGGAGATTCACGAGCTGCTGCTGAGCTTTGCGGAGGCTGGTGCCAATGTTGTGCGCTTGAAAGGTGGCGATCCTCTGGTAATTTGCTGTTGCTTGCAAAACTACTTAGTACTAAAGGATTATTGTGGCACTTCCATTTGTTACCCAAGCTCAATCAACAACGTCAGACATTTTTTTGCTAGTGGTAGTGTCATAAACATTGTGGACTAACTTTTTCAAATGATGATTCATTCTTGGTGTTGCTTAAGTCATTTTCAAATGGTGGATTCATAGAACTGATTGTCTGATACTGACTAGTACTGTTATGACTTATGACCGATATGTCATGGCTGTCACATCTGACTCACCAAAGCAGCAGGTCATAAAAGAACAAAAGCAAACTCTCAGGCTACTGTTTGCCTTTGTTACATGTGGTTCTTGTACTTGGAAGGAAATATTATTGGTAGGATGAAAAAGATCAATCATTTTTAAGCTGTTGTGTTTGAAGAGCAGTTTAGGTGATGGATCATGTCTTCATTTAATCTGTTCAGTCATCGCAGAAATACTTCTAAACTCGTAAGTGTGAAAGCCTTGCATTAACCAAGAAAACAAAGCCACTTAAATCTTAGGAAGCCCTGTACTCCTTTGTTTTATCTGTATAGTAGCAACTGATTCTAAACTATTGTATTTTCCATTCATATTTCCTCAAAAGGATTCCCAATTTCCCATTCTTATTGGTTATTTGGTTATGCCGTCTCATGTAAATTCCATGTGGATGTATCATTTTAGAGATCCCAGAGCCATAGGGTTGCAGTTGCACCTTTTCTAATAAAAGATAGAGGCAAAGAAAGTAGTACCAACGTTGCAATTTTTATCACTTTGAGCATAGACAGTGTTTCATTCCACATATAACTCTCTGGAATTGCACTTCTATCTGTAGGCGATAAATTTGCTTGTGTTCCTTTCAGGTTTTTGGAAGGGGTGGAGAAGAGATGGATTTCTTACAGCAACAGGGAATCAAAGTTGAAATTATCCCAGGTAGATAATCCTATTGGACTAGCTTGGATAATTTGCATTGGTAGTTGGCAGCAGTTATGAAATACTATGGATCTAAATTCAAAAAATTGCAGGAATTACCTCTGCTTCAGGAATTGCAGCAGAACTAGGCATTCCGCTAACCCATCGAGGTGTTGCTACCAGGTAAGATTAGCCTTCTGTAATTTTATTCTACCTAACTAGTAACTACGCAAAAAAGATTTCCCCTTTAATATGCAATGCATTTTCTAAATGGATTTTCCACAAGATTCACCATTTCCTATCAGGTTTTTGTTTAGGATCTGCAATACTCTCTCGAATGCAGCAATTAGCATGCCTGCTTGTGGATTTTGTGAGTATTTGCTGTAGAGTTGAGGCTTTAAATGTACTAGTTACTTGCTGTAACTCTTAATGGTTCCTGTTTTTGACCATACATGTCTCATTGCGTAGTGAAAGTTCTTGGTATTATTTTCTGATGTCCTGATGTGCTATGGCTAATGGAGTAGCAAATGTTTTTAATAATAAAACGCTCTTGCATTGTTAAATGAGCAGAAAGGCGCTAGTTTGTCTCTGATACCTTAGTGTAGAGAGATAATCATTCTTGATGCTTACTAGAATAAATAGTTGAGATATAATCTTCTCTTCAGTGTCAGATTTTTAACTGGACACTCCAGAAATGGTGGGACAGACCCACTATATGTAGCTGGAAATGCAGCCGATCCTGACACTACTTTGGTTGTGTACATGGGTTTGTCAACACTTGCATCACTTGCACCAAAGTTAATGAAGCACGGCCTGCCACCAGATACCCCTGCTGTTGCAGTAGAGCGCGGGACTACACCTCAACAACGAATGGTAGTGACTCTTAGGTCCTCACAAACTAAATTGTGTTTAACTGTACTCTGCGATCCTGAATGTTTCTTATGCTGTAGGTGTTTGCGTTGTTAAAGGATCTTGTGGATGAAGTCAAGTCAGCTGATCTTGTTTCTCCAACTCTAATAATTATCGGGAAAGTGGTATCCTTGTCACCATTTTGGGTTGAGTCATCTGAACATGATGCCCTGAAAATTGAGAGCTCGTATGCAAGTGAAGCCAGATGATAATACGTTTTCATGATTTTAGTGATTGGACAATACATACTTGAGTAACGCAATATCCCAGATATGAGCAGTTCCAGTTGGGATCCATTTAGGACATGCGAGCACAGGTTCGACCTGGTGTACACAACATTTCAGGAAGCATGGATTCTGAATGACGGATGATAGCTTAAGCCCATAACAGCCTTTGGGGTTTGGGCAGAAGCGCACTTGGGAGTTGATGAGGGCATGTCTGGAGGCTTCAGCTTCAGTAAATTTACGGCTTTCAATTCGGTGTCTTCTTCGTCAAAGAAGACTCGGTAGATGTATGGTTTTCAATTCAATAGCACCTGCAAACTCCTTTCTGACTGGAGGTCCATTCGGAGTGCAGGGATTTTACAGAAATTAGACAAAAAAAGTTCTGTTTTTTGGGGGGAATTAGAAAAATCTCTGCTTCCCAAGCGTAGATAACTGTAAGATTTTTGTTGTCATCTTTAAAATAATTGTATTGTTTTTATGTGTTATATTCATCTTTAAAAACTCTTGGTAAAACAGAGCCTGAAGAATGAACCTTTAAGCTGAATTAGTGTTTGGTGTTTGGTTCTAGAGTCTATGAACGGCGCAACTCTATTCCAGATTCTGGGGATAGAATGACTTCATAACTATTTTTTTTTGTTTCATAGTGAGGCATAACGGAACGGATTTATTCTGTGTTTGGTCTAGAGTGTAGCAAAATAGAGCGGCTTCATCATGTGCAAATATATAATTTTCTAACCATGATCCACTCATACAACTATTTGTTATGGTTTGCCACGACACTAGTAAATGTAGAACATGAGATATATCATAATTACCCTGTAATCCTAAACTTGTCACATCCATTCGAAACATGACAAAAGTGACAAGCCAAAATAAGAAATGGCCACAACATTGAAAGGGGCACCCGAGATGATACACCGGATATGTCCGGCAGCACAATGAAGAACATTCGACGTAGAGAACTAGAGAAGGCAATTTAATGGATATTAAATAGATATATTCGAATTCGATTTCTAGTTTTTTCTCTATCCGAATCTAGGTTCGTATTCGACAAAACCGTGGAATATCCGATACTATCCGTATTCGAGAAAAAAAAGTATACCATGAAACATTAAAAAGTTATTTTTATTCCGAATTAAAAATTACAAATGATTTTACTTTTCATATTATGCTAGAAAATCATGTACACCATTTAAAATATTAAAAATATTTATATGATAAAGCGGTCCCGTCGAAAGTTAGGATCTCGGAAAAAATTTGTCGGAAGTTAGCTTAACTTTCTAGAGCCATCGAGAAAGTTAGATAACTTCCTAAAGCTGGCGGTCCCTCTCGGAAATTAGTAGGTTCACGCTGTTAAGGCACATAACGCCGTCATCCTGATAACTTCCTACGTAGCCTAACTTCCTAGAGTTAATTTGACCAGCATTACAAATGTTGTTTATTTTCATTTTACACCATATTCTACAATATAACAAATATATTAACAGCTATAGCACAACATATTTTCACATAAAATATCTCACACATAATCACATAACAACAATTAAATCCATAGTCTCATCAATTACATCACAAAAGTCTCATCCATAGTCATAAGACACAACATCTCATCCAGTCATATGAGACAATGTCAAAACATCTCATACATAGTCATAAGACACAAAAAGTCTCAAATATCACAACACATAAAATGGAAGCTCAATATCGCCGATCACCATCAAGGTACATCGACAAGTGATGGTCGATACCTCCACCAGCGAAGAGGGCTTCGACAAAGTCTAACCCGTCATCTCGTTCCTGCGTCGACAAGGTAGATGGAGGGGTCTGATATACCTGTACAAATGATATTTGCTGAGTTACACCATAATATAACTAACAACAAGTAAATGATGATGAATTTGCATACCTGATGTTCGGTAGGTGGAGGTGGAGGTGAAGACCAAGGATAATGTACGGGAGGTGGTGGTAGTGGTGGGGCACCGAGACGTGTATCCCTTGGGCTTGTGCTAGTTGCTACAAAATTGTCGTACTCATTCACATCAGTGTTTTAAATCAATACATATCTTAAAGTGAAAGCTATTATCTTTCGAACTTACTTGTATGAGTGTTTGCGGTTGTTGAATTTGTGTAGCATAGTATTCATGTTGTGAAGCTTGTTGCCTCAAGTAATCCTGATGTCGCCTAAGTTCTTCTCGTAGTTGCTCTACTTATGCTAGATCTTGAGTGGAGCGACGGGAGCTACGAGCAGCAGACCTCGACGAACCTGAAAGGGAATTAGGCTTACACCTATTTCCTAAATGATTTTGTTGGTTGAATTGCCTAACACAAATAATTGGACTAACTAGTTTGCTCTAGTGTACAAGTTATACAGGTGCCAAAGGCTCACACTTAGCCAATAAAAAGACCAAGTATGGGGTTCAACAAAGAGAGCAAGGGATAACCGAAGGCACCTCTGGTCTGGCGCACCGGACTGTCCGGTGTGCCACCGGACAATGTCCGGTGCACCAACGGACAGTGTCCAGTGCACCAGGGGACTTCACGCTGAACTCCTCACCTTCGGGAAAATCCAGAGGCGCTCCGCTATAATTCACCGGACTGTCCGGTGTACACCGGACAGTGTCCGGTGCCCCAAGAAAGAGCGGCTCTGGAACTCGCCAGCCTCGGGAAATTGCTCCGCTATAATTCACCGGACTGTCCGGTGTACACCGGACTGTCCGGTGAACCAGCAGAGCAACGGCTACTTCGTGCCAACGGTCACCTGCAGGCACATTTAATGCGCGACAGAAGCGCGCAGAAGTCAGGCACGCGCGGGACGGTGCACCGGACAATCTACAGTACTTGTCCGGTGTACACCGGACAGCCAGGCGGGCCCAGAAGTCAGAAGCTCCAACGGTCGAATCCCAACGGCTTGGTGACGTGGCTGGCGCACCGGACTGTCCGGTGCACCATGCGACAGACAGCCCCACCAAACGGCTAGTTTGGTGGTTGGGGCTATAAATACCCCCAACCACCCCACATTCAAGTGATCCAAGTTTTCCCACTTCAACTACTTACAAGAGCTCTAGCATTCAATTCTAGACACACCCAAGTGATCAAATCCTCTCCAAACTCCACACAACGCCCTAGTGATTAGTGAGAGAGATTTGCTTGTGTTCTTTCGAGCTCTTGCGCTTGGATTGCTTTCTTCTTTCTTTGATTCTTTATTGCGATGAAACTCACTTGTAATTGAGGCAAGAGACACCAATCTTGTGGTGGTCCTTGTGGGAACTTTGTGTTCCAAGCATTTGAGAAGAGAAAGCTCACTCGGTCCGAGGGACCGTTTGAGAGAGGGAAAGGGTTGAAAGAGACCCGGTCTTTGTGACCACCTCAACGGGGAGTAGGTTTGCGAGAACCGAACCTCGGTAAAACAAATCCACGTGTCACACTTCTTATTCGCTTGCGATTTGTTTTGCACCCTCTCTCGCGGACTCGATTATATTTCTAACGCTAACCCGGCTTGTAGTTGTGATTATTTTTGAGAATTTCAGTTTCGCCCTATTCACCCCCCTCTAGGCGACTTTCAATTGGTATCAGAGGACGGTGCTTCATTAGAGCCTAACCGCTCGAAGTGATGTCGGGAGAACTCGCCAAGAAGGAGATGGAGACCGGCGACAAGCCCGCTACAAGCCACGAGAAGGCTTCATCGGGAGAGTCCCGCAACAAGGAGAAGAAGAAGGAGAAGAAGAAGGAGAAGAAGACTTCTTCTCACAAATCGCATCGGAGTGGCGACAAAATAAAGAAGATGAGGAAGGTGGTCTACTACGAGACCGACACTTCATCACCTTCTACCTCCGGCTCCGACGCGCCCTCCATAACTTCTAAGCGCCATGAGCGCAAGAAGTTTAGTAAGATCCCCTTACATTATCCTCATACTTCTAGACATACTCCATTACTTTCCGTTCCATTAGGCAAACCACCAACCTTTGACAGTGAAGATTATGCTAGGTGGAGTGATTTAATGAAATTTCATCTAACCTCACTCCACAAAAGTATATGGAATGTTGTTGAGTTTGGAGCACAGGTACCATCCGTAGGGGATGAGGATTATGATGAGGACGAAGTGGCCCAAATCGAGCACTTCAACTCCCAAGCCACAACCATACTCCTCGCCTCTCTAAGTAGGGAGGAGTACAACAAGGTGCAAGGACTAAAAAGCGCCAAGGAAGTTTGGGACGTGCTCAAGACGGCGCACGAGGGTGATGAACTCACCAAAATAACCAAGCGGGAAACGATCGAGGGGGAGCTCGGTCGCTTCCGTCTACGCCAAGGGGAGGAGCCACAAGATATGTACAACCGGCTCAAGACCTTGGTGAATCAAGTGCGCAACCTCGGGAGCAAGAAATGGGATGACCACGAGGTGGTTAAGGTTATTTTAAGATCACTTATTTTCCTTAACCCTACTCAAGTACAATTAATTCGTGGTAATCCAAGATATACACTAATGACTCCCGAGGAAGTAATCGGGAATTTTGTGAGCTTTGAATTTATGATTAAGGGCTCACGGAAGATCAACGAGCTTGACGGTCCCTCCACGTCCGAAGCTCAACCGGTTGCATTCAAGGCGATGGAGGATAAGAAGGAGGAATCTACACCAAGTAGACAACCAATCGACACCTCCAAGCTCGATAATGAGGAAATGACGCTCGTCATCAAGAGCTTCCGCCAAATCCTCAAGCAAAGGAGGGGGAAGGATTACAAGCCCCGCTCCAAGAAGGTTTGCTACAAGTGTGGTAAGCCCGGTCACTTTATTGCAAAATGTCCTATTTCTAGTGACAGTGACAGGGGCGATGACAAGAAGGGGAGAAGAAAGGAGAAGAAGAGGTACTACAAGAAGAAGGGCGGCGATGCCCATGTTTGTCGGGAGTGGGACTCCGACGAAAGCTCTAGCGACTCCTCCGACGACGAGGACGCCGCCAACATCGCAGTCACCAAGGGACTTCTCTTCCCCAACGTCGACCACAAGTGCCTCATGGCAAAGGACGGCAAAAAGAAGAAGGTTAAATCTAAATCCTCCACTAGATATGAGTCTTCTAGTGATGAAAATGCTAGTGATGAGGAAGATAACTTACACACTCTTTTTGCCAACCTAAACATGCAACAAAAAGAAAAGTTAAATGAATTAATTAGTGTCATCCATGAAAAGGATGACCTCTTGGACACCCAAGAGGACTTCCTAATCAAGGAAAACAAAAAGCATGTTAAGATTAAAAATGCTTATGCTCTAGAAGTTGAAAAATGTGAAAAATTATCTAGTGAGCTAAGCACTTGCCATGAGACTATAGACAACCTTAGAAATGAGAATTCTAATCTGTTAGCTAAGGTTGATTCTATTGCTTGTAATGATTCAATTCCCAATCTTAGGAATGATAATGATGATTTGCTTGCTAAGATTGAAGAATTAAACTTATCTCTTGTTAGCCTTAGGAATGAAAATGAAAAATTAATTGCTAAGGCTAAAGATTTTGATGTTTGCAATGCTACTATTTTCGACCTTAGAACTAAGAATGATATATTGCATGCTAAGGTTGTAGAATTAAAATCTTGCAAACCCTCTACATCTACCGTTGAGCACACTTCTATTTGTACTAGATGTAGAGATGTTGATGTTAATGCTATACATGATCACATGGCTTTAATTAAACAACAAAATGATCATATAGCAAAATTAGATGCTAAAATTGCCGAGCATGAAATTGAAAATGAAAAATTTAAATTTGCTCGTAGTATGCTTTATAGTGGGAGACACCCTGACATTAAGGATGACATTGGCTTCCAACAAGGAGGCAATGTCAAACTTAATGCCCCTCCTAAGAAATTGTCCAACTTTGTTAAGGGCAAGGCTCCCATGCCTCAGGATAACGAGGGTTACATTTTATACCCTGCCGGTTATCCCGAGGACAAAATTAGGAGAATTCATTCTAGGAAGTCTCACTCTGGCTCTAACCATGCTTTTATGTATAAGGGTGAGACATCTAGCTCTAGGCAACCAACCCGTGCTAAGTTGCCTAAAAAGAAAACTCTTAGTGCATCAAATGAACATAACTTTTCATTTAAAACTTTTGATGCATCTTATGTTTTAACTAACAAATCCGGCAAAGTAGTTGCCAAATATGTTGGGGGCAAGCACAAGGGGTCAAAGACTGATGTTTGGGTACCCAAAGTTCTTGTTTCTAATGCCAAAGGACCCAAAACCATTTGGGTACCTAAAGTCAAGAACTAAATATGTTTTATAGGTTTATGCATCCGGGGGCTCAAGCTGGGTAATCGACAGCGGGTGCACAAACCACATGACAGGGGAGAAAAAGATGTTCTCCTCCTATGAGAAAAACCAGGATCCCCAACGAGCTATCACATTCGGGGATGGAAACCAAGGTTTGGTCTATATCCCCTGACCATTCCATTTCCAATGTTTTTCTTGTTGATTCATTAGATTACAATTTGCTTTCCGTTTCTCAATTATGCAAAATGGGTTACAACTGTCTCTATTTACTGATGTAGGTGTCACTGTCTTTAGAAGAAGTGATGATTCAATAGCATTTAAGGGAGTGTTAGAGGGTCAGCTATACTTAGTGAATTTTGATAGAGCTGAACTCGACACTTGCTTAATTGCTAAGACTAACATGGGCTGGCTCTGGCATCGCCGACTAGCACATGTTGGGATGAAGAATCTTCATAAGCTTCTAAAGGGAGAGCACATTTTAGGATTAACAAATGTTCATTTTGAGAAAGACAGGATTTGTAGCGCATGCCAAGCAGGAAAGCAAGTTGGTGCCCATCATCCACAGAAGAACATCATGACGACCGACAGACCACTGGAGCTCCTACACATGGATCTATTCGGCCCGATTGCTTACATAAGCATCGGCGGGAGTAAGTACTGTCTAGTTATTGTGGATGATTATTCTCGCTTCACTTGGGTGTTCTTTTTGCAGCAAAAATCTCACACCCAAGAGACCTTAAAGGGATTCTTGAGACGGGCTCAAAATGAGTTCGGCTTGAGGATCAAGAAAATTAGAAGCGACAATGGGACGGAGTTCAAGAACTCTTGATAGTCGCCTAGAGGGGGGGTGAATAGGGCGAAACTGAAATTTACAAATATAAACACAACTACAAGCCAGATTAGCGTTAGAAATAAAAACGAGTCCGCGAGGGAGGATGCAAAACAAATCTCAAGCAAATAAGGAGTGTGACACAAGGATTTGTTTTACCGAGGTTCGGTTCTCGCAAACCTACTCCCCGTTGAGGTGGTCACAAAGACCGGGTCTCTTTCAACCCTTTCCCTCTCTCAAACGGTTCCTCCGACCGAGTGAGCTTCTCTTCTCAAATCAAAACCGGGAACAAAACTTCCCCGCAAGGGCCACCACACAATTGGTGCCTCTTGCCTTGATTACAATGGAGTTTTGATCACAAGAACAAGTGAGAAAGAAAAGAAGCAATCCAAGCACAAGAGCTCAAAAGAACACGTCAAATCTCTCTCGCTAATCACTAAAGCCTTTGTGTGGAATTGGAGAGGATTTGATCTCTTTGGTGTGTCTAGAATTGAATGCCTAGCTCTTGTAAGTGGTTGAGAAGTGGAAAACTTGGATGCAATGAATGGTGGGTGGTTGGGGGTATTTATAGCCCCAACCACCAAACTAGCTGTTTGGTGGGGCTGACTGTCGTATGGTGCACCGGACAGTCCGGTGCACACCGGACATGTCTGGTGCGCCAGCCACGTCACCAAAGCCGTTGGGTTCCGACCGTTGGAGCTCTGTCTTCTGGGCCCGCCTAGATGTCCGGTGGCGCACCGGACATGTACTGTAGAGTGTCCGGTGCGCCAGCATGGGCGTGCCTGACTTCTGCGCGCGCTGGCGCGCATTTAATGCACTCGCAGGTAGCCGTTGGCGCCGAAGTAGCCGTTGCCTCGCAGTTACACCGGACAGTCCGGTGTACACCGGACATGTCCGGTGAATTATAGCGGAGCAGCCGTTGCGAATTCCCGAGGCAGCCAAGTTCCAGAGTTGCATCCTCTTGGAGCAACGGACACTGTCCGCTGTACACCGGACAGTCCGGTGAATTATAGCGCGCCGGCTCTGAAAATTCCCGAGGCTGAGGAGTTCAGCGCGAAGTCCCCTGGTGCATCGGACACTGTCCGGTGGCACACCGGACAGTCCGGTGCGCCAGACCAGGGAGCCTTTCGGGATGCCTTTAGCTCTCAATTTTGAACCCAACATTGGTCTTTTTAATTGGCTTGTTGTGAACCTTGGGCACCTGCATAACTTATACACTAGAGCAAACTAGTTAGTCCAATTATTTGTGTTGGGTAATTCTACCACCAAAATTATTTAGGAACTAGGTGTAAACCTAATTCCCTTTCAATCTCCCCCTTTTTGGTGATTGATGCCAACACAAATCAAAGCAAATATAGAAGTGCATAATTGAACTAGTTTGCATAATGTAAGTGCAAAGGTTGCTTGGAATTGAGCCAATATAAATACTTACAAGATATGCATGGATTGTTTCTTCATTTTTAACATTTTGGACCACGCTTGCACCATAGATTTTGTTTTTGCAAATTCTTTTGTAAATCCTTTTCAAAGTTCTTTTTGCAAATAGTCAAAGGTAAATGAATAAGATTTTACGAAGCATTTTCAAGATTTGAAATTTTCTCCCCCTGTTTCAAATGCTTTTCCTTTGACTAAACAAAACTCCCCCTAAATGAGATGCTCCTCTTAGTGTTCAAGAGGGTTTTGATATATCATTTTTGAAATACTAATGTCTCCCCGTTTTGAACACAATAAGATACCAATTTGAAAATACTCTTTGAAAAACTAGATTTTTGAAATTTGTGGTGGTGCGGTCCTTTTGCTTTGGGCTCATACTTTCTCCCCCTTTGGCATGAATCGCCAAAAACTGAATCATTAGAGCCCTTTGAATTACTCTCTCCTCCTTTGATCATAAATAAATGAGTGAAGATTATACCAAGAATGAAGTCCTTTTGCTTTGAACTCTCCCCAAAAAGATGGAGAGATGCGCGGAGTGATGGCGAAGGATAAGTTACGGAGTGGAAGCCTTTGTCTTCGCCGAAGACTCCAATTCCCTTTCAATACACCTATGACTTGGTTTGAAATAGACTTGAAAAACACATTAGTCATAGCATATGAAAGAGACATGATCAAAGGTATACAAATTAGCTATGTGTGCAATTTAACAAAAGAAGTTCCTAGAATCAAGAATATTTCGCTCATGCCTAAGTTTGTTAAAAGTTTGTTCATCAAGAGGCTTGGTAAAGATATCGGCTAATTGATCTTTAGTGTTAACATATGAAATCTCGATATCTCCCTTTTGTTGGTGATCCCTAAGAAAATGATACCGAATGGCTATGTGTTTAGTGCGGCTATGCTCGACGGGATTATCCGCCATCTTGATTGCACTCTCATTATCACATAGCAAAGGGACTTTGGTTAATTTGTAACCGTAGTCCCGCAGGGTTTGCCTCATCCAAAGCAATTGCGCGCAACAATGGCCTGCGGCAATGTACTCGGCTTCGGCGGTGGAAAGAGCGACCGAATTTTGCTTCTTTGAAGCCCAAGACACCAAGGATCTTTCCAAGAACGGGCAAGTCCCCGATGTGCTCTTCCTATTGATTTTACACCCCGCCCAATCGGCATCCGAATAACCAATCAAATCAAATGTGGATCCCCTAGGATACCAAAGCCCAAACTTAGGAGTATAAACTAAATATCTCAAGATTCGTTTTACGGCCGTAAGGTGAGCTTCCTTAGGGTCGGCTTGGAATCTTGCACACATGCAAACGGAAAGCATAATATCTGGTCGAGATGCACATAAGTATAGCAAAGAACCTATCATCGACCGGTACACCTTTTGATCGACGGATTTACCTCCCTCGTCGAGGTCGAGATGCCCATTGGTTCCCATGGGTGTCTTGATGGGTTTGGCATCCTTCATTCCAAACTTGCTTAGAATATCTTGAGTGTACTTTGTTTGGCTTAGGAAGGTGCCTTCTTGGAGTTGCTTCACTTGAAATCCTAAGAAATACTTTAACTCCCCCATCATAGACATCTCGAACTTTTGTGTCATGATCCTACTAAACTCTTCACATGTAGATTCGTTAGTAGACCCAAATATAATATCATCAACATAAATTTGGCATACAAACAAATCATTCTCAAGTGTTTTAGTAAAGAGTGTGGGATCGGCTTTTCCGACTTTGAAACCATTTGCAATAAGAAAATCTCTAAGGCATTCATACCATGCTCTTGGGGCTTGCTTGAGCCCATAAAGCGCCTTAGAGAGTTTATAGACATGGTTAGGGTACTCACTATCTTCAAAGCCGGAAGGTTGCTCAACATAGACCTCTTCCTTGATTGGTCCATTGAGGAAGGCACTTTTCACGTCCATTTGATAAAGCTTGAAGCCATGGTAAGTAGCATAGGCCAATAATATGCAAATTGACTCAAGCCTAGCTACGGGTGCATAGGTTTCACCGAAATCCAAACCTTCGACTTGGGAGTCTTGGCCACAAGTCGAGCTTTGTTCCTTGTCACCACATCATGCTCTCTTGCTTGTTGCGGAAGACCCATTTGGTTCCTACAACATTTTGATTAGGACGTGGAACTAAATGCCATACCTCATTCCTAGTGAAGTTGTTGAGCTCCTCTTGCATCGCCACCACCCAATCCGAATCTTGGAGTGCTTCCTTTACCCTGTGTGGCTCAATAGAGGAAACAAAAGAGTAATGCTCACAAAAATGTGCAACACGAGATCTAGTAGTTACCCCCTTATGAATGTCGCTGAGGATGGTGTCGACGGGGTGATCTCGTTGGATTGCTTGGTGGACTCTTGGGTGTGGCGGCTGTCGGTGTTTTGGGTCCGACCGCACACCTGGGGATGCCCCTCAAGGTGTTTTTAGGAGTAGGACGGTGTCGATGACTATAGCAAAATGGTTCGTGCCAGATGCACGAGAGACAGTGGATAATGTTTGCAGGTTCGGGCCGCTTAGAGACGCGTAACACCCTACGTCCTGGTGAGTATGCTTGGTGGACAAGGTTACAAGAGAGCTCTCTGAATTGAGAATGCAGAGAGTTGATGTGGGTGGCTAAGTAATAGGGTCGATCGTTCTGAAGGGGTGCCCCCTAGGCCTTATATACTCGACCGTGGGGCAATACATGTGGATATGATAACAACGTGTAGCTAAAAGATAGTGAACTATTTGAGTTTATCTCCCTGTAGTTCTGCCGACTTATCCTCGCATGGCTCCGTTGCATGGGGCTCCAGCGCGGGAAAGTCGGATCTCTGTTGTGGTCGCTCGCTCGACGTTGTGGGTCGTCCGGGTTTGCACCAATCCGGCCTCATGTCGATCTGCTTTACTGGTTGTCTCTCCCCAGGCCCACGAAAGAATGATCTTACGATTTATTGGGCCCTTGGGCCTTTCGTGAGGTCTTTTACTCTTTTAGTGGACCCGGGGGATATCTATCCCCCCACAAGCCCCCGATCTTTGGGTTAATTTAGAGGTAATTAGCCCAAAGATCCCAGGTCCAGCTTGCAGGTGATTTGAAGAAAATGACTTCTTATTGTCTCCTCCTGCTTTGATCACTCGTAGACCGAAGCTTTGTTTCGTGCTTGTGCCTTAGAGGTCGGCATTTCAATTTGTAGGATTCTGAACTTCATTGGGTGCACCGGCACCCAATGGGTGTAGCCCCCGAGCTTCGAGTAGATTTTAGAAAATAATCTACTCGAAGGTCCTCCCCAGAAATTATTTCCATTTGTGCTCCTGTGTTTTGGTTGAGGGCCGGCCTTTTAATCTTATCCCACGCCTTAGAAGTCGGCACTATCTTGGCTTGGAATGATAATCCATGGGGTGCACCGGAGGTGCACCCAATGGGTGTAGCCCCCGACCTTCAAATGGATTTTTGAGGATAATCCATTCGAAGGTCTTCCTTTTGTGTCTCTTTGCTGAAAATTATCCTTTCTGTTTGAAAAAATTGGCATGAAGCTATCCGCATTATGCTTTGGAGGTCAGCATTATGTCATCAATATTATGCTTCAGAGGTCGGCATATATTTTGTCTTTAGCAGCCGAGTTCGCAATCCATCCATATCTTGCTAGGTAGTGCAATTTATCTGCTCTGCGACTGATTGGACGTTTGATGGACGTTCTCTGTCTGGTCTTCACGTCGCTTCTGTCGGCCATATTTTGTACTTCACTGGCTATATTTGGCTTTCCTCTGATCCTTACTGATATCTCATTTTTGTCTTGAGGTATTCACTGCGTGCCCTGCACAGATGTGACCGTTTTGAAAAATATACTGATAATTCCTGGGCGTCCCCCCCCCCAATGGGTGTGGGCAAGGGACGGCTTGGTACGCTGAGTGTTTTAGCCGGCTGCTTCTGAGTAGTAATGTGATGTGACGGCGGGTGTAATCATATCCTCCGCGCTGTTGACTGGAGTCCCAATGGGTGTTGTGTTGCGTGAAACGGCGTCAGCCGCCTGACGTGTCTTCAGACGGGTTGAAGTTCTTATTGAATGCTTTGCGACTGTTCAGTGACCGCGGTTGGAGGTGAGCGGTTGCCTTCTCCTTCTATAAATAACGCCGTTGTCTCTCTGGCTTTTTCACATCTCTCGTTGTTCTTTGTTGCTTCCCTTTCTTCTCTCCCTTTTGCTTCCACCATGGGCAAGAACAATAAGCGCAAGCGTGAGCCAACTCCTCCATCGGAGGAGTTTGGTGACTCGGAGTACTCAGAGGAGGAGTTCTCCTCTGAGTCTGAGGGGTCTCCGGCTCCCATCCCCCTGCGTGAGTCGTCTGACGACTCAGACGACTCCCAGGGGCTCGCGACGGAGGTCTGGACGTACATCCGGGCCGTCGAGCGCTCCGGGCTCGAGGGCTCGGATGAGTCGGAGTACTCCTCGGATGAGGAGGACTCAGACGGCGGCGGCGAGGACGAGGACGACGACGACGATGACGACGACGACGACGGTGGCGACGGTGACGGCAGCGGCAAGGGCGGCGGCGGCGGCAGCAAGGACGGTGACGGAGGCAGCAGCAGGGGCAGCAACCGGGGCGGCAGCAGCAGGGGCAGCACCAGGGGCGGCAGCGACGGCGGTAGCAACAGGGCCAGTGGCTAGATGCCACTGGTCTTTTAGATATTAGTATAATATAGTTAGAATAATGTAGTAGTAGTGTAGAGTAGTATAGCGTAGTGTAGTAGTAGTAGGGAAGTATCAACTCGTAAAGAGTTGATTTGTAAGTATGTCATCTTCCTCTCTAATGAAAGAATGATGTTGGCTTCTCCTTGATGATTGTCCTGCTTATTTGTGAAGCTAATTCCTTTGAGACAGTAAGTGAATAACTCGGGCATCAAACTGATGCTTTCAGAAATAGCTGCCGAGTAACTTTGTAGATGGTGTCGGCGCTTTAGAGTAACTGCCGAGTGACTGAACACAATATCGGAGTTTTAGAGATAACTGTCGAGCGACTGAATACGATATCAGCGTTTTAGAGGCAACGCCGAGTGACTGGAGGGCGACATCAGCGTTTTAGAGGTAACACCGAGCGACTGAACACGATATCAGCGTTTTAGAGGCAACGCCGAGTGATAGCAGGCCGCGCGGGTCTCTTTGAGGATGAAAGCCGAGTGATGAGGTGGCGCACCGGTGTTCTGGAAATAACTGCCGGGTGACCACGTGGCATGCCGGGGTTTTGAAAATAACCGTCGGGTGCTGACTGGGCACTTTTTGAAGCGGTATCTGGCTCGAGGATATCCCATAAGTGCTGCGCTTTTAGCCGCCTTTGCTTTCCGTGCCCTAGTTCTTGCTTTCTGGCTTCCAAATCCCCTCTGCAATTCGCCTTCCACTCTGCTCGCCGGTAGAATCGAGATGGCGCCTAAGAGGAAAACCTCGAGTTCGTCTGCTGTGGTGATTCCTCCAATCGACCCCAACAGCCAGTTGCCTTTCGCAGGTAACCACATGTCCGTCATTTCTGAGCCTGAACTTCTCCATCTTGTATCTATCGGGGTTCTTCCTCCGCGGGAACTCTGTTCTTGGCGGATTTGCCATGGGTTTACCGTTCCAACTGAGGATACCCATGAGTCCGTTGTCTATGCCCCTTTCCTTCTCCGCGGCCTTGGCCTTCCCATTTCTCCCTTTTTCCGCGGCCTCCTTGATTTCTACCATCTTAACTTGACCCATTTGAACCCCAATTCAATCCTGCAAATCTCCATTTTCGTTCATTTATGCGAGGCCTTTCTTGGCGTGCTGCCGCATTTCGGTCTGTGGAAATACTTGTATCATTGTCGCCCTGGGATGGCCGGGGGACAACATCAGTTGGTTGGGGGTGCCAGCTTGGAGATGCGCCGCGGGAGGAAGACTGAATATCTCGAGATCCCTCTCAAGGACAGTATCAAGGGATGGCGCTTGGAGTGGTTCATAGTTGAGAATTATGAGAATTCTCTCCCCTCCCGGTCGGGAAGACAGCCGGACGTTCGCACCCCAAGCTGGACCGAGTCTCCCACAGATCAGGAAGTAGCTGAGGCAGGTGTGTTGCTAGCTGAAGTTGGACTGCTGAAAGAGAGGGGTCTGACTGCTGAAGCCGTGGTTACTGATTTTGTTTTCAAGAATATTCTGCCATTGAAAGACAGGGCATACCCAGCTTATCTGTATCGAGGGCTAGCCGACTCAACTCGGGTTACCAACAGAAGAATTCTCTCTGCAGACTTGGTGAGCCGACTTGAGATGATCCTTAGGGGCAAAGTGTCAAATGTTGGTGCTCCAGTGGCATACTTGGCCTGGAACCTGCCTCCTCCCAAAGCCTTCACCTTTTTGCGTCGAATCCACCTGTCACTGATGGCAGTTTGGGCCTTAGAGTGCGACCCTCTGCTGATGAAGTTAGTGCCTTGGTTGCTTCGCTTGGGGAGATTCCTGATGATGAACGGTAGGTCCATTTTGAGGTGCCCTTGAACCCTAGTGATGCAGAGATAAGTGCTATGCTTGATTTGTTGGCTGAGGATTCTTCCGACGCTGCTCCTGCTGGGGCGTTGGTAGTGGCGCCCCTCCCAGAGGCTGATACAACTTTGGATACTCAGAAGCCTATCAGTACTCGCCCGAGGCGCCCTTGCCGAGCCAATCAGCCTGATCCTTCTGCTGATGAGCAGAAGAAGAAAAGAAGACGCCTCCGGTGAGTATCCAGTTTGGATCGGGACGCTGGTACCTCGGTTCCTGCTACTGAAGAAGTGCCTACGACTGGATTTACTGATGCTGACCCCAATGGGTGTACCCAATCCGCTGCTGATCCCAATGTGGGTGCTCCATATGTTGCTGATCCCAATGGGGGTGCTGCTTGTGTTGCCAATGTGGATGACAAAAAGGAAGAAAATGAAATTCCTTTGACTCGGAAAAACAGTCGGCAGTTCATCGCCAGCGGTGAAAGTAGTGGAGTTCCCTCTCCTGCTTTGTCTGCAAGAACTGTCCCTGGCCAACTTTGATCAGACTCTTGAGGATATGGTCCCAGAGGACTTGTTATCGGAGCCAGTGGATGATGGTGCAATGGAGGTTTGCGCTGACGTGCGTGATGCTGGGTTGAGGTCATCCCGTGCCTCGTCGACCTTAGAGCGCGATCTCGAGGGTCGGGAGACTGACTTGGATCGTCCTGGTCCTATGGAAGTAGATGAAGGCCCGTCAGCCTTAGAGGTGGCTACTGCAGAGAACTTGGACCCCAAGGATGGTGCTGACACATGCCTAGCCCCCGAGGATGCCGCCGGGGAGGACTTGGCTCGGGTGGGGAGTGTAAGCCACTGCCCAGCCCCCGAGGGTGCTGCCGGGGATGATCCGGCTCAAGTGGGCAGTGCAAACTATGACCCAGCCCCCGAGGGTGCCCGAGCGGGGTCTCCCTCCTGTACTTCCATGGACGTTCATGCGGGATCTCCTCCACACTCTAGCTGTATGGTGGTAGCCCAAACCTTGGACCAGGGAGTCGCTTTAGAGGGCAGCGTCCCCGCTGACCGAGTATTTGGCTCTGTTGAAGGCACCAAGCTGATTCCTACTGGTTCGTTGCAAGCTGCTTCGGGTGGTGGCCTTACGCCTGATTATCAACTGATCTCTCCTGATTTGGGGATCCCTTCGTTCTTTTCCAACCTCCAGGTACCGTGATGTATTTTAGCTTGATTTTTACATTGCATGAACTGCTGTCATTACACTCATCTGTTCTCCTCATCAGGCTTTGGAGGATGGGATGGCTAGCCAGCTGAGGTTACAGGGTGCTTCCGTCCCAGAAGTAGCTTCGTCTCTTGCATGTTGGAATCCAGTCTCACTTCAACATCGCATCTCTGAATTGGAGGCAACCAACACTGGTTAGTGCTTTTTTTGCTTCTCTTTGCCTTCACTGTGGACTGCTTTACATTCTGACCCCTTTTTGTTTGATTATCTCCTGCTAGGAATGACTCGGCAGATTTCAACTCTTGAGGAAAAACACTCCCGAGATCAGTCTGAATTGGTCCAGCGGTGCGCTGACTTTGAGGAGAAGTACTCTCAGAGCCAAACTGAACTGGGTCAGATCTCCGCTGCCTTGGATGACGCCAATGCACTGAGTTCTTCTCTTCATGCTCAGCTCAATTCTGAAAAGGTGATTTACAAAACTGTGCTTTGCCTTGCTGTGTTCCTATTACTTGCTTGGTTTTTGAGGGAGTTGACTTTTGCTCGCAGGAAGAAAAGTGTATCCTTGCTGCTTCTCGTGACAGTCTTGACAGATTGTATCGTGATTCTAGCAACTCGCTGACCATCTTGGAGAGGAGTCACCGCTTTACAATGGAAGAATTGGACAATCAACGCTGTAAGCTGCAGGAATCCGCGGATGAAGTGACCCGCCTCAAGCAGTTGATATCAGCGAAGGATGCTACCATCAAAGAACTCCGAGCTTCCAAGAAATCCATTGTCCAGGAGTTAGAAACTGCTCGACTGGCTGCTAAGGTTGCCGAAGAAACTTCTGTTACTCTCAGAGCCCAGCGCGACAGAGCCATGGACAAGGCTATTCGGGCGGGGCGAATCTTGATGAGGAGACCCGGCGTGGTTGTTCCTGAAGACATAAGGGCTGATGTGAATGCTGCCCCTGATTCCTCGAGTCGCCCTTCTTCGTCGGTCGCTCCTGAGAAAGATATTGCGAAATAGAGAAACATTTTGCGTGCTTTGAGCGCGCGGTTAGCATGATCGAATATTTGTTAGAGGACATCGGTTCAGCATTCGAATGATATAATTACTCTCTTATTGTTTCAGAATTCATCAGTTCGTAAATTTGCAGTAGTGAAATGACGGGCAATGGTTATGAAACTTGTTTGCAGGATATAGAAGTCATCCTTGTATGAGTAATTATAATTACGTCAGATCGCCTCAAGTCGCTGCTGACTTAAGTCGATTGTTTTTGTTAATAGGGCGTAGTGGTCACCCTGAATTGCATAGGCGTGAGCATGTTGCACCGGCTTAAGTCGCCACTGACTTTAGCCGATTGCTCCATTAGTAGGGCATAGTGTCACCCCGAGTTAAGTAAGCGTGAGCATGTTGCACCGCCTTAAGTCGTTGCCGACTTAAGTCGATTGCTCCGTTAATAGGGCATAGTGGTCACCCCGAGTTAAGTAAGCGTGATCATGTTGCACCGCCTTAAGTCGTTGCCGACTTAAGTCGATTGCTCCGTTAGTAGGGCATAGTGGTCACCCCGAGTTAAGTAAGCGTGAGCATGTTGCACCGCCTTAAGTCGTTGCCGACTTAAGTCGATTGCTCCGTTAGTAGGGCATAGTGGTCACCCCGAGTTAAGTAAGCGTGAGCATGTTGCACCGCCTTAAGTCGTTGCCGACTTAAGTCGATTGCTCCGTTAGTAGGGCATAGTGGTCACCCCGAGTTAAGTAAGAATGCAAGTCAATCGTAAACAAACTGAGTATCTTTGAAACCCCTTTTTTATTGATGACATATTTCCACTTTACAGAGTACATCGTCGTCCCGGCAGCTTTTGAAATACAACTAGGGATAAAACTTTCTGAGGTGTTCTATGTTCCAGGAGTTCCCGACTTCTGTGCCATCCATCTGAGTGAGACGATATGATCCGGGCCGAGTGACTTCTGCTACCATGAAGGGTCCTTCCCATAAGGGCGATAACTTGTGCCGTCCCTCCCCCGTTAGAATTCGGCGGAGGACGAGATCTCCTATTGAGAAGGATCGTTGTCGCACAGCCTTGTCGTGATAGCGCCTTAGAGTCTGCTGGTACCGTGTTGATTGGATTACCGCATTTAGCCGTTCTTCTTCAAGTACATCAATGTCCTCCAGCCTGGTGGCGTCGGCTTCTGCTATGTTTTTGAAGATCAACCTTGGCGCTCCGAACTTGAGATCGGCGGGTAGCACTGCCTCTGACCCATAGACCATGAAGAAAGGAGTGTTTCCATGCAAAGCTCGGCTGGGTTGGGTTCTTAGGCTCCAAACGACATAGGGCAATTCCCTTATCCACTTTCCTGCGAACTTTTCATTCTTGTCGAAGACCTTTTTCCTGAGTGCCTCCAGTATCATCCCGTTGGCTTGCTCAACCTGCCCGTTGGCTCTTGGATGTGCTACAGATGCATACTTGATCTGAATGCTCTTTTGCTCGCAGAAGTCGAAGAACTCTGAACTTGTGAAGTTGGATCCTAAGTCAGTTATGATGCTGTTTGGTATCCCGAATCTGAATATTATGTCTTGTATGAATTCCACGGCCTTAGCAGAGGTTAAAGAAGCAATAGGCTTGAACTCTATCCATTTAGTGAATTTGTCGATTGCTACCACTACATGAGTGTATCCCCCTTGAGCTTTCTTGAAAGGTCCAATCATATCCAGTCCCCAGCATGCGAAAGGCCAAGTTACTGGTATGGTCTGCAGTTGCTGTGCTGGCAGATGTTGTTGCTTTGACAAGTATTGGCAAGCTTCGCACCTCTGAACTAACTCGGCTGCATCGCTCTTTGCTATTGGCCAATAGAATCCTGACCTGAAGACCTTCCCGACTAGTGTTCTGGAGGCTGCATGTACTCCACATTGCCCAGCATGGACCTCCTCCAGAAGTTGCTCCCCAATAGACGGGAGAATGCACTTCATGAGGACGCCTGATGCACCCCTTCGGTACAATGTCTCCCCAATGAGTGTGTAGTGAGCCGACTGTCTGGCAATGCGCTCGGCCGAGTTCTTGTCATCTGGTTCTTCTTCATTCTTTATATACTTGATGATTGGCCTTCTCCAGTCATCAGAGTCTGACTCGAGTTGATCTATAATGTTGCACTCTTCTATTTGATCCATTGAGATACTCGGTTGTAGTATTTCTTGCACAAAGACTCCGGGTGGGACCTGAGTTCGACTGGATCCTAGCTTGGACAGTACATCGGCTGCTGTGTTCCGATCTCTTTCTACGTGATGAAATTCTAGACCCTCAAATTTATCTTCCAGCTTTCGGACAGCAGCGCAGTATTTTCCCATTGAATCGCTTGAACAATCCCACTCCTTGTTTATCTGGCTAATGACTACCAGAGAGTCTCCGTATACCATCAATCTCTTGATGCCTAATGAGATGGCGATGTTCAATCCATGGATCAGAGCTTCATACTCGGCTGCATTGTTGGAGGCCGGAAATAGCAACTGGAGGGCGTATTTGAGGTGCTCGCCTCCAGGTGCGGCGAAGAGAATCCCTGCTCCTGCTCCCTGCAGCCTCAGCGAGCCATCAAAATACATTCACCATACTTCTGCAGTCTCTGGGTTATCTGGTACTTGCTGCTCAGTCCACTCTGATACGAAATCAACCAGTGCTTGAGTTTTGATGGCAGTGCGAGGTCGGAACTCGATGTCATGAGATCCCAACTCACAAGCCCATTTGGCTATCCGGCCAATGGCTTCCTTGTTGTGAAGAATATCCCCTATTGGAAAACCAGTGACTACTATGACTTTGTGGTCATCAAAGTAGTGACGTAGCTTGCGGGCAGTTAGAAGTACTGCGTCTAATAGCTTCTGAACTTGAGGATACTTTTTCTTTGAGGGGCCTAGAACTTCACTAATGAAGTAAACAGGATGTTGCACTGGGTAGGCATGTCCTTCTTCTACTCGCTCGACTACCAACGCGGTGCTTACCACGTGAGTCGTGCAAGAGATATACAGTAGCAGATCTTCAGCTGGTTGAGTTGACGTAGCTCGTCGGGGTGGCTTCAGTACTGGTGGTGTTGTCAAGAATTTCTTCAGCGCATCTAGAGCTTCCTGTGCTTCTGAAGTCCACTGAAACTTATCTACCTTCTTGAGTAGCTTGTAAAACGGCAAACCTTTTTCCCCCAGCCTAGATATAAATCTGCTCAGAGCTGCCATACATCCAGTAAGTCGCTGAACCTTCTTTTGTGATCGAGGCGCTTCCATCTTCATGATAGCTTCAATCTTATCCGGATTAGCCTCAATTCCTCGATGGCTGACGATAAACCCGAGTAACTTTCCTGCTGGTACCCCGAAAACACATTTTTCAGGATTAAGCTTCCATCTATACCGTCTCAGACTGTTGAAAACCAGCTGTAAGTCTTCGATGAAGTTTTCCGAATTCTCCGTTTTGATTACCACATCATCTACGTAGGCCTCCACATGCTTGCCCCAATGATCGGCTAAGCACGTTTGAATGGCTCTCTGATAAGTCGCTCCAGCGTTTTTGAGGCCGAACGGCATGGAGGTGTAACAGAAAGCACCAAACGGAGTGATGAACGCTGTTTTTTCTTCGTCTTCCTTCGCCAAACTAATCTGATGGTATCCGGAATAGCAATCCAAGAAAGACAGCACAAAACATCCAGCGGTGGAGTCCACCACCTGATCTATCCTCGGGAGCCCGAAGGGATCCTTCGGACAGTGTTTGTTGAGATCGGTATAGTCGACGCACATGCGCCAATCCACTTTATTCTTTTTGAGTACAAGAACAGGGTTGGCTAACCACTCGGGGTGTAACACTTCTCTAATAAATCCAGCCGCGACCAAGCGAGCTAACTCGGCGCGAATGGCCTCTCTCTTGTCGGGCGTGAAACGACGTAGCTTTTGCCGAATCGGCCTTGCCTGGGGATAGACCTTCAGTTTGTGCTCGGCCAGTTCTCTTGGGACTCCCGGCATATCCACAGGTTGCCATGCGAATACATCTCGGTTATCTTGCAGAAACTGGACGAGCGCGCTTTCCTATTTGTCGTCCAAGCTGGAGCTGATGATGGCAGTCTTGCGTTCATCAGCGAACCCCAGGTTGATCCTCTTGGTTTCTTCAGTCGGCCGCATAGAGGTCGCGGCCTGAGCTTCGTTTGCCGGTACTGCAAGGTCCTCCTCAGGCTTGGAGTTCGCCAGTGTCGAAGAAACCGCCGACGACTTGGTGGTGAGGGCTGCTTGGATGGCCACTCGAAAACACTCTGCGGCGCCTTGGAAGTCGGCGCACACAGTTATGATTCCTTGCGGTCCTGGCATCTTCAGTATCATATACGTGTAATGAGGGATGGCCATGAATTTGGCCAGTCCCGGCCTCCCGATGATGGCGTTGTACCCGCAGTCGAAGTTCGCCACTTCGAACCTCAGGAACTCGGTTCTGTAGTTCTCCGGAGTTCCGAAGGTGACTGGCATGTAGATGTGGCCCAGCGGGTATTCCCCTTCCGTCGGTACGATGCCGAAGAAAGGAGTGTCCGACTCATGGAGCTCTTTGAGGTGAACTCCCAAGCCTTGGAGTGTCTGGGGGAAGGTGACGTTGATGCTGCTCCCCCCGTCCACTAGCACCTTCTTTACCCGGCTCTCTCGGATCACCGGATCGACGAGGAGCGGGTATTTGCCTGGATGGTCGAAGTTGAGCCATTGATCCTCCCAAGTGAAAGTGATCGGGTGCTCCGACCACCGGTATGGGGCGAGAGGATCGGTGGTCGCCACCAGTATCTGGCGGTCGTTGAGCTTTTGTTGTCTTTTGTTCTCCTGCGACCCATGTCCACCGAAGATGATGTTGACCCCCCTGTCGATGCGTGGGAAAGCTCCTCCTCCTCCCTCCTCCTGCTGATGGGGTTGTCGTGGTTCATCTGGTCCTCCCCTCGGCGGAGGAGGAGGTAGAGGTTGGAAGGGTCAGCCGTGTCTGACGGAGTGCTTGAAGTCCCGGCAGTTACGAAGAGTGTGGCGCATGTCCTTGTGGTACGGGCACTGGGCGTCGAGGATGTCGTCCAGCGTGCGTTCGCCTCCACGAGGTCCTCCTCGGGCGCGGGAGGCAGGTGGTCCGGCGGCGTGTACTTCTTCGCGAGGCCTCTTCTCCCATCGTTTGTCGGGTTGCTGGTTCGCGTCGCGTCGTGGTGCTGCCGGTGCGGGCTTTGCTCCTCCGATGAGGTCCTGGGCCCGCTCGTCGGCGGTGATGTAGAGGTCGGCTTCCCGGAACAGCTCCTCGGATGTAGTCGGCGCCTTCTGTAGTATGGCTCGGACGAAAGCCGAGTCATTGGATCCTCTGTAGAAGTCCTCGATCACGGCTGCCTCCGTGACCTCGGGGATACGATTTCTCATGGTCTGGAACCTTTTGAGGTACGTCCGGAGAGTCTCGTCCCCCCGTCGCTTGATGGATTTGAGGTCCCACAGTTGCGCCGGTTTGTCGGAGAGGGACTGGAAGTTGGCGGTGAAGCGTCGACTGAAGTCGCCCCAGTCGTCGATGCAGTGTCGGGGTAGATGTCGCAGCCATTGCAGCGCGTCTTGCCCAAGGACAATGGGTAAATACGCGGTCATCACGTCTTCGGACGCCCCGGCAGCTCGAGCAGCGGTGGTGTAGACGGCTAGCCAACCCCCTGGATCCTGCTTAGGTTCATATTTGTCGACATTGGATACCTTGAAGTTGGGAGGCCATTGGATGGCCCTAAGGCGCGGAGTAAGAGCAGACACTCCGCACGTGTCCTCCTGTCGTCGGGGATGATGTCTATCCCGAGGAGGGGAGTAGTGGTTGTGGTTCCTTGACCGTCCCCGGGTGGTACCGTCAGTTGAGGCCGTTGCCGACTCAGTTCTGGTGGCCTGGCTCTGAGCTGGGATGCCATGATCCCTGTCGTACTCCTCCCGGCGGCGGATCTTGTTCTCATGCCGTCGTTCGCGCGAAGCATTGATGGAGCTTCGCGCGTCTCGGCGACTGTTGATGGCGTGTCGTAGATCGTTCGGCGGGTGAGCAAGCGGTAGAAGATGGTTGGCCGCCTGGGTGAACAGTCGTCGGTAGCCCTCAACGTCAGGAGTCCGAGGGAGTCCATCAGCTATCCGAGCTAGTACTCCTCCGACTTCGCTCGGCGTGTTCATGGCTCGGGCGAAGTCGGGATTCAGGTTGCGCCCGAAGAATGGATTCTCCCGGCGTTGCCTTGCATCTTGCTCGGCTTGTTCCTGAGCCCGTCGGCGATCACGTCGTCGGGAGTTCCTTCGTTCTCTGAAGACGCGTTCTTCCGGAGTTTCTCCTATCTCCGAGACCTCGTCTCCCGAGACAGGTTGCTCCAGATCCCATTCTCCGGCCGCGTGATGTCGTCGAACGTTCCTGCGTCGGTTCCTCCGTCGGCGGGATTCTCGTTGAGGCGGTTCTTCTCCGGGTGCGGTTGGCTCGTCGTCGGAGACGGTGGGCGATTCCGCTCTCCCGATGAAGAGGACGTCAGGATAGAACGGTGCTGCTGTCATGGCGACCTTCTTTCCGTTCTCCTTTGAGGGCGGAGGAACGGAAAGAACAACTTGCTTCTCCTTGGTCTCCTTTTTCCTCGTGATTTGTGTCCATTCTCTTGTCGGGGAAGTAGACAGTGGAGTTCTCCGGGTCAGCGGGCCCTCGGCCTCCGACTTTCCGGAGACGATCTTTTTCCGGAGAGCTGGAGGTTGCGCTTCTCCGGCATTTTAGGAGTTTGTTGGAGGAGACTTCTTTTCCGGTGGATCCGCAATGCGGTGTAGAGTTCCCTCTTCATCCGCCACAGATGAGATTGTTCCAAAGCAGAATATGGATCCGGGACGCAGGGTGATCTTGCTGTAGAAGGTGACGGCCATTGAGCTAGCTTGGATCGTCGACACACCCCCTACCTGGCGCGCCAGCTGTCGGTGTTTTGGGTCCGACCGCACACCCGGGGATGCCCCTCAAGGTGTTTTTAGGAGTAGGACGGTGTCGACGACTATAGCAAAATGGTTCGTGCCAGATGCACGAGAGACAGTGGACAATGTTTGCAGGTTCGGGCCGCTTAGAGACGCGTAACACCCTACGTCCTGGTGAGTATGCTTGGTGGACAAGGTTACAAGAGAGCTCTCTGATTTGAGAATGCAGAGAGTTGATGTGGGTGGCTAAGTAATAGGGTCGATCGTTCTGAAGGGGTGCCCCCTAGGCCTTATATACTCGACCGTGGGGCAATACATGTGGATATGATAACAACGTGTAGCTAAAAGATAGTGAACTGTTTGAGTTTATCTCCCTGTAGTTCTGCCGACTTATCCTCGCATGGCTCCGTTGCATGGGGCTCCAGCGCGGGAAAGTCGGATCTCTGTTGTGGACGCTCGCTCGACGTTGTGGGTCGTCCGGGTTTGCACCAATCCGGCCTCATGCCGTTCTGCTTTGCTGGTTGTCTCTCCCCAGGCCCACGAAAGAATGACCTTACGATTTATTGGGCCCTTGGGCCTTTCGTGAGGTCTTTTACTCTTTTAGTGGACCCGGGGGATATCTATCCCCCACAGCGGCCTTTGCTCTTCATCCTCCTTGTCTTGATCATTTGTATCTCCCCCTTGATCATTGCCATCATCTTGAGGTGGCTCTTTTGCTTGATCTTCTACTTTATCAACTTGAGCTTCATCCTCATTTTGAGTTGGTGGAGATGCTTGCGTGGAGGAGGACGGTTGATCTTGTGCATTTGGAGGCTCTTCGGATTCCTTAGGACACACATCCCCAATGGACATGTTCCTTAGCACGATGCATGGAGCCTCTTCATTACCTATCTCATCAAGATCAACTTGCTCTACTTGAGAGCCGTTAGTCTCATCAAACACAACGTCACAAGAAACTTCAACTTGTCCAATGGACTTGTTAAAGACTCTATATGCCCTTGTGTTTGAATCATATCCTAGTAAAAAGCCTTCTACAGTCTTAGGAGCAAATTTAGATTTTCTACCTCTTTTAATAAGAATAAAGCATTTGCTACCAAAGACTCTAAAATATGAAATATTGGGCTTTTTACCGGTTAGGAGTTCATAAGACGTCTTCTTGAGGATTCGGTGTAGATATAACCGGTTGATGGCGTAGCAGGCGGTGTTGACCGCCTCGGCCCAAAACCGATCCGAAGTCTTGTACTCATCAAGCATGGTTCTTGCTATGTCCAATAGAGTTCTATTCTTCCTCTATACTACACCATTTTGTTGTGGCGTGTAGGGAGAAGAGAACTCATGCTTGATGCCCTCCTCCTCAAGGAGGCCTTCGATTTGAGAGTTCTTGAACTCCGTCCCGTTGTCGCTTCTAATTTTCTTGATCCTTAAGCCGAACTCGTTTTGAGCTCGTCTCAAGAATCCCTTTAAGGTTTCTTGGGTTTGAGATTTTTCCTGCAAAAAGAACACCCAAGTGAAGCGAGAATAATCATCCACTATTACAAGACAATACTTACTCCCGCCGATGCTTATGTAAGCAATCGGGCCGAATAGATCCATGTGGAGTAGCTCAAGCGGCCTGTCGGTCGTCATGATGTTCTTGTGTGGATGATGGGCTCCAACTTGCTTTCCTGCCTGGCATGCGCTACAAACCCTGTCTTTTTCAAAGTGAACATTGGTTAATCCTAAAACATGCTCTCCCTTTAGAAGCTTATGAAGATTCTTCATCCCAACATGTGCTAGTCGGCGATGCCAGAGCCAGCCCATGTTAGTCTTAGCAATTAAGCATGTGTCGAGTTCAGCTCTATCAAAATCTACCAAGTATAGCTGACCCTCTAGCACACCCTTAAATGCTATTGAATCATCACTTCTTCTAAAGACAGTGACACCTACATCAGTAAAGAGACAGTTGTAGCCCATTTTGCATAATTGAGATACAGAAAGAAAATTGTAATCTAATGAATCAACAAGAAAAACATTGGAAATGGAATGGTCAGGGGATATAGCTATTTTACCCAAACCTTTGACCAAACCTTGATTTCCATCCCCGAATGTGATAGCTCGTTGGGGATCCTGGTTTTTCTCGTAGGAGGAGAACATCTTCTTCTCCCCTGTCATATGGTTTGTGCACCCGCTGTCGAGTATCCAACTTAAGCCCCCGGATGCATAAACCTACAAAACAATTTTAGTTCTTGACTTTAGGTACCCAAACAATTTTGGGTCCTTTGGCATTAGAAACAAGAACTTTGGGTACCCAAACACAAGTCTTTGATCCCTTGTGTTTGCCCCCAACAAACTTGGCAACTACTTTGCCGGATTTGTTAGTCAAAACATAAGATGCATCAAAAGTCTTAAATGAAATGCTATGTTCATTTGATGCACTAGGAGTTTTCTTCTTAGGCAACTTAGCATGGGTTGGTTGCCTAGAACTAGATGTCTCACCCTTATACATAAATGCATGGTTAGGGCCAGAGTGAGACTTCTTAGAGTGAATCCTCCTTATTTTGCTCTCGGGGTAACCGACAGGGTACAAAATGTAACCCTCGTTATCCTGAGGCATGGGAGCCTTGCCCTTAACAAAGTTAGACAATCTTTTAGGAGGGGTATTAAGTTTTACATTGTCTCCCCTTTGGAATCCGATGCCATCCTTGATGCCAGGGCGTCTCCCATTATAAAGCATACTATGAGCAAATTTAAATTTTTCATTCTCTAAGTTATGCTCGGCAATTCTAGCATCTAATTTTGCTATATGATCATTTTGCTGTTTAATTAAAGACATGTGATTATGAATAGCATTAATATCAACATCTCTACATCTAGTACAAATAGATACATGCTCAACGATAGATGTAGAGGGCTTGCAAGATTTTAATTCTACAACCTTAGCATGTAACATATCATTCTTAGTTCTAAGGTCGGAAATAATAGCATTGCAAACATCAAAATCTTTAGCCTTAGCAAGCAATTTTTCATTTTCATTTCTAAAGCTAGCAAGTGAAATGTTCAATTCTTCAATCCTAGCAAGTAAACCATCATTATCATCTCTAGAATTGGAAGTTGAAACATTACAAACATGAGAATCAACCTTAGTTAACAAATTAGCATTTTCATTTCTAAGGTTGACAATAGTGTCATGGCATGTGCTTAGCTCACTAGTTAATTTCTCACATTTTTCTACTTCTAGAGCATAAGCATTTTTAACCTTAACATGTTTCTTATTTTCTTTAATTAGGAAGTCCTCTTGGGAATCCAAAAGGTCATCCTTTTCATGAATAGCACTGATTAATTCATTTATTTTTTCCTTTTGTTCCATGTTAAGGTTGGCAAAAAGGGTACGCAAGTTATCCTCCTCATCACTAGCATTATCGTCACTAGAAGACTCATATTTAGTGGATGATTTGGATTTAACCTTCTTCCTCTTGCCGTCCTTTGCCATGAGGCACTTGTGGCCGATGTTGGGGAAGAGGAGTCCCTTGGTGACGGCGATGTTGGCGGCGTCCTCGTCGTCGGAGGAGTCGGTGGAGCTCTCGTCGGAGTCCCACTCGCGGCACACGTGGGCATCGCCGCCCCTCTTCTTGTCGTACCTCTTCTTTTCTCTCCTCTTGCCCTTCTTGTCGTTATCCCTGTCATTGTCACTTGATAATGGATATTTAGCAATAAAGTGACCGGGCTTACCACACTTGTAGCAAACCTTCTTGGAACGGGATTTGTAATCCTTCCCCTTCCGTTGCTTGAGGATTTGGCGAAAGCTTTTGATGATTAAAGCCATCTCCTCGTTGTCGAGCTTTGAAGCGTCGATTGGTTGTCTACTTGGTGTAGACTCCTCCTCCTTATCCTCCGTCGCCTTGAATGCCACCGGTTGTGCTTCGGATGTGGAGGGATCATCAAGCTCGTTGATCTTCTTTGAGCCCTTGATCATACATTCAAAGCTCACAAAATTCCCGATAACTTCCTCGGGAGTCATTAGTGTGTATCTAGGATTACCACGAATTAACTGAACTTGAGTGGGGTTAAGGAAGATGAGTGATCTAAGAATAACCTTAACCACCTCGTGGTCATCCCATTTCTTGCTCCCGAGGTTGCGCACTTGGTTCACCAAGGTTTTGAGCCGGTTGTACATATCTTGTGGCTCCTCCCCTTGGCGAAGACGGAAGCGACCGAGCTCCCCCTCGATCGTTTCCCGTTTGGTGATCTTGGTGAGTTCATCACCCTCGTGCGCGGTCTTGAGTAGATCCCAAATCTCCTTCGCATTCTTCAACCCTTGCACCTTGTTGTATTCCTCTCTACTTAGAGAGGCGAGGAGTATGGTTGTGGCTTGGGAGTTAAAGTGCTCGATTTGGGCTACTTCATCCTCATCATAGTTTTCATCCCCTACGGATGGTACCTGTGCACCAAACTCAACAACATCCCATATACTTTTGTGGAGCGAGGTTATATGAAATCGCATTAAATCACTCCACCTAGCGTAATCTTCACCATCAAAAGTTGATGGTTTGCCTAATGGGACGGAAAGTAAAGGTGTATGTTTAGAAATGCGAGGGTAGCGTAGGGGAATCTTACTATACTTCTTACGCTCTTGGCGCTTAGAAGTGACGGACGCCGCGTCGGAGCCGGAGGTGGATGCCGATGAAGAATCGGTCTCGTAGTAGACCACCTTCCTCATCCTCTTTTTCTTGTCCCCACTCCGATGCGGCTTGTGGGAAGAAGATTTCTCCTTCTTCTCTTTGTGGTGTGAAGAAGATCTCTTCTCCTTCCCTTTGGAGGAGTCCTTCTTCTTCTCCTTCCTCTTGGTGCGGGACTCTTCCGATGAAGTGCTCCCGTGGCTTGTAGTGGGCTTTTCGCCGGTCTCCATCTCCTTCTTGGCGTGATCTCCCGACATCACTTCGAGTGGTTAGGCTCTAATGAAGCACCAGGCTTTGATACCAATTGATAGTCGCCTAGAGGGGGGTGAATAGGGCGAAACTGAAATTTACAAATATAAACACAACTACAAGCCAGGTTAGCGTTAAAAATAAAAACGAGTCCGCAAGGGAGGATGCAAAACAAATCTCAAGCAAATAAGGAGTGTGACACAAGGATTTGTTTTACCGAGGTTCGGTTCTCGCAAACCTACTCCCCGTTGAGGTGGTCACAAAGACCGGGTCTCTTTCAACCCTTTCCCTCTCTCTAACGGTTCCTCCGACCGAGTGAGCTTCTCTTCTCAAATCAAAACCGGGAACAAAACTTCCCCACAAGGGCCACCACACAATTGGTGCCTCTTGCCTTGATTACAATGGAGTTTTGATCACAAGAACAAGTGAGAAAGAAAAGAAGCAATCCAAGCGCAAGAGCTCAAAAGAACACGTCAAATCTCTCTCGCTAATCACTAAAGCCTTGTGTGGAATTGGAGAGGATTTGATCTCTTTGGTGTGTCTAGAATTGAATGCCTAGCTCTTGTAAGTGGTTGAGAAGTGGAAAACTTGGATGCAATGAATGGTGGGTGGTTGGGGGTATTTATAGCCCCAACCACCACTAGCCGTTTGGTGGGGCTAACTGTCGTATGGTGCACCGGACAGTCCGGTGTACACCGGACATGTTAGGTGCGCCAGCCACGTCACCAAAGCCGTTGGGTTACGACCGTTGGAGCTCTGTCTTCTGGGCCCGCCTAGATGTCCGGTGGCGCACCGGACATGTACTATAGAGTGTCCGGTGCGCCAGCATGGGCGTGCCTGACTTCTGCGCGCGCTGGCGCGCATTTAATGCACTCGCAGGTAGCCGTTGGCGCCGAAGTAGCCGTTGCCCCGCAGTTACACCGGACATGTCCGGTGAATTATAGCGGAGCAGCCGTTGTGAATTCCCGAGGCAGCCAAGTTCCAGAGCTGCGTCTTCTTGGAGCACCGGACACTGTCCGGTGTACACCGGACAGTCCGGTGAATTATAGTGTGCCGGCTCTGAAAATTCCCGAGGCTGAGGAGTTCAGCGCGAAGTCCCCTGGTGCACCGGACACTGTCCGGTGGCACACCAGACAGTCCGGTGCGCCAGACCAGTGAGCCTTTCGGGATGCCTTTAGCTCTCAATTTTGAACCCAACATTGGTCTTTTTAATTGGCTTGTTGTGAACCTTGGGCACCTGTATAACTTATCCACTAGAGCAAACTAGTTAGTCCAATTATTTGTGTTGGGTAATTCTACCACCAAAATTATTTAGGAACTAGGTGTAAACCTAATTCCCTTTCAACTCTCAAATTGAAGGTTTCCTTGAGGAGGAGGGCATCAAGCATGAGTTCTCTTCTCCCTACATGCCACAACAAAATGGTGTAGTGGAGAGGAAGAATAGAACTCTATTGGACATGGCTAGAACCATGCTTGATGAGTACAAGACATCGGATCGGTTTTAGGCCGAGGCGGTCAACACCGCCTGCTACGCCATCAACCGATTATATCTGCACCGAATCCTCAAGAAGACATCATACAAACTCCTTACCGGAATCTGAAGAGCCTCCAAATGCACAAGATCAACCATCCTCCTCCACTCAAGCATCTCCACCAACTCAAAATGAGGATAAAGCTCAAGTTGATGAAGTAGAAGATCAGTCAAATGAGCCACCTCAAGATGACGGCAATGATCAAGGGGGAGATGCAAATGATCAAGACAAGGAGGATGAAGAACAAAGTCCGCGACACCCAAGAGTCCACCAAGCAATCCAACGAGATCACCCCGTCGACACCATTCTTGGCGACATTCATAAGGGGGTAACCACTAGATCTCGGGTTGCACATTTTTGTGAGCATTACTCTTTTGTTTCTTCTATTGATCCACACAGGATAGAGGAAGCACTACAAGATTCAGATTGGGTGGTGGCGATGCAAGAGGAGCTCAACAACTTCACTAGGAATGAGGTATGGCATTTAGTTCCACGTCCTAATCAAAATGTTGTAGGAACCAAATGGGTCTTCCGCAACAAGCAAGACGAGCATGGTGTGGTGACAAGGAACAAAGCTCGACTTGTGGCCAAGGGATATTCCCAAGTCGAAGGTTTGGATTTCAGTGAAACCTATGCACCCGTAGCTAGGCTTGAGTCAATTCGCATATTATTGGCCTATGCTACTTACCATGGCTTCAAGCTTTATCAAATGGACGTGAAGAGTGCCTTCCTCAATGGACCAATCAAGGAAGAGGTCTATGTTGAGCAACCTCCCGGCTTTGAAGACAGTGAGTATCCTAACCATGTCTATAAGCTCTCTAAGGCGCTTTATGGGCTCAAGCAAGCCCCAAGAGCATGGTATGAATGCCTTAGAGATTTTCTTATTGCAAATGGATTCAAAGTCGGAAAGGCCGATCCTACACTCTTCACCAAAACTCTTGAAAAAGACTTGTTTGTATGCCAAATTTATGTTGATGATATTATATTTGGGTCTACTAACGAGTCTACATGTGAAGAATTTAGTAGGATCATGACACAAAAGGTCGAGATGTCTATGATGGGGGAGTTGAAATATTTCTTAGGATTTCAAGTGAAGCAACTCCAAGAGGGCACCTTCCTAAGCCAAACGAAGTATACTCAAGATATTCTAAGCAAGTTTGGCATGAAGGATGCCAAACCCATCAAGACACCCATGGGAACCAATGGGCATCTCGACCTCGACGAAGGAGGTAAATCCGTCGATCAAAAGGTATACCGGTCGATGATAGGTTCTTTGCTATATCTATGTGCATCTCGACCGGATATTATGCTTTCCGTATGCATGTGTGCAAGATTCCAAGCCGACCCTAAGGAAGCTCACCTTACGGCCGTAAAACGAATCTTGAGATATTTAGTTTATACTCCTAAGTTTGGGCATTGGTATCCTAGGGGATCCACATTTGATTTACTTGGTTATACGGATGCCGATTGGGCGGGGTGCAAAATTAATAGAAAGAGCACATTGGGGACTTGCCAGTTCTTGGGAAGATCCTTGGTGTCTTGGGCTTCAAAGAAGCAAAATTCCGTTGCTCTTTCTACCGCTGAAGCCGAGTACATTGCCGCAGGACATTGTTGCGCGCAACTACTTTGGATGAGGCAAACCCTTAGGGACTATGGTTACAAATTAACCAAAGTTCCTCTTCTATGTGATAATGAGAGTGCAATCCGCATGGCGGATAATCCCGTTGAGCATAGCCGCACTAAACACATAGCCATTCGGTATCACTTTTTAAGGGATCACCAACAAAAGGGAGATATCAAGATTTCATACATTAATACTAAAGATCAAATAGCCGATATCTTTACCAAGCCTCTTGATGAACAAACCTTTAACAGACTTAGGCATGAGCTAAATATTCTTGATTCTAGGAACTTCTTTTGTTGATTTGCACACATAGCTCCTTTACATACCTTTGATCATGTCTCTTTCATATGCTATGACTAATGTGTTTTCAAGTCTATTTCAAACCAAGTCATAGGTGTATTGAAAGGAAATTGGAGTCTTCGGCGAAGACAAAGGCTTCCACTCCGTAACTCATCCTTCGCCGTCGCTCCGAGCAACTCTCCATCTTTGGAGGAGAGATCACTCTTCTACTTTGGTATATTCTTCACTCATTTATTTATGACCAAAGGGGGAGAGAGTAATTCCAAGGGCTCTAATGACTCCGTTTTTGGCGATTCATGCCAAAGGGGGAGAAAGTATTAGCCCCAAAGCAAAAGGACCGCACCACCAAACGAATTTTCAAACTAATGATTTTCAATTGGCAATTTCAAATTAGTATCTTATTGTGTTCAAAAGGGGGAGAAGTGAGTATTTTCAAAATTGATATATCAAAACCCTCTTGAACACTAAGAGGAGGATCTCATTTAGGGGGAGTTTTATTTAGTCAAAGGAAAAACATTTGAAACAGGGGGAGAAAATTTCAAATCTTGAAAATGCTTCGCAAAATCTTATTCATTTACCTTTGACTATTTGCAAAAAAAACTTTGAAAAGGATTTACAAAAGAATTTGCAAAAACAAAACAAGTGGTGCAAGCGTGGTCCAAAATGTTAAAAATGAAGAAACAATCCATGCGTATCTTATAAGTATTTATATTGGCTCAATTCCAAGCAATCTTTGCACTTACATTATGCAAACTAGTTCAATTATGCACTTCTATATTTGCTTTGGTTTGTGTTGGCATCAATCACCAAAAAGGGGGAGATTGAAAGGGAATTAGGCTTACACCTATTTCCTAAATGATTTTGGTGGTTGAATTGCCCAACACAAATAATTGGACTAACTAGTTTGCTCTAGTGTACAAGTTATACAGGTGCCAAAGGCTCACACTTAGCCAATAAAAAGACCAAGTATGGGGTTCAACAAAGAGAGCAAGGGATAACCGAAGGCACCTCTGGTCTGGCGCACCGGACTGTCCGGTGTGCCACTGGACAGTGTCTGGTGCACCACCGGACAGTGTCCGGTGCACCAGGGGACTTCACACTGAACTCTTCACCTTCGGGAAAATCCAGAGGCGCTCCGCTATAATTCACCGGACTGTTCGGTGCCCCAAGAAAGAGCGGCTCTGGAACTTGCCAGCCTCGGGAAATTGCTCCGCTATAATTCACCGGACTGTCCGGTGTACACCGGACTGTCCGGTGAACCAGCAGAGCAACGACTACTTCGCACCAACGGTCACCTGCAGGCACATTTAATGCGCGACAGAAGCGCGCAGAAGTCAGGCACGCGCGGGACGGTGCACCGGACAATCTACAGTACTTGTCCGGTGTACACCGGACAGCTAGGCGGACCCAGAAGTCAGAAGCTCCAACGGTCGAATCCCAACAGCCCAGTGATGTGGCTGGCGCACCGGACATGTCCGGTGTGCACCGGACTGTCTGGTGCACCATGCGACAGACAGCCCCACCAAACGGCTAGTTTGGTGGTTGGGGCTATAAATACCCCAACCACCCCACATTCAAGTGATCCAAGTTTTCCCACTTCAACTACTTACAAGAGCTCTAGCATTCAATTCTAGACACACCCAAGTGATCAAATCCTCTCCAAACTCCACACAACGCCCTAGTGATTAGTGAGAGAGATTTGCTTGTGTTCTTTCGAGCTCTTGCGCTTGGATTGCTTTCTTGTTTCTTTGATTCTTTATTGCGACCAAACTCACTTGTAATTGAGGCAAGAGACACCAATCTTGTGGTGGTCCTTGTGGGAACTTTGTGTTCCAAGCATTTGAGAAGAGAAAGCTCACTCACTCCGAGGGACCGTTTGAGAGAGGGAAAGGGTTGAAAGAGACCCGGTCTTTGTGACCACCTCAACGGGGAGTAGGTTTGCGAGAACCGAACCTCGGTAAAACAAATCCACGTGTCACACTTCTTATTCGCTTGCGATTTGTTTTGCACCCTCTCTCGCGGACTCGATTATATTTCTAACGCTAACCCGGCTTGTAGTTGTGATTATTTTTGAGAATTTCAGTTTCGCCCTATTCACCCCCCCTCTAGGCGACTTTCAGAACCTCCATGCTGAACCCTCACCTCGCTCAAGTCGATGACGTTATCAAACATTGTGTACCTACAAACAAGTAACATCACGACAAATTCAGAATACATGTATTGCACTCAACCAATGAAACAATATAATATATGTAGAGTCTGCACCTTCCATGAGATTTTCCATCACTTGCATACACAACCTGCTGATCAATAGGTGAGGTCCTCCAGTCATAGTCTGGTTCGTGCTAACTAGATATCGCCTCGCTATATGCAGCCTCATACAAAAGAACAATGCAATCTTACATACAAAAATCCATATAAACAGAATCAACCAAACATTTCAAAACACTCACCAGACGACCTGTTGCCTTTTGGTTGCACAACTCATCTGGATTTACAGGATCTGGTCCTTTGTGCCCTCTAAGGTATATTTGAACATGACTAGGCACTACACCACTGCTAGCTTCCTGTATGTACATTTGACAAACATTATAACCAGAAATTACAGCAAGTCAACTACAATCAACGAAAATGGATTAAATTGTACTTACCATTCGTTTTTGCCAAACGAAAGTGATCATCACCTCCATACGTGTGATACGACTCAGTTCCACGATTGGAACTGTGTCGCACATACTTTGCCTTGTATTCAGCCGAAGCCCAATAACGACATAACACACACCAAGCAACATCATTGTCGGCTATCCATGGAATTGAATGCTGCAGAAACACAGTTCATTTACAAGTAACTGTAATATCTACAAGCAATGGAAATTTTTCCAACACAAGCAAAAACATCAATTACCTCAAGATATTGTAGCTTAGTCATATCGAGTCCATACTGTGTCGCCTCGTTCTTACTGTTTGGACGTCGCCCTTTACTACCCAACATAGCTTGACTAATCACCTGGATTCGAGCATATTACATCACATCCCCAACAACATTGGTCGCATTTTTTATCATTAATAACTCCATAATAATTCATCTGTCTTCCACAATCATCGACTGCCCTACGTACAACTCTAGTATTTTTTGTCGTCGCAAATGAACGAGTAGACTCAAATTTGGTCGAACGAAAACCAAATCCCTTAATGTCGTAACGACTGTAGCTTCTGACTTTTACGATTGCATAAGACATCTGAAGCAAGTCCTTGCCTAAATTTAGAATATCATAATGCCAATTAGATAGTGAATTTAGATTTCTTAAACATAATATATAAAGTAGAACAAGAGTGTTAAGTTATTTACATGAGCTTGGAACCAATTAATGAAATTGGGCTTCCCATGTCTTCCTCGAAGCGTGTTTTCATACTGCGTCGAGGACAATTTCTCATTAAGTCATGATTGGAATTCTCCGTTACAACAAGTAACCAATTTCTCATTAAGTCATGATTATTACATAGATACACAAATGACAAATTATATTTCATCTTACTTGAAATATGGAGATATCTCATCCATATTTTCATACATACAGAGCAAAGCGTCCAACTTTTCTTCGCGCTCGGGATGATATTCCGTGGATGCTCCGACAGTCTTGCGCTCAATCTAAAAAATTTGGAGATTGTTGTGAGTCCCTACTTTATCATCATGATACCTCAATGTAGGGGCATTGATATTGTGCTCGTCTGCAAAGTATACACTCGTGAACGCTGGTACCTCTTTATATTTGAATTCTTCAGTTATACACCCTTCAACTCTTCCTTTGTTACCCACCATTGAAATAAGCTTCTTTAATGCCCTTTCAATATGATACATCCACCTGTATTGCATAGGACCACCAACCTTAGCTTCATAGGAAGGTGGACAAGTAGATGTTGCATTTGATTGAAGAATTCTGGAGGGAATATTTTTTCCAACTTGCATATAAGGACAAGAATTTCTATCTCCATCTTCTCTGTCACCTCTTTCTTTATTTCTTTAGCACAAAGTTGTCTATAAAAGTAGCTTAATTCAGCTAACGCTTTCCAGATACTGACTTTGAAGTACCCATGGAACATTATAGGGAGGAGTCTTTCCATCATTATGTGATAATCATGTCTCTTCAATCCAGTTATTTTATTTGTCTTCAAGTTGACAACTCTCCTAAACCCAGCCGCATAACCATCTGGGAATTTCAAATTTTCAATCATTCCATTACTTCTTTCTTCTGTTAAGGTTTTAGACAAAATCGAGCACGTGGCTTTTTTCCATTTTCGTCGAGTTCCTTAGTTGGTCGGTTACAAAGTTTTGCTAAGTCTTTTCTAGCCTTTATATTGTATTTTGTTTTGTCGCCCAAATTCATGCAAGTACTTAGAATGCTTTCACCAACATTACGTTCCTGATGTTTGACATCAATGTTATACATCAGAATCAATGTCTTAACATATGGGAGTTCCCATAAACCACATTTATGGGTCCAGTTATGCTCGGTTCCAAAACCTATGTATCCATCACCACTTTATTTCTCTTTCAAATTATTAAGCACAACCTTAGTCTCAAGTCAAGTCACGAAAGCGAGGATGGAAACTTTTGTGTGTTCATGTAATGGTTCTTCTGCAACTCTAACAAAGTCGAAGAACTTTTTAACATCTGGAGGCGGCTACTTAGGATGTGGTGGAAACACGAAATCAGGATCATCCCTTAAATCTTCAAGCATCTCATCCATTCTATCATATTCCACGTCATCATTGTTGTGGGCTTCCGACACATTTTCACGGGAAAACTCCTCGCCGTGATACACTCAAACTTCATAGTTAGGCATGTAGCCATATTTGCAAAGGTACCCGACAGAGTTCTCTTATCTTGGCATCTACAAACCTGACACATACTACATGGACACTGCACATCCGTGTCGGTTCTTGACAGAGCAAAAGCACGATCAATAAAATCTTGTCTTTCTTATCCACTCCATCGTGGAATGATTCATACGCCAATCTTCGTACGTCCATCGACGGTCCTCACCCACCATATTTGATGCTAAAATAAAATAACACATGATTCATAAATTTTCACGATACTAAAACGCATATCGATCGTGTCACTACATCTATAGGAGAAGATAGGTCCTAAAAAGATAATGGAAATTCAAGGCGATATTTGGCTTCAATCTAACTAGATTATTAATCCAACATAAGCTTAATATTAGCCCATAACATACAAGAGTCTAACAAAGTTAAATTATATGCACTAGTTACCGGATCAAGTTAATTAACCTAACTTCTTATGGCTTAATTTGAGTTAACTCTCGGAAATTAGCACATTTAATAAAAAATATATAACAAGTATAAAGCAGGTACCTGACGAAAGCACAATCCGATCCAGGAGCAACAATTGGGACGAGAGACAGAGGGTATGGTGATGTTGGAGCCGGAGATGCGTTGCGTCGGGGTAAGGCCGTTCACTGTCGAGTTGTGGCGCCGACGTCGTGGCTGCCCGGGCGAAGAAAGTCGGGGCAGGCGGTGCGGGGGCGCGACATGCCGGGTAGGGCGCGCGGGGCGCGGCGTGGCGGACGGGGTGTGGCCGATGGGGCGGGCGGGGCGTGGCGGCTTGGACGGCGTCGGGCGCGTGGTGATGAAGTTAAGAAAGACGAGGATGAAGGTATACGCGGGGCTGACGGCGTAAGGTAAAAAATATTGCTTCATAGAGGAGGCCGTAGGAAGTTAGCTTTTATAACAAACCGTAGAAAGTTATGGTTATTTCGTAGAGCTACTAGTAGCCTCTCGGAAGTTGGTAATTTCCTACGGTTTGTTATAAAAGTTGTAGGAAGTTAAGAAGTCGTAGAAAGTTTATATTTTTGGTGTAGTGCCTCACCGCTTTTAAGCGGATTCTTTGCTACATCTATAACACCCTCGACTACGACATTTTTTTCTTTGGCCCTCTTTGTCCTCTAAGCTAGTCTTCTACATTGACGCTGATTGTACCGGCTGCTCCAACACGTGTTGGTCCACCTCTGGCTACGCCATGTTTCTGGACCCCAACAAGTGGTAGCATGTCGTCTCCCGCTCCAGCACTGAGGCCGAGTATTGCGCTGTGTCTAATGGCATGGCCGAGGCGTCCTGGCTCCGTTAGCCACTCCACAAACCTCTCGCGCGTGCCACACTCATCTACTGTGACAACGTCAGCGCGGTCTACCTCTCCATCAACCTTGTGCAACACCAGCACATAAAGCACGTGGAGATCGACATCCACTTCGTACGAGATCGTATCGCGGTCCACGATGTATGCGTCCTCTCCATACGGATCACTTCACAAATTCGCTGACATCTTCGGAGCTTTGGTCTAGTTTCAACATCTGTCATGCCTAGAGTTGCGACTGCGAGGGTAGTAGATAAGACGTGATGACGGTCGATAATACAATCTCATATGACGGATGATGAAGCTAATAGGTGTTTGGGACTGCTCCAGCTCCAACAAAATTGGTGGAGTTGATGGAGTAGATCATTGGGTGTTTCAGAAAACTGTGGAGCTGGAGTTGTAAACATTTATAAGACATTAGGTCGACCATTTTATTTATTATTTAGATTAAAATAATTTTGTAAACTATTTAAATTTAAATTATAAACTACAAGTGGAACCTAAGAGTTGGAACCGGGGTGAGACTGTGCTCTGCGAGGTTAAGGGCTTGTTTGGAAACTATGTTTTTCATAACCACAGTTTATAATATCACAGTTTATTATATGTCACGATATAACTATAATATATTTTACATCAATCCAACCCAATATCTGTTTGGAGACAAATTATTTTAGTTGTAGTGTAGAAGAAGAGAAGATTACAACTGCGTGCAAGCCAAAAACTTTGGTCTAGACAAAAAAATTGACCCAAAAAATATTGTGCTATTGTTCAAACAATGGTTTAAAATATGGGGTTTTTAGATGTGCTCTCAAACGTCTTATGTCCAAAATAATATGGTATACTTAAATAATGTATTATTGTTTTGGGACTAAGAAAATACAGTGTTACCGAACAATCCTGTTACTATTCAAACCCGGCCCGGCACTAAAATATTTCGTGTCGTGCCGTGTCTGAGCCGTGCTTTTTTTTTCGTGCTTCGGACCGGCCTATCGGACCTGGCCCAAATGTACACCTATATTGGCACGTAAGCCAGGCGCGCACGCCACGTTTTTCGCCATCTCGGCGGGGGCCGGGGCCTGCGCACTGCAATTGCGACGTGCCACGGTGGTGGTCGGCCGTGCGCCTATCGGCGTGCCGAATCAATGCGGCACAAAGCCTTCAATGCACAAACCGCGGATCGCTCCCAGGTTTTCCGGCCCAAAAACCACAGGCGGTTCGCCGATCGACCTTCGTCTCCCCCCGCCAATGCCATGCCGTTGCGGGCGGGCGGCCGCCGTTTTGTCGTTGGGGCCGCGCGCTCGACACCACCGCGCGCCGGCCCGGCTGCGGCTTCCAATGGAGGCGCGCGCCGGGCTGGCAGGCGTACGTACTTCGCGTGATCTGGTGACCGGCGACGAGGCGTACCGCGTACGCTCGCATGTGCCACGGGCCAGGACGGTTAACTGCCGACGTACGATCAGTTAATTCGACCCGTCCGCGTCGCCTCGGCACTCCACAGTTTGATCGGGGCATGGCATGTTCATGTCACAGTGTCACCGTACTGCGGATGTTCATTCCGGCTAGGCCTTCATACTTCGTGTGGAACGTCGTGTCGATCGATCTGGGTTCTGGAGTACTACTGATCATCCGTAGTTAGTGACCGAGCTGGCGTACGTGAAAAACATAATTAATCCGCCCGGGTGATTAGCTGACCAAACGAACGTGAGGCCGGGCAGGTAGCTACAGTGGGAGAAGGGACCAGCAGTAGTAGAGTCGCCAAGCAAAAAAACGAAACAAAAACACAGCCTAATTAACGTGCGCGGGACGTGCCCGAGGCTGTAGAGGAGTACAGTACCCGCATTTGCGTATGAATTTGGTGTGGCTTGGTCTGTTCGGTATCCTGCTGTTGAGTGGTCAAGGAGCTGTTCGGATCCATGTACTAAATCTTAGCACTATATATACTTTTAACTTAAATTTAGCACTTGTAGAGTCCAAACATGAGCGCTAAAAGTGGCTACAAGTGAAGTCATAAACTTTGGCACCCGTTAGCAGATGCGCTAAAGTGAGCTAAAAGTCGTCTAAGGTGGAGAAAATACTTCTACTACCTGATTGTGTTTCGAACCTCGATCTGCCAAGTAAATTATATTATGCGTGTTCCAGGCTCCGACGATGCGTACGGTGGACGCAACATTTATACTGGTTCGGACAGAACGTCCCTACATCCAGTCATCGGCAGCTTGCGCAACCGACATCATTGATGATCAAAGCTCGTAGTACGGGTTACAAGCAAGGCGAGAGAGAAAGAAGAGGCTCCCAAGTCTCTTGTTCGTGGTGGAGATGGTCACAAGGTAGAGTCCTAGCTAAGTCTAGACTTGGCAGCGAGGCTCCGGTCTCTAGGTCCTCCTCCTGTTCGTCGGTCTTTCGGGCGTCATCTCGTCTGGGGTCTGTACTTACGTCGTCTGTCCGAGAGAAAGAACCTCTGAGTGCTCTCTCCAAAAAGGCGTCCTCTTGTGTCAGGGGGCTGCCTCCTCCTTTTATAGGCTAAGGATGTCTCCAACAACGTCCTCTATATCCATCCTTTACAGTCTCCTCTAAAAGATTCCTTCATCTCCAACAACGTCCTCTAAATCACGTACCCTATACACAAATATCTATATTAGAGTCATTTTTATTGTACAAATGTATTTATCATACTCTCTCAAATGTATTGTACATATTTTAGTTTTGTTAAACCGGTTATTTAAAGTATTCAAATGAATAGAGGACCGTTTAGAGAAACTCTATATATAAAGAATCCAACAGTGTCCTCTAAATTTAGAGGACGCCGCTGGAGAGCGTAGAAGACCGTTTGAAACTCTATATTTAGGGTACAGGAGGCTTTGGCGAACCTTGCTGGAGCCGACCTAAGGAGAGGGGGTCGGGCCATGGTGGCTTCCTTGGGAAGGAGCCACTAGGCGATGGTAAAACGACGCGTCTTACTATAGGGTAAAGCCATGTGTGATCATGATCGCTTGGTTGTCCTACATTCTTTATTACGAACGGTGTGGTCAGTGTGGGACCAAGCGCCATCATTTAGGCTTGCCGACTCGTGGCCTTCGTAGCCTGGGCTTAGCACGATTTGTCGTGTTGCGCCCTGCCAGCGGCCTGCGCACTCAGGCCTAGTCTCGATAGGTCATGAGTGAGTCGCTGGTCGGGGAAGAGCGGGCAATAAATGTGTTGTAGTCCGAGGGGCTCGTAGCCTCGTAGGTCATGAGTGCTCTACACCCCGAGGGTTCGTAGGTCATGAGTGGGAGATAGACCAGCGTCTCTGTCGTGTTCGTGCCAAGCGCAGTTAATGCTTCCTGTCATTTATGACCGGTCGGCCTCGGGCCAGGCGTGGGATACACTCGAGTGGTTTCTCTTTGACACGCTTGGCCCCCCTATTCGGTTCCGCCACACCGACCTCGGGCTCGATGCTATGGGGTTCGTCCAGGGCGGGTTCTTCTCTTATCGATGGATGAGAGCAATATTTCTCGAGGCCACTCCACATAAAGTTAGAGGCTCTTGATCACTTCTTAAAACTCAGAGCAACAACTCCACAAGAGGATGGCTAAAGTTTCCTCTCCTTTCTTAGAGCTCAACCCAAAGACAAGTGCTCTAGCATCTCTTTCAATATCTTAGGTTTTTGCATGATGTCTATACTAAGCACATGATGATCTTGGAGCACTTTGATGGTTAGTATGCTAAAAATATGATCCCTCAACTTGTTTGCAATGTTTTTCATCTCATGGATATAGTTATGCATAGTAGGGGTTGTATTTATAGCCTCCATACCCCCAAAATAGTAGTTGGAAGATGATTGTAGTTTCTGTGTACTCACCAGATATGTCCGATGGTACACCGGATGTGCCACTCAACTAGCAGTTGGAGTTAGCAGTTGCCGACCGTTGAGTCTACTATGTATCCGGTGCGCCATCCGATGTAGCACCGAAAAGGTCAAGTGCTTTGTTCTTGGCTTGCAAGTTTTGCATTGCCTCTAAGTGTCGTTCCAGTGTGCCATCTGATGCAACATTGGACTACCAACTGTAATCCAAGAGCCTTCTCGATATTGGTGGAATATTTAGGTAATATTTTAAAAGAACTCGAAGAGAATCATTTAGAAAATATTTGTAGAATATTTTGGGAGAGTTCCCGAGAGAAAACAGACTACTATATTTTCTTTATTGAGATCAACTCGTATACACACTTTTGAAACAAAATTTTAAAATTTATTTTGAATTTAGAAAAAATAAGAAAATTTCTAGATTGAATCTTGGGGATATTACACGTGTGTAAAGTAGAGATTTTTTACAATTTGGTCGCTTAAGTAGCATCTTGCAAAGGTGTGTGTATCTTGGACTTGAAAGGCGGTTGTCTCAAGATAACAACTTCTAATATTTTTTTATAAGCGGTTGAATTAGGTTGTTTCGCTGCCCGAAACGATGTAAGCGGTTATCCTATAACTAGTTGAAAAAAATAATCTCGAGTACTTATAACACTATATATACTTTTAACTTAAATTTAGCACTTGTAGAGTCCAAACATGAGCGCTAAAAGTGGCTACAAGTGAAGTCATAAACTTCGGCACCCGTTAGCAGTTTAGTTCCTTAAGATGCGCTAAAGTGAGCTAAAAGTCGTCTAAGGTGGAGAAAATAATTCTACTACTTATAGGCGTTTCGAACCTCGCTCCGATAAGTAAATTTATTGTGCGCGTTCCGGGCTTCGGACGGTGTGTGTGGTGGGTGCAATATTTATACTGGTTCAGACAGAACGTTCCTACATCCAGTCATCGACAGCTTGCGCAACCGACACCATTGATGATCAAAGCTCGTAGTACGGGTTACAAGCAAGGTGAGAGAGGGAGGAGATGCTCCCAAGTCTCTTGTTTGTGGTGGAGATGGTTACAAGGTAGAGTGAGTCCTAGCTAAGTCTAGGCTTGGCGGCGGGGCTCCGGTCTCCAGGTCCTCCTCCTATTTGTCGGTCTTCTGAGCATCGTCTCGTCTGGCGTCCGCCCTTGCATCGTCTGTCCGAGAGAAAGAACCTCCGAGTGCACTCTCCAAAAAGGTGTCCTCTTGTGCCCGGGGGGGGGTGACCTCCTCCTTTTATAGCCTAAGGAGAGAGGGTCGGATCGTGGTGGCTTACTTGGGAAGGAGCCACCAGACGATGATAAAAGTGGGCGTCTTACCATAGGATAAAAGCCATGCGTGCTCATGGTTGCTTGGTTGTCCCGCATTCTTTATTACGAACGGTGTGGTCAGCGTGGGCCCGAGCGCCATCATTTGGACTATGCGGACCCATGGCCTTCGTAGCCTGGGCTCGGCACGACTTGTCGTGTTGCGCCCTACTAGCGGCCCGCGCACTCAGGACTAGTCCCGATAGGTCATGAGTGAGCCACACTGGCCAGGGAAGAGCGGGCAATAAATGCGTTGTAGTCTGAGGGGCTCGTAGGTCATGAGTGTTCTGTACCCGAGGGTTCATAGGTGATGAGTGGGAGACAGACCAACACATCTACTATGTTCGTGCCAGGCAGTTAATGCGTCCAGCCATTTATGACGGGTCAGCCTCGGGCCAGGCGTGGGATCAACTCGAGTGGTTTCCCTTCGACACGCTTGCCCCCTATCCGGTCCCGCCACACCCGACCCCGGGTTCGATGTTGCGGGGTTCATCCGGGGTAGGTTCTTCTCTAATCAATGGACGAGAGCAATATCTCTCAAGGCCACTCCACATAAAGTTAGAGGCTCTTGATCACTTCTTAAAACTCGGATCAACAACTCCACAAGAGGATGACCAAAGATTCCTCTCCTTTCTTAGAGCTCAACCCAAAGACAAGTGCTCTAGCAACTCTTTCAATATCTTAGGTTTTTGCATGATGTCTATACTAAGCACATGATGATCTTGGAGCACTTTGATGGTTGGTATGCTAAAAAGATGATCCCTCAACTTATTTGCAATGTTTCTCATCTCATGGATAGAGTTATGCATGGTAGGGGTTGTATTTATAGCCTCCATACCCCCTAAATAATCGTTGGAAGATGATTGTAGTTTATGTGTACTCACCAAACATGTCCGGCGTGGTACACCGGATGTGCCACTCAGCTAGCCGTTGGAGTTAGCAGTAGCCGACCGTTGAGCCTACTATGTATTCGGCGCGCCATCCAATGTTGCACCGAATAGGTCAGGTGCTTTGTTCTTGGCTTGCAAGTTTTGCATTGCCTCTAAGTGTCGTTCCGGTGTGTCATGTGATGCAACGTTGGATATGTATGGTGCATTATATATGACTTTGATTCATTTTACAATCTCTCTACATGTCGTACCCCGTGAGGCATCCAATGCCCTTTGTCTCCGAAGTTGATTTTGTAGCCTTCTCTGTGAGTCGTATCTGGTGCCTCATGTCTGACGTACACTAGATGCCTTGGTGCATTTCTAAAATATTTTTTGTTTCCTCATGTTTTTTTGCTTGGGCTTGTCTTTACTGGTTCCTTGGACTTCTACACTATCTTGACAAGTCTCTATAGAGTTCTTTATTGTATTGCTTTTGTCCGAAATAGTAGCATACACATAGAGGTTATTGATCCACATGGGATGAAGACCGTATACTACATGTACATTGAGGACATATGGGAACTCAACTATGGCAAAAGAATGAAAACATTGTCATTGGTTGAAACACCCAAACAGTGTGAATGTGGACAACTACGGACATACACTTATTGGAGGACATATCCTGTGCAATCACTCATTTTGGTGCAAGCGTGCAATCAAACTATCCAGAGCATCCAATCTAGATCCAACGGTTTCATATGGAAGGGGTTAAAAGTAAAATAGGTACTATGTTTTAGGTGGAAGGGGTTAAATATAAAATAACAGTCATCATTAGATCTAGATCGGATGCACCAGATCGCTTGATTGCATGCTTGCACCAGGATAAGTAATTGCATAGGATATTTTCCCCACTTCTTATTGACTTAAAAATGTAAGCGAGAAAGATGACCCGTGGGTGTTTACGGACTGCGTCGCTGCATGTTTTCTATGTACTTGACCCAGCAACCGGGGTAATCATGTGGTTATATCTAGGAAACAAAAAATGTTGGAGTTCAAAACATATGATGATGAGGACTATATATAACCAATATGAAGAAATGACACTCTTCACCGATCTAGTAAACATGGTCAAGCGCATAGAGAAGACAATTATTAATAAATTTGTGCACTACATGCTAAAAGGAGGCATTTGAAAACTTGTATAAAACATTGATTTCGTGTATGATTAATGATATGATAACTCAATGACATATTTGCTATAATTATTTCTATGATGAATTATTTGATTGTTGGATCAAATATATTTTACTCAATATTCTATTTAAAAAAAGAAAGAATCATGAATTATACACTGTTAAAAACAAAACATTCATTTTTAAAATTTCATAATTCATTTGACTACCTAATACAAATATAATTCAATTTAACTAATTATTTTGAGCCTGGCATAATTGTAATTAATTTTACTATATAATGTAAATGATATTTAATTTAATTAACTAATTAAATATTTTTTCTTTTTTAAAAAGATGTACTACTAAGATAGTCCAGGAGCCTTCTAATAATCAGTTAGGCTAACTCACTGACTCCTAGGACAATCTAGCAGCTTGTATATCACTCCTACATGCCCATAGGTCACAGTTGGCTCATGCTTATAAGATGGTGCACACCATTGTAAACTAGTGATGCAGTATTAAAATATTTTTACAAACGAGCGCTTCAAGAAGACCACTTACAAAAATGGTTATTACAGACAACCCATATAAACGGTCATTTGCAAGCGGTCCTCTTTAGTGACCATTTGTAAAGAAATCTTTTTGCAAGCGACTCACCTAACATATCCGCTTGCAAAGATGTTTGTTTCGAAGACATGTAGGCCTCCTTTGGAATAAGAGAAATGTGAAGGAATTTTGAAGGGTTAAAACCCTATGGAAAGTTTTTTTATGTGGTTCTTTGAAACAAAGGATTGAGTTGCTACAAAAAATTTATGGAATTGAGCGTTGTAGTGAGATTTTGGAGGATTTTTAACATGAGGTTCAACTTCTTCAATTTTTTCATATGGAATTAAAGGTGATATACAAGTCTATTTCTATATTTTTCTCATCTCTATGTTTTACTAATCCTCTATTCCAAAGGAGGTCATAAGATTATTATATGGACTACCAACTGTAATCCAAGAGCCTTCTCTATATTGATGGAATATTTATGTAGTATTTCTAAAAGAACTCGAAGAGAATCATTTGGAAAATATTTGTAGAATATTTTTGGAGACTTTCCGAGGGAAAATAGACTACTATATTCTTTTTATTGAGATCAACTTGTATACACACTTTTGAAACAAAATTTTAAATTTTATTTTGAATTTAGAAAAAAATAAGAAAATTTCTAGATTGAATTTTAGGGATATTACACCTGTGTAAAGTAGAGATTTTTTACAAGTTGGTCGCTTAAGTAGCATCTTGCAAAAGTGTGTATCTTGGACTTGAAAGGCGGTTGTCTCAATATAACCACTTCTAATATTTTTTTTATAAGCGGTTGAATTAGGTTGTTTCGCTGTCCGAAACGATGTAACCGGTTATCCTATAACTAGTTGAAAAGAAATCTCGAGTACTTATAACGACTGTTTTTTTATTAGTAACATCAGAACGTGCAAATCTATTGGCACGTCAATCACGCATGCCATGCAACTGCTGCAGTGCTTAGGCAGTTGACCGCACCACAACCGAGGTCCGAGTGTAGGCTGAATTCAACAGGAGCCGCATCGTATTTAGTGGAGATTTTCTCGCTCTATTTCTCCAACAACTAGTATAGTGCGCAACGACGTCAATGTGTTTGCTACTGCTGGTAGCCATTAACGTAGGATCATACATCGAAGGAGATAATAGACTCTAAATTTTACATTATAAGATTTAATGATTGAATTAGATTAAGATCAGACACTATTTATATTTATATTTTTTAACTAACAATTATTTAGAGTCCTATCATTTTGTAAAAAAGCATTTGAATCACGATTCATTACCATCCCTACTCCCCACCAAGTCGTGTGTCTGCGATTGTCTAGCCACCGTTGACAGTGTGGCTAGAGCTGGAAACGACCGGCTCAGTCACCTAGCGAGCTCAGCTCGGCCTTGCTCGGTCGTATTGCAAGCTCGCAGATCAGGCTCGGCTCGGGCTCGAGCTGGCTCGCGAGCCGCCACACTAAATCCAATTTCGAGCATAAATTGTTACACAAACGAGGGCGTTCATGATTCGATCAAGTGATGCTAGTCGCTCGCTCACATCCTCGCCATGCCACCTCCCTGCAAACCGAGCGTTCACATCGGCCTATTTCACACATCCACATCGACTCCACCCTCCTCGTTAGCTTTGAATTTATGATAAGCCTATAGAGTTCAAACAAAATTTCAGTAACATAATCTTGTTGTTCTCTACTTACACGTCTGAATATGGTACAGTGGAGAACAAGGTAAGTCACGCCATCAAAATTTCGTTTGGACCATATAGCTCGTCATGAATATCATGCTATATCAATCAGTCAAAGGGTATCTAAAAAGGGATAACTTTGGACCGATAAACCTCACATGTGTGATACACTTGACACGTGTATGTACAAGATGGTTGATCGTAGGTTTCATTAGCATATTGATGCAATATTGAAGCAATTAAAAAATCATGTGCGAGATCGAGTTGTACCTAGCTATTTGTCATTGTCTGAGATCTTAACATAGGTCCAGCAAGACCTAGCATAGGGTTAGACACAAGGGCCTATCATTTTTAGTGTGGACGACTGGGCGTGCATTGTAGACATGCACTACCGGAATCCGGCCCTTTGTTGAGTGCTCAGCGCTTTGTCGAGTGTTTTTTGTCGGACACTCGGCAAAGTGCCTATCATTTTTACTGTGGGCGACTGGGCATGCATTGTAGACATTGCATTATGACGGCGAGTCGGTTGCACCAAGCGAGCCGAAGCGGTGGTGCATGTTCAATGTTTATACCCGCTTATTTTCAATGGCTAGAGGCTAACCAATGAATGAAAATAGAATGAAAATAAGCAGGATATAAACGTTGATTTGGTAACAATATTTGTCAAAATCATAATTTTGCAATATTATACTTTGTTACTGCTTATACTTTGTTACTGTTATGACAGTATTATAGTTTTAGCTAACTCCAAAAAATACTACTATTGTATGGATACAACATTATAAAGCATGATATTTAAATAAAAAATAGCCATGTCTTGAAAACTTTAGCTTAAAGTGGAGTTTTCAATACTCCTAAAAATACCATGGTATCTAGTATAATATAATTCATTAATACAGGAAACTCAATAACTTCATAGAGCCAGAACTATCAGAAGTTAAGTAAAAATCATCGGAAGATAATGTTCCTCTCGGAAGTTAGGTTAAACCGTCAAAAGTTACAGTATCATAAACTTCCAACTGAAAGTTAGCCTAACTTCTGATGGCCTCTCAGAAGTTAATTAACTTTCGACATCTTTTAATGTCCGTCGGAAGTTAGCTAGGGCTGACACCGTCCGAGGGTCTAACATCATCAACCCATTACCTTACAATGGCTTTAGTTGCCTCTTGGAAGTCATACATCCATCAACAGTCCTCACCCACCACCACATTTGAGGCTAAACGAAACAAGTGATCCATAAATCGCTAGTACTAGTCATGTGTCACTATATCTATAGAAAATGATAGGTCCTAAACCCACTCAAGAGTGACAAACACAACACGGATTTATGACGAGCCACGAGTTTCGAACGAAATTTCGGCAGTATAGCCCCATTGTTCTCTATTTGCACGCCCAAAAATGATGCAATGGAGAACATTTCGGTTATGCCACCGAAAACTTGTTTGGACCCGTTGCTCATCATAAATTTGTAGCCCTGTCGACCACTCCCTAGCTGTCCAAAAAAGAGACAGTTTGGGACCAAGATGACTCATATGTGTCGCATGTGACTCGTGCTGGTCCAGAACGGGTGACACATAGGTTTTCAGAACACTATGACACTTTTACAAATATATATAAAAAATAAACATGATAATGCTAAAGGTACCGATAATCAACTTGAGTCTAACTAGAGTAAGCTTAAATCTAATATTAGCCGATAATCAATGCGAGCCTAACATGATTAGATTGAGTAGTAATTAGCTGATAATCAAGTTGATTAATCTAACTTTTGACGTTGTAAACTGATTTAAATCTCGAAAGTTAATCCATACAATATAAAAAACACATAAATATAAAATAACTCTTGAAAGTTAATTGTCTTAAGGGCGGGCGTAGGAACTCGCTACCGAGAAGGAACGGCGTGGTAACTTGCTATCGAGGCCGACACAACACGGGGAGGTGATGCCTGCAGCGAGAAGCCACTGCATGGACCGGGGAGGCGCTGGCAGGGCAGGTGCGCATGGTTGAAGTAGAGGCGGGGTAAGGCGCGGCTAGTGTTGGGTGGCCGGCAGTCGGGGGCTAGGCAGGGGGCTGGGCTTGTGACGATAGGGGGCAGTGGCACGAGAACAAAAAAGGAAGTACCTTGCGTGGGCGTGAGCGGACTCGTCTGCTTGCGCCGTGCCATTAGGTCGTAATTTCTTAACTTTCGGGAGGAGCCCCCCATTGAAAGTTTGCCTCAACTTCGAGCGGACAAGGGCGCGTCGGAAGTTAATCCATAACTTTAAAGAGCGGGCGTTAGCCGTCGGAAGTTATTAACTTGCGACCGTTTAGCTTGGAGCCCGTCAAAAAATTATTATGCTCTTGGAAGTTTCCTATTTTGGTGTTGTGATTTAAAAACACAACTTTTAGGAATGCAAACAAACTCCTCATGGTATATACGATATTTTATATAGACTACTATGGTATTCTCTAGAAACTATAAGAGCACTAGAATAAGAACTTTTTACTCTATTCTTCTCATAAATACCTTATCAACTCAGCAGATTTGATGATATGGCACAGTGTATTGAAAATGAAAGTCCACAAACTGGACAGCTGGCCCGCCGCCCCGCGCGAAGGTCAAACTGAAACACACTGCCAGAGTGCCAGATTGCCACTACTAGTACTGTGTGTGGCCTCCGCGTCCGGCCTTTCACCTTCCACCACCCGCCTTCTTTAAATTTCTCTACGGCCATCGGCCAGTAGATCTCTCTCTCTCTACTCGTCTAGTACTCCCGCTGCATAGTGCATACGCATCCGACCCGGCCTTGCCGCTATATATAGACACAGCCACCCTCTCCACAGCAGACTGCACCACACGGCACCTGGCACTGCCAGCCTCGTCGCGCACGGCCTATATATCCCCAGTCTCTTCATCTGCAGCGACAAAAATAGGAACCGAGCAAAGGTCTGGCGAGCTACCAATAAACTACCATCTCCACAAACAGGCCAGCACGTAGCTATATGCCAGAACTGACCTAGCTAGTAGAGGATCGATCGCAGATGGTGTTTCCTGCCATCCTCCCCAAGGTGGCCGCACGATGGCTCTTCACGTTCTACCGCGCCGCCAGAAAGCTCAGGCGCCACGCCTTCCAGCTCTACTACCGCAACACTACCGCCGCCAAGCCGTCGTCCGCCGCCGCCGCCGCCGTCTCGCAGCAACAGACCGGGGCCGCCGCCACTGCCGCCTTGAAGACCGGGGCCGCCATCCCTGACGCCGCCGGCCGGACCGTTGTGTGCGAGATGCACGGCGCCCTGCTGCGCTCCACCGCGCTCTTCCCCTACTTCATGCTCGTGGCCTGCGAGGGCGGCAGCCTCGTCCGCGCCATGCTGCTGCTCTGCGCCTTCCCCCTCGTCTGGGCGCTCGGGGAGCGCCGCGGCGCCGGCGTCCGGGTGATGGCGTTCGTCACCTTCGCGGGGCTCAGGCCCAGGGACGTGGACCTCGTGGCCCGCGCCGTCCTGCCCAAGCACTACATGGAGCAGCTCAACGCGCTGGTGTACGGCAGCCTCTGGCTCCCGGCCAGGAGGAAGGTGGCGGTGACCAGCGCGCCGCGGGTCATGTCCGAGTGGTTCCTCAAGGAGTACATGGCCGCCGACGCGGTGGTCGGTCTCGAGCTGCAGCACGTCAACGTCGGCCGCCGCCGGTACTTCACTGGGTTGCTGTCGTCGTCCGGTCACGCGACGGGACCGGAGCTGAGGCAGAAGGCGATCAGGGAGGCGTTGTTAGGCGCCGAGGACGACCCCATTGCCGTCGTGGGCATCATCAACGACTCCAGCCCGCTCGACGACGAGCTCTTCGTCCCCTACTGCAAGGTGCGTGCGTGCGTACGTACATGTAGCATTTCTTGTCCTTACCATACGAGACGATAGACCAAGTACTTACAGGGATCTGTTTTCAAGGCATTAATATGGAGTACTAATATCTCGGCATCATTAACATCTGAAGAAAACGAGTGCTCATGCTTCAAGTTAACCATCAACTACACAATAGCATCATTAATAATACGGAGTATAGGAAGATTGTTGAGCAAGACGCAGTGGAGTCAAAAAGACGCGTACTTGCTCGAGTGTCTAAGTAACAACGACATACTTTACACCGTCAAAAAAAAGTAACAACGACAAAAACCGTCGAAAAAAAGAAGTAACAACGACATACACCGTAAAAAAAAGTAACAACAACAAAAACCGTCAAAAAAGAAGTAACAACGACACGTCCCAGAATCCCCATTCAAAACGAGCTACAATCCGTAGGATTCTAACCTAGTTTTGTAGAATCTTTTAGAATCCAATGAAACATGCATGGATAATAAAAACAAGTGGATTCTAAGAAACGCTATCCAATCCAGACGAACCTTCATTTTTTTATGCGCGAAAATAAGAGAAAGGGGGTCTCGGAGTAGTAGCGCATGGATAACCTATTTTTTATGGCATCAAAAAACTATTACTCCCTCCGTTTCTTTTTATTTGTCGCTGGATAGTGTAATTTTGCACTATCCAGCGACAAATAAAAAGAAACGGAGGGAGTATTAGATTAGCTGCACAATATGTTTTTATAATAAGACATACAAATATCAATACTATATTTTACTATGTCCCTTAATGAACCAGTTTTTAGAGTTGTCTTATGCCATTTTTTTTCGAGCTTCACCAAGTTTATATATAAGTAGGTCGCGCGCTAAGTTCTATGAGCATTACGAGAGATGCACATCACGAAATACATTTTTATATATACTGTGTTTCTTTGGGCGTCACAAATACTGTAACCTGTTTTTCAATAAATCTAGGCAGCGTTAAATGTTTAGAAATTAATTCGCTGAGATGAAGCGAACATAAGACTAGCTAAATTAAAACCGGTTCGAAAATACGAGAAGCACACCTTTTTTTTATTATTATTATGATGGTTGGAGTCGGCGTGTAGGCCTACTAGCCGTCTAGGGATGCAACGGGGATGATCAAACTTTTAAATATATTCGAATTTAGTAAATAATATAGATTTATCTATATTTTTCCTTATATTTTATACATTTAGTTACTGAAATATTGATTAAAATGTTTTTTATAGTTATATAGCTGTATTTTAAATCCCGTCATTTTTTTACTATACTACTCCACATGTTATCTTCAAATCAAGTAGATATCTTAAAACGAGATATTTAACTTATAGTATCCGTATTTATATGGGAATTCGAATTAAAAAATAATAATAACAATGAGTGATGATACCGTATCCGTACCACCCCCCATGCGAATTCTATCTGAATCGGAGCATGTACTGTAGCATACTGCTAGGCACTACTAGTACTGTGGATCTGCAGAGTTGGCACTGAGTGCAACCTGTGTCTAGCTAGCCAGCGTCAGAGCACGAATAATGGGCGCGCCGCATCCGCATGGACGATTGGGCGTACTGGATCGTGGCAGGTATACGAGGTAAAAAAGAAGGAACTTTCTCTGGACCAGTACTGCTACTACCGGAGCAGCACATCCAGCGTTCCAGCCTCGTAGTAGAGCCACAAAACGAGGGCAAATCGGCGGGCGCCGGGTGGACACATGCATGCACACAGGCGAGCGCACGCCATTGAAGCGCATTTACGGCGCGTTTGGTGGCATTTAAGCCTGCGATGTCGCTTTCTTCCTGCCCGTGCCCGGCTGTGCCGTGCCGTGCGCACCTGGCCACGAGCGCCGCGACGGACAGTGGCTCTGATGAAAGTGATGATGATCGGCGGCCAGGCGACGCCACCACCACCCACTATTGGTATTCCTATGTACTGTTGCTCCGGGTCTCTGGCTGCGCCTGCAGTAGTATTTTTTTATTGGCATTTCTATGTTCTAGCACGATGTCTTATTTTAGTATCTAAAGTGTCAATATTTATAGCATCATCTAAAGTGTCAATATTTATAGCATCAGATGAAGACTATTAGATTAATTATAAAATATATATATTTATATAATAAATTAATTTAAAACTGTACATGTAAATACTATTTATTGACACTTAATAAAGTCAACGACTAATATGCAAGCAATATGCAAGCAGCCATTGTATATAAACGTGCAAGCAGGTCTTTTGATCCGTTAAATCCAAATATAAGCTATATTTAGTATTTAAATTCTCACACCACCACCTCGTGTAGCTTTATAAAAAGCCCTTAACAAACCATAATTACACATACAGTTGGATTTTAGATCCAACGGAACAAGAGAGCTACTTGCATACGTGCATCTAATTACTGCTTGCATATTAGTAGTTGTCCTTAATAAAACCTTATTTAGTTTGACCGTCACGCACGCAACCTCTAGTTATTTATTTATTTATTGGACAGAGTTAAAGCTGCATGCAGTTAAGCCAAGGACTGTAGTACCTATTTGATCCATGTGGCTGATAGAGTAGTTGCATGTCGTTACAAAGAGTAGCTAGATCCATACAAACCATGTGCGTTAAGACATTAGTATATTTTAACAAAGTTACAACCTACTACTAGCGGCTACTGGGGGCCGTAGGAGTATGTATATATTTTCTCTACTCACCCGTCACCGGTACAGATGACCAATAATTACGAGGTCTGCGAGTCCGACATGAAGCCCGCTGTTTGGGCCTAATCCGAGCCCGGCCTGCCTGCTCACCAGTCACCAGTATAGATGACCAATAAGCACGAGCCTCACGAGCCCGGCACGAAGCCCGCTATTTGGGTCCGATTCGAGCTCGGCCCGCCTGCTCACCAGTCACCAGTATAGATGACCAATAAGCACGAGGCCCGTGCGCCCGACACGAAGCCCGCTGTTTGGGATCGATCCGAGCCCGGCACGAATAAGCGGGTCGGGCTCGGACAGGAAACTAGGCACGGTAGGCTAGCCCGATACGGTCCGTTTACCTCTAAGCCCGTTAAGTCCGCTATTTTTGCACTAAATTGTGTTTACCGGCCCGCTTAGCCCGTTTTTAGCCTGTTTTTTTCGTGCTAAACGGACAGACCCGACCCGTTTAGACCCGTTCCAGGTCGGGCTCGGATAGAAAAACGAGCCCGTGGGCTTAGACGACCCGGCCCAGTTTCCTAACCGTGTCTAGCGAGTCGGGCCCAAAATAAGCCGGGCTTCACCGTGCCTGAGCCAAGCCGGGCCGGACGGCTCATTTAGGGTTGATTTGGTGACAAAGGGATCCCAGGAGGATTGGAAGGGATTGAGGGCTGATTTGGTGATCCGGGATCTCAGGAGGATCGGAGGGGATTGAGGGGGAAATTAGTCCGATCCTCCCGAGATCTCCTTGTCACCAAATCAGCTCTGAGGGGGAAATGAAACCCGGGATCCCAGATCACTAAATCAGCTCTTAGCCGGCGCAATCTTAGCCTGCGCCATCCGGAAGGACGCAAGACCCCGTCCGACACGGGCTATTATTGTTGCCTATAAATGAACACATGGCTGGCCATGCTCGGTCGGCTCTACCCTCCACGACCACATGTGTTTTCATGCACCGATCGATAGGCTGGGCTTTCAAACGTTACGGGCTCGTAGTTAAGACGTACGGGACAAAAAAGAAAAGAGAACCATCCGGATGCAATGCAAATTCAATCACCACGCATGCATGAACGGAACTTCTGAGACTTGGTAGGGGCCCTCCTTAAAGTTAGATGTTGTTGTTATCATATAGGTACCGTTTGGTTCAAATATTTATAATGTAATGGGTAAGTGATAACGTTAAATCATGTTTGTTTTAATCCAACCGTAATCAAATAACATACTAAAAATTGATACCGGACTATTCAAACTTGTTACCGCCCGTAATCGAGTGTAAACCATTACCATTACCCTTTACGTTACATTTCGTGAACCAAACAGCACCATAGTTTGTTCAGATGTGCGTACAACGGAGGATTGTTGGACATGTCGACAGCGCACAACGCTATCAGTAAATCAAATATCCTCAGAGCTGTAGTATATAGTCTATATCCCTGCTGTGATCCATATATTAATGTTATTGGTCTGTCACTGTTTACTGCTGCTGATTCAATCAACATAGCACTCAACAGTGGGAGTGAGACGTTGTGGTCAAGATTTCTCGCAACCTTATGTTTTTTTATTAAATACGACTGAGCACATTTAATAATGAGACCTTTAGCATGCATGCCCAATAGGTTTAGACCATATTTGGAACTCTGGAGCCAATATTTAATTTAGTCAGCTGCGGAATTGGTATAGCTGGAGTAAGGGGGTGTTTGGTTAGAGGGACTAAAAATTAGTCTCTAGTTTTTAGTCTATTTTAGTCCCTTTTTTGCCAAACACTAGGACTAAAATATGGACTAAAATGATTTAGTCTTTAGTTCTTCACATAGGTGCTAAAAGAGACTAAAAGCTCATAATTATCATGTTGTCCTTACCTTTTTTATAGATAACTAATATTATGAGTATATTTTAAGGGTATTTAAGTCTTTGAACAGTGTATTTAATGACTTTAGAATCTATTTAGTCCCTAAAATCAAACATATATGGACTAAAGTTTAGTCCTAGGACTAATTGAAACCAAACGTGCCCTAAGTCATCTAAGTATTAATAGCTGGCTAACTATTAGCTAAAGATTGTTAGGAACCTTTAGGTAATACTAGATTACTTGAACGACATACCAGTTTTTCATAGTAGAGCCTCTGCGTCGAGCGTGTAGACCATGCGCTACCTTAGTACGTACAAGGGACGATATTATTGTCAAGTTTTAGCTGCTCCAATTAACCTATAGGCTATAGCTAATGAACTAATTGTTAGTTATTAAAGGGTGTAGCTAACAATTAGTTCAAGTGCTAGTTCTGCTGTTTAAAACCCCATACAACTAATTTTAGCTACTAACAATTATATCTAGAGGTTTCAATTGTGAAAAAATGGGCTACTCATTCATGGATTAATTCATAGGGACCGCACCAAATTAGTTTTTTCAACAACGAATAGTTGGTCCTGTTTCGCAAATAATTGGAGTGCAATATAGTCAGAAAAGAAAAAAAAACATTTATGAATAGCCTGACCCTCTTTTAAACGCATCAATGTGATATGTACAGTCGGAAAAAGCCGTAAACATTTGTTGGCAGCAATTACTACAAATGTACAGTACTTGGTCCAGCCTTCCATTGACGGTAGATGATATCGATAACCAATTGTATGGTCTATTTTATAGAACACAGAAAGTTCACAGAAATTTTATAGAAACACGGAAAAAATATAGGAAATGGGGAAAAAATTCGCTTTGCAAAGTAACCTTAAGGTCTAGTTTGGGAACCACATTTTTACAAGGGATTTTCATTTTATCAATGGAAAATTAGAGCAACTTCGATAGTTCTCCAAAAGACTCCATAAATCAATAATTTAGATAGCTAAACTAAAAACTCATCTTCAATAGTTCTCTAAATAAACTTTCTAAATTTAGCAAATTCTCGTCTAACTCTATTTACTCCCTGCATTTGGTATTACTCCCTAAATTGAGTTTATGCATGCATGTTACTGACGATATTTATTCATGTTTTATTTATGAATCATCGATTCGACATGTACTCACTGACCAGTACGATTGGGTTTCTGGCAGGAAGTTTACGTCGTGAGCAGAGAGAGCGCAAAGAACGACAAGCTCTCGCGGGAGAAATACCCGAAGCCGCTCATCTTCCATGACGGGCGCCTCGCCTTCCTCCCCACACCCGCCGCCATGCTCGCCTTCTTCCTCTTCCTTCCGCTCGGCGTCGTCCTCTCCGTCATCCGCATTAACATCGGTATCGTTCTCCCTTACAAGATCAACTTCGCGACTGCCGCGATCTTCGGCGTCCGCTTCCGCGCCTCCGGCCTCCGCGCCCCGCCGGCAGACGGCAAGCGGCGGAGGGGCGTCCTCTACGTGTGCACGCACCGGACGCTTGTCGACCCCATCATGCTCACCACGGCGCTGCAGAAGCCCGTGCCGGCCTTGACGTACAGCCTCAGCCGCCTGTCCGAGCTGATCGCGCCCATCAAGACGGTGCGGCTGACGCGCGACCGCGCGCGGGACGCCGAGACCATGTCCAGGCTGCTGGCGCAGGGCGACCTCGCGGTCTGCCCCGAGGGAACCACCTGCCGCGAGCCTTACCTCCTGCGCTTCAGCCCGCTGTTCGCGGAGCTCGCGGACGACATGGAGCCCGTGGCGCTGGACGCTCAGGTGACGACGCTCTACGGCACCACGGCGAGCGGACACAAGTGGCTCGACCCTGTGGCGTTCTTCGCCAACCCGGTGCCCTCGTACCGGGTGGAGTTTCTGGGTGCCGTTCCGCGGGAGTGGACGCGCGCCGGGGGCAGGACAGGCGTCGAGGTGGCTAACTGGGTGCAGCGGCGGCTGGGCCAGGCTCTGGACTTCGAGTGCACCGGGCTGTCTCGCCGCGACAAGTACATGATGCTCGCCGGTAACGATGGCGTGGTCGCCAAGTAGAGAGAGCGCCCGGCGCGCGCTGCAACAGCTGGGTGTGTTTTTATTATGCATACATGCTGGGTAAATTATTGTCGAAAGCTAGTTCGTTACTGTAATTTGCATGGCAGTAATGGATCTTTTGGTTCCGCTGTGTAGAGAAAATTTGATTAGCTGCAAAACTAATCAAATACTAGATGCTTGGATTTAAATTCAAATCAAAATAGTATATATATTTTGTCTGATCGTTTTGCAGTCATTTGTTGCTTCCCCTTTCCAGCTAATTGCGCAACGGGCTACAGGAAAACCATCGACCAAATTGTTTAGAGAGTATCCCCATAATAAAAATTAAACTAAACTAAATTAGAGACAATTAGGCTGGTTCCAATGTGCAGCGACTTGGACCGATGACGTGGGCGAGCCAAGCGATCGGCACTGAACGGCCTGGCTCCTGCTCCTCCATCGCCGGTTGATGGGTCGGTGGGTCGATAAGGTGTTATGACATTGCTTCTACTGACTGATAGTTTTTAGAGGCTTGGTATATCATGAATTTTAGAGGCTTAGGGGGTGTTTGGTTTGTAGTGACTAATGTTTAGTCCCTACATTTATTCCATTTTAGTTCTAAAATTACCAAATATAGAAACTAAAATTTTATTTTAGTTTCTATATTTAGCAATTTATAGACTAAAAAGGAATAAAATGAAGGGACTAAACATTAGTCCCTAGAAACCAAACATCTCCTTAGTATATCATGAAAGACATGTCAGGGTGCTAATACTTTGCTCGGAAAACTCATCTCCGCGCACAAAGCACTCTAGATCGTCCCTATCACCGAGCGCTTCAAGCTGGGGACTCAACATGTTTGGCAAATTTAGAATGGTCACCTCTAGGTGGCTATCAACAAGTTCACCAACTGAATTGATCGTATAACCCATCACCAACCTCAAATCCGAGCATGCATAGTTTGTAGGAGACATTGTCACTAGGTTTGGAGTAGATCTAAAAGTTTAGGCCGAACCATTTAGGGTCGGCACGGCATAACACGAAAATAAAAGACTAAAGCATAGCCAGACATGAAAAAAAAATGGGTCGGGTCGTGCCACAGTTCAAACTTGACACCATGGATGGCACAGCACGACACATCATGAAGTGAGGCACAAATTAGAAAGCTAGGGTTTAAATGGTGATTCCATTCTCCAATAATTTTTGTCTATTCACAAAATTTATAGAAAAAAATGATTTCTCTTTCTCATATTTTTTTAATCTATAGCAAAATTATGAATAATTTGAAGATGTATTTTTAGATATATAAGAGTAGGCTAAGAGAGGAGGGAGACCCGCCCTTATAAGTGCAACACGGCCCCCTTGGCTAGGCGAGGTGGTACTAACCCAGAGCGTGCATACCGGTCTCTCACATCCCACTCCCCTAAGAGGCCCAAAGCTCTCCCAGACAGCAGCGGCAATGTGGGCTCCGATACCAATTGTAACGCACCCACTGGGTCAGTCCGCCCAAAGCCCACCATCGCCAGCGTCGGACGTTCATGCGCTCGTGCGCAACCTATTCAGACGGGCACCTCGCTCTCAAAACCTAGGCTAAGAGAGGAGGGAGGCCCGCCCTTATAAGTGCAACACGGCCCCCTTGGCTAGGCGAGGTGGTACTAACCCAGAGCGTGCATACCGGTCTCTCACAACAACCTAGCCCGAAATTATTCCGTGTCGTGCTAGACTGCTAGCCCAAAAAAAAAAATAGGCTGATGCACGATGGACCCGGAGTGTATCGACACGGCCCAACTTTCAGCTCTATTTTTAAGTCCCTAACTGCATTATTACTGACAATAGGACCCAATTCCTAAGGCATAAATTCCTCTACTTTTGTAATGAGTACAGTCGTCTTCGGACCGTGCGTGTGGTCATGGAAAAAATTGGTTTGTATTATAGAGTACAATAGAATTTGAAATAAAAGACGAGATAAGAAATGTGATAGGAAAGATGATCTATAGATAAACCCCGATAAAACTGCAACTTACCCATACATGATCCAATGAATAATAAACTTTTTTTCTGAACTCGACATGAGTAGATCTATAGGGTTCAAATAAGATAAGGTATACTTTAGTACAAAGGGTTTGCTATCGCTTATCTATGCCTTTTGTAATTAATTCTTATTTGTAAATTCTATGGTATAATTTTATTGAAAATTTTATTATTGGCTAATTATTGCTTGTTGGAGGGTTGGGCGGCGGCGCACGAAGATGGGCAGGTGCAGAGCGCGGTCGCAGCGAGAGGCAGGGAGCCGTGCCGGCGTCGCAGGACGCGCGCGGCGTGGCAGGGCAGCGATGACGCGGCGAGCGCGCGGCGCAGGGCGTGGGCGGCGACCAGCAAGCGCACAACATGGGCGGCGGCGAGCAAGTGTTGTCGGTGAGGAGGCGAGCAACAGCGGCCAGGACGCGGTCTTTATACGACGCCAATTTTCGGTGGTCTCTCTGCCAGGAGCCAAAAATAAGAACTCATTAACTAATCACTCCCGCCACGGCGCCACTACGGATTTTCTATAGCGAGTTCACTTTTGCGATAACTAATAGCAATAGAGGTAAAATAGACTCTCTCTCTTTTTTTTTTTTACCACTGCCGATCGCCATCAACTCAAGCACCACCAGAAAGGCCGAGAAAACATTCCAAGCTACTATGCCCCAGTGCACCTTTGTTTAGTCTGCTTAGCTAGCCGGCTAGCCCCCCCACTGGCCACTGATTGGCGCTTCACTGAGGCTCGTAGCCTGGACGGATCACAAAAGGCAAATCTGGGCGCTTTGGCCACCATGATATCAGCACAGCGAAAAGCGAGCAAAAGGAGACAGTCGGCATCGCCGCCTTTGGAGAGTGATCAAGTGTGAGGAGCGCCGAAATCAGGTGGATCTTTTTCCTCGTGTGGCTGCCATGCCATGCTGTCCCATGGCTAGCCTAACACTAGTCGCTGCAGTGAAAGGCGGACGGGCCGGAGCTTCTGCCGGGCCGGGGGAGGGGCTCGGAAGACCTGCTGCGGCTTCTCTGCTCCGAACACGGCCACCGCCGTCGCGGTCGGTCCGTCGCTAGTCGGATCTATATAATCATCTATCCACCATGGGCTGGCTAGTCTGTGAGAGGCAGAGCGAAACACTAGTTTTTCGCTCTCTGTTGAAAAATCGAACTGTCTCTAGAAAGCCATGTCTGTCAGAGAAAGTATATTAGTTTCTCTGGTATATAATCCATCTGTTTGGGAACCATGCATGATTTTCCTTCTGCTCCACTTTATTTCAGTTTCTGCATCTTTCTGCTGTGCACAAGGTGACTGGTTAACACCTTCAGAAGCAAAGTATATTAGCTGAAGTCGTGAGATACTCGTCTGCACCGGTCCCCGATGATGATGATGATTCCTGCTGCACGTAATGGGCTTGAAAGAACAGCAGAACGGAAAGAACGATTGTAGCCGACAGAAACCAAACAAAGTACTTGATGATGGGCCATGCGACAGTTAAAATTAAAACAAAAGGAGAGGATCAGCCCAGCCATACAGTTGCCCGTTTTTTTTTAAGATACAATTAATCTCGACTAGCTACGATCATCGTCAGTCAGTTTACATGAGATTAAGCTGTGTGTTCTGTTCCTGCATCTCGGTAATGGTACGTCATTGTGCTTTTTTTTTGCTGCTAAACAGTGCCCAAACTCATCTTCTATACGGTCATGTCAGCAGTCACAGTCTCTCACAGATATACTTGGTAAAATGTACAGAAAGAAACAACCTCGTACGGGGGGCCTCTATAGATATTGAACCGCAAAGCCAAGCGTTGTGTTGTGCCCAATCGGATGCAGTCGACGCGATCCCATGGATGCAGTGCGGCCGACATGAAGAATTCTTTCGCCTCCAAAGTAAACTACTGCTTGGGGGGGCAGCTTTTCCTCCCTCCGGCGCCTGCGCGAGGAGATCTTCAGCCCCGCCTGATCCACCAGCGCCTTTCGCTTTGCCCGTGCATTTCTTTGCCATATGGTGACGGCTACCCAACCCCAGCTGTTGCGTTGCGTGCTCCAACCCCGCAAAGCTCCAATCCTCCCCTCCCAAGTTTCCTCTTATTCCTTGTCGCTCTTTCTCCCTCCCTCTCTCCCTCTCTCTATCTCTCTCCTGCCGCCGAAGGAACCTGTGATTCGACGTGCGGGCGTCATGTTTATATATACGCCATGGAGTAAACGGAAGCGAGGACCTACTTTACACCTCTTCTTCTTCTTCGTGCAGCAGCTGTCCATTGCCGCTGGGTTTTCTTTGTTCGCATTGGGTTTTGGAGGAGAGGTCAAGGCTGAGACTCGGAGACGAAATGGGTCATAGGATGTTCAGTCCCTTGGGCTTCTTTCTTCTTGCCATCGTCGTCCTCTACGGTGGTGAGTTGCTGATTCCTCGTTTTTTTTTTGCACCAAGCTCTTTCGTGTTCTAGCCACGTCCTAGGTCAGGACCAGGTTTAAACTTCTTCAGTAGTGAGTAAGCAAGATAGTAGATGAAAAAGTGTGTCAACAAGAAGCGACTAGATTGGTGGACATAATTAATCAGCACCTTTTGCATCTCATCACAATAGGAACAGAGCAGAGGCGAGCGGAGGCAGCAGAAGGAGCGAGCCCGCACAGGATGCTGGCCACCATCTCGGTGTCCAAGCCGTCTTACCCCATGGTCACCACGCCCATGTCGGCCTACGGCGACCCGGTCTCCACGCCAGGCACCCCGTACTCAACGTTCCCGTCGCTGGCGACCGGGAACGGCGGTGCCGGTGCCGGTGCCGGTGCAGGCGGCGGTGCTGGTGTAGGCGGGGGCGGCGGCGGGGGCGCTGGTGTAGGCGGGGGCGGCGGCGGCGGCGGGACGTGGTGCGTGGCCAGCCAGAGCGCGAGCCCGACCGCGCTGCAGGTCGCGCTGGACTACGCCTGCGGCTATGGCGCCGACTGCTCCCCGATCCAGCAGGGCGGGAGCTGCTTCAACCCCGACACCGTCCACGACCACGCGTCCTACGCCTTCAACAGCTACTACCAGAAGAACCCCGCCCCAACCAGCTGCGACTTCGGCGGCACGGCCACCATCACCAACACCGATCCCAGTAAGCAAGCTCGTCATCAGTGCCTCTAGCTAGTCGCTCGCAACCACGACGCATGCTTTTGGAGAATTATTCCGTGTATCTCGCTCTCAAGCAATTTTCTTCCAACTTGCAGGTTCAGGGTCGTGCCAGTACCCATCGTCAAGGTAAGCGTTTTGCGCTCATGTCATGTGAATCCAAAACAAAACAAAACAAAACATAACTGTTCTTCGAAACAGTAGCTAAAATTCTGACGTGCTCTGAACTGGCAGCGGTGGCGCTCAGAGCACGATGCCGCCGCCGTCCCCGACGAGCATGCCGCCGACAGTGCCCACCGCCCCGATGACCCCGACGCCGATGACGCCGGACACCACCCCGACCACCGGCACCCCGGTCTACGGATTGTCCCCACCCGACTACGGCTCATTGTCCCCACCCGACTCTGGCTCGATGTCCCCTCCCGGCTACGGATCGACGTCTCCCCCGGACTACAACGACGTCGGCGCCGCCGCGACGACGGGGCAGGGCGGCGCGGCGCTGGCGCTGGCGCTTCTGTGCGTCCTGGTCGCGACAGTATCGCTGCACGTCTCCAAATGAGAGCGGCGGCATAGGAGGAAATTATGCATGCCTGTTTCGGTTGAGACGTTACATGGCGCGCCCCGTGCGTGGTGGCTGAAAGACGCACGCACAGGTCCATCGCCGAAGATCTCCGGTGGTGTGCTGCCCGGCGCCGGGGGAGCATTCGAGCAGTGTTGCAAGTCTGCTTAGTGTTGTATAAGAAATGAGGCGAGCTTCTAGCAGCGCCCGAGTTCTAGCAGATGCACCAGATGTTTATACATACATACATGCTTAAATATATAATGGCCATTCCACTATTGTACTTAGGAGTATATGAGAAAATTTGTTTCCTTGCCCTCTCCATTTGCTCATGCTAAATAATATAGTTATGATTAGGTAAGCAGCCCATCAAGCTTTGAAGTAGTTGTAGCTTGCAATTTTATTACTAGTATTTATCTTTTAGGAACAACAGAGAATTATAGAGTACATCGCATCCATGGTTCCAAAGCATATTCACACACCTTTCCACCTATACATGTCCAAACATGGAACTCAGGCTAATCCCACTTGAGCATAGCTAGACCCAACATAAATTGGGGCATTTCTTTTAAAAAATTGGGGCCGAGCTAGGACGACCTGTAGCGGGCCATATCATGCCAGCCATGGGCCATGAGTGAGGTCCAAGTATAGCCCGCTAAATCAGTAATTATGATGGGCAAGATCGTGGCGCGACAGGCCTATAATAGCACATGACGTTTAAATGACAAAAATAAGCTAAAATATGCATAAATTAGGGTTTGGACTACCTATCCAACAAAACAAATATATTTTTGGCTCTATACTCTATATTCAAGCGTAATATAAATATTTTTATAAAAAAATAAAAAACGGGTCGTGTCGGGTCTAGCCCGTTCTGCCGCATCTAAGGCCTCAACACGATAGGTGATCGGGCTTGGCCAGCATATGGGTCGAGTGGCGAACGTGTTGGGTTGTGCTCGTGCCAGGCCATGGGTTGTTCAGTACGCCCGACCCATTTGAACATCTATACTCCCACCCCATCCTAATGCTAGATTTACCACATGATCCCTTCACCAAGTATGCCATCTTCGTCGTTGCCACTCGGTGCACCAACTAGCTCGTTTTAAAGGGTACAATTTAGCCTACGTGGCCACAATGATGCAAACATGTCATTAGTGCAATATGATGAACATGAGATTGGCACATTTGATCTCTGGACTTACAACATCTCCATTAAATCTCCTACACATATTTTATCCCTTGAATAGGAGATTGGACAGCTCCAACATATCTTTATCACATCTTTTGTCTCTATATTTTTAGAGGTGGCAAGAGTCTAACATAAGAATATACTAAATCCACGGGAAGAGCACCATTGTCGGAGGTAACCCCCGACCGACTCTTCGAAATAGTTGGGGCTCGAGGGCTATACCAATTGGGTATGCTTGTGTGTATCCTTTGGCAAAAAAAGGATGACTAAACTACCACAAAACACCCTCCTTCGAAGAGGCCCATGATAGGCCATCTCCAACAGAGCGTGTATATGGATATGCAAAACATTGTTTTGCACTTTAGACTGCACTATTTATAATGTAGTTTGAAATAAGGAGTGAGATAGGGAGACTGCTAGAGGTAGCCTAATGAGGCAAGCTTTGGTAGACAAATTGATCATCGCCCAAGGCTTAGGGGCACAACCATGATGCTTAGATCCCCGACCTTGGGGGAGCCTAGGCCAAGCCCCTACCCCTATGTCCAACCTAGCACTAGCTCATGGCCAGGGAGAGTCCCAAGACGGGCCCGAAAGCTAGCTCCACAACCCTCGAAGTGCCTCTACTAAAGCCACCAAGGCACAACACCGTCTTTTCTCCATTTGGTTGAGGCGATGACGACCACTTCTCAACAGGGTCACACAAAAAGGTGTGACAAAACAAGAAAATGGACTCACCAGACCCATGGGGCAAAGGGCCTTAGGCCCATATGATAGTAGATTCGAGCAATGTGGGTCCTTGCATAATAAGGAAACCTCAAGAAAGCACACCTGAGGAAGGAAACACCATACAAGACAACCCCTCATGGTCAAGCGCCAAATTGCACCAAAGACTTTAGGAAGTGGTTGTGACATTATTAGTGAATGTCAACGCATCGAGGCGAATCTTTAGGTTTGAGAACCACAAAAATCAAAGTTAAAACGTGAAAGATATGGGGAAATCAAGTTTAGGGCAAATTTTAAATTTAAAATAAAATTCTAGGGATTGTTCTGTGAATATCTAAGGACACATATGTAATTAACATTATAAACACGAGGTCCCTCATGTAAATTAGGTCAGCTAAGATGGCATGTTACATTTATTAAGAGCTCAGGATCACAATCATAAAAATTGGGACTTTGTTGTAATTTATTTTAAATTGCATGAGATCGTAACAATAGCGGTGGCAACCCGTGGCATGATGAAATGATGCCGACGTTAAGCAACCCCTATGCCCAAAAGCCCAATCCAAAGCACCACTCGTGCTTAGGCTCTATTGGGAAAACACAGAGCAGTTGAACGGGTCCTCGCTAGAGTTTGGGTGATGGTGGAGGGACGATGCACCGCGACTCAACAAGCTCCAATGAGCAATTCTTCGCTCTTCGGCTGATCCTCGTGTCCTAGAATGCAAAGTGCTACTCGCGAACTCCTCGCGCGATGGTGATGCTCCTACTCCACTTGACAACGTCAGAACAATAGCATGAACATGAGACGGCTATGGTGGCTCTCTCGGCTCGAGCTCTCACGGCGGTGGCGCTTAACACTCAGCTGCAGGGCTACTTCTCATTTTGCAATGGTGCGAGTGGGTGTCGTGGCGTAGCTTATATAGGACAGGAGGCCCGTTCTAGGCAGGGAAAAGTGGCACATGGTCAATAGTGAGAGGGAGTCAAACTCAGTTGTCGAGTTTGAGTCGGTTTTGAGGAGGAAGACAATTTTAACGAACCGAGCCCACAAACACGTGAATGATTGTTCTCGCGTGTAGGGGCGCTAAACCGGATCAAAAATGTATCCTATCGATTACGCCATTGATGTTGCCCACACACGGGAAAGGGTAACCAGTCGCGGTCATGGGCCGACCGTGTGTCCCAATCGGCTGAGAAAGGGGGAACAACTGGGTCGTGGAGCCAATGTTTGAGCCTGAGTACAAGTTTTTTTTTTCTTTTTCAGTTTTCAACTTCAAAATCCAAACCACAATTTCAAGATCAAATTCAAACTCAGACTCAAACAATAAAAACGATGCTCATGCATGTAATGCACAAGTATACTTTTATATTTCTACCATTTATTTATTTGAGAAAATAAGTTAAATGAATAATCCACACAAAGCTCTTATTCAAATAAATCTTTTGGAGAATTTATTTATTTTAAAAATATGAAATTTAAGTGTTACATATTTTATCATTTATATCTGCTATAAGAAATTAGTTTACAAAGCATTTTAAGTAGTTAGGTTGTGGTTAGTAGATTGTGCATATAGTCGTTTAAAACATTGTTTTGCATAGTATACAACACTATTTACGGAGTGAAGCTTGAAATAGGAGGTGATATAGAAGATAAGATAGGAGAGTTGCTAGATATATCCTTATAACTTTAGTAGTGGATATACATGTCCAAATGTACGTGTCATGCTAGCCTGGTCCGGGCACGAGTGGGCCTG